>NC_041230.1:43541553-43553581 GCF_002837175.3 Physeter macrocephalus | reverse complement strand
GTGTATACAATGGAATATTACTCAGCCATAAAAAGAAACGAAATTGGGTTATTTGTAGAGACGTGGGTGGGCCTAGAGACTGTCATGCAGAGTGAAGTAGGTCAGAAAGAGAACAACAAATATATTAACGCATATATGTGGAATCTAGCAAAATGGTATAGATGATCTTATTTGCAAAGCAGGAATAGAGACACAGATATAGAGAACAAATGTATGTATACCAAGGGGGAAAAGAAGGGTGTGGGAGGAATTGGGAGATTGGGATTGACATATATATACTATTGCTATTATGTATAAAGTAGGTAGCTAATGAGAACCTGCTCTATAGCACAGGGAACTCTACTGAGTGCTCTCTGGTGACCTAAATGGGAAGGAAATCCAAAAAAGAAGGTATCTTTGTATACGTATAGCTGATTCCTTTTGTTGTACAGTAGAAACTAACACAAGATTGTAAAGCAACTATACTCCAATAAAAATTAATTTTAAAAAAAGTAGTTCTGATTAGATGTCTCTTAGTTGGCTTCTTATTTAATTTCTGCAGCTAAATCTGAGGGACGTCATGATGCCTGCTCCAGGCCTAATATACCTTTTGACTTTTCAAGAATGCTTCAGCTTGGGCTTTCCTGGTGGCGCAGTGGTTGAGATTCCGCCTGCCAATGCAGGCGACACGGGTTCGTGCCCCGGTCCGGGAGGATCCCACATGTCGCGGAGCAGCTGGGCCCGTGAGCCATGGCTGCTGAGCCTGCACGTCCGGAGCCTGTGCCCCGCAACGAGAGAGACCACAACAGTAAGAGGCCGGCGTCCCCCAAAAAAAAAAAAAAAAAAAAAAGAATGCTTCAGCTTAATTTTACCCCCCAAATCAATGTACCATTATGTTTTATGTGTATCTATATGCTGTGACTTATTTTAGTAGTGTTGAAAAATAGGGGGAGAAAGAAAGGTTAAGTAGCAAAGTGTTATTAATGACTACCTCTGGGTGATTGGATTATAATTTATTTTTATTTTATATGTATTTTCTAATTTTTCAATATTAAATATTGATTACCTGTGTAATAGGTAGCTATGGAGAAGGTAATGGGGTAGAGTAGGGAATGTACTGTTTATCTGTCCCTTTAACTTATTCTTTTACTTCCTTACAGCTCAGGAGGAAAACCTGTGTCCCCCAAAACAAATATTTTGGCATTAAAAGGAGTTATCTGGGCAGTCCCTAGGGGAAATTGGGAATCCAGATAGTTTTGGTGTGTGGTTATGTTCTTAAAGGATCATCATTAAAATGATAATCTTTACATCTTTCTTCTGTATTTGATTTTTGTAATGCATAGTTGTAAAAGTCTTTTTTAACTCCACAGCCTGGAGACAAATACTGTGGTCCAGACTTATAATACTGGACGTCCTGTCTGGAGCTGCTGCTGGTGTCTTGATGAAAACAATTACATGTATGCTGGATTGGTCAACGGTTCAATTCTGTTGTATGACCTTCGAAACACAAGCTCTCATATCCAGGAGTTAGTACCTCAGAAAGCTAGGTAGGGAGCCACCTGTAGGTAACAGCTTTCTCTTAGACTGTTATTGTATTAATCCTGCCTTTTGAGAGTGTTTCACAGTTGATCAGAATTCCTAACAGAGGGCAGTTCTCTAGTCCACTGATCTGTTCTCACTTCAGAATCAGTAAGATCCTTAGAGTTTGTGTTCATGATAGTGCATATGGTAGAAAGTTCTGGTACCAAATATAACTAGATTCACCCAACATGCCAAAATGAAATCAGATCTGTGTTCAGAACCCAGCTCCACCATTTTTGAGCTGTGTGACCTTGGTCACATTTCTTGGCCTGTTATGAGCTTCATCTGTGAAATATGGTTACAGCCCAATAAAAAGTGATTTAAAACTTCCCTAATCCTACAGCTGAACCAACTTGGTCTAAGAATACCATATTACTGTGATTTATCCATTTATAATCCAGTTATAGAGTTGGGAGGTTTGTGAAGTTGGCCCAGGTTCTGAGGATGGGTCACCAGCATCACTTTGGCTCTTCAGAGTGTACTAAAAGGGGGGTAGAGCAATCTAAACATAAAGATATCACTATAGTAATAATTGTTTACTGAAACCTAGCCTCAACACTGTGGGGTTTTCTTTTCGTTTGGGTTGAGTGGAATCGTTCTTCAATGATGTGGTTCAGGGGCCTGAAGGTGACTGATATAAGTTTATACAAATACGAACTCCAGGCAAACAAGGTGACTGCCATCGATGTAGAGGATCCACGTAGAGTAGACAATAAAATACAGCAAATAGCAAGGGAAGAATATGTCTTCGTTTTTGTTTTAGTTTGCTTAGGCTAGCTTCATTATGACAAGGAAATGAAACAAAGCAGGCAATGTGATCACTTTGGCAGCTTCAGCAGAAACAAGTTCATAGGAACATAGTCTGTAGGCTAATATTTCTGAGAGAACTCTTGGCATGCAGTCTGGGTCATATGATTGCAGAAAGACATTCAGAAAATCTAGAAAGAAACCATCCTGTTTCTGAATTAAAATGTAGTTGCTTTAGACTGTTTTTTGTGTTTGTTTGTTTGTTTTTTTGGCCGTGCCACACAGCTTGTGGGATCTTAGTTCCCTGACCAGTGGTCGAACCTGGGCCCACAGCAGTGAAAGCACAGATTCCTAACCACTGGACCGCCAGGAAGTTCCCTAGGCTGGATTTCAATTGAGGGGGTCTGTCAACTACAGCTTGGAAGCTTTAGTTTATTAGATGTATAAGCTGAATTTCCTTCCTGACTTTTCTTGTGTATGTGGCTAACCCCATTTCCAGAAGCTTCACACCAGTCAGATCTTGTGTTTGTAATCTTGTACTTTTAAATTTCCTAGTCCATTTTTTTCCCATTGCTTTTAGAGCATGTGGTGTCTCCTCTGAAGCTGAATGTGGAATATTATATGTATACTCTTGTTTCTGCAGAGTGGGTTGGTAGTTTTGTCAGCTCTCAGAGGATAGTGACCCTCAGAAGTTTTTTAACCTTGTCTATAGAGTTAGGAAAGTCCTCAAGGGCTCCCTCAAGGGCTTCTGGTAGTGGGGTCTGGAGCAATCCAAGAATTGGAAGGTGAGGCATGATTTCCTTTCTTTCCCTTCAGATGCCCGCTGGTATCCCTGTCATACATACCGAGAGCTGCCTCGGCTGCGTTTCCATTTGGTGGGGTGTTGGCTGGAAGCTTGGAGGATGCTTCCTTTTGGGAGCTGAAAATGGGCTTTACTCATTGGCCTCATGTGATGCCCATGGAGCCTGGGGGCTGCATAGACTTTCAGACAGAGAGCAGCACCCGGCACTGTCTTGTGACCTACAGGCCTGGTGAGTGTTGTTGGCATGTCCTCGTGGGACCTGTGGTTTGTTTGGGAGCAGATTGATAGAGGGGAGAAGAGGAGAGCTTGTCCTAGCCTTCAGGTGGTACTGGTAAGCCCCTCACAGACTAATAGCTCTTGCTACTACAGTGAGGACAGTGGCCCCAAGTTCTTCCATAGAGCCTGCCTTGCTTTTCCTCACTTGTGTGAACTGGGACATATTTGGCCAGGTACTCCTTGGAAGGAATTAGCCACTTTAGGAGCCCCTGTGACTTAAGACAGTAGTGGAATAAGGAGACCTGCTCTTGAAGCCACTGAGCTACCCTTAGATCAGTTTCATGTTTTCTACTTGCCCCTCATTTCACTTAAAGGAAAGGCCCAGATAAGGGGAGTCATGTGAAGAGCCCAGACTCTAGGCTATTAGCTGTTCTTCCTTATTTGGGGCCAACAAACGTAAGTGAAGAGTAGATGGACATCCGTAGTGGCCCTAGCCAGCTGAACTTCTCATGGCCTCCAGAACCAGGACAGCAACCTTTGACTACCAACGATGCTAAAATTCACAGGTTTTTCCTAGCTGAAAGGTATGAATCTAAATTCCTGATGAGCTGTATTGATGGTCAGACAGATGTTTTGTAAGAGATCGTCATTAAAGTGCTCATACTTCTGCTAGTTGTGGATTGACCTCAGCATTTTAAGTTTTGTTTGAGCTGAGAAGCTGCTTCAGCAGACTCTTCTTTCCCTTTTGGTTTTAGTCATCTAGGTCCTCTATCTCCAAGGATTTGCTATGACGTTAGAAAGCTTGGGGATCCCATTTTGTTCTCTAGCTTTTGTTTGCCTCCCAGCAGAACCACTTGTATATGTTTCCCCTGCTGTAATAATATGCTTTCACTTTATATGTACAGTTCCAGGGATTAATAGGGTCCTGACTGGGGGAAGGAAAAAACCTTGTAGTCAGAACCCTTAAGGAAGACAAAAACCCCAACAGAGGTCTGGCCAGTTACAGTGATTTTCCTAAAAAGGCTAGCTCATTCTCAGAATTGTATCCCTCCTATACAAAAACCTATTGTAGATAACTTGCTTCATCCTAGCCTAGGGTTCTGAATTTCATTTGTGATGTATTATTTTGTTCTTGTTATGTTTGCTCTGTAGCTATTCATGATGGTTTGATAAAATTGTGCCCTTTCCACTCAACTAACTGGTAACCAAGTTCATGTACTTGGTTAATTTCTTTGGACCATCCCCATGGATCAATACTGATTTCTCTGTCTCATAGATAAAAATCACAGCACCTTACGAAGTGTACTCATGGAGATGTCCTATAAACTGGATGATGCTGGAGAGCCAATCTGCTCCTGCCATTCTGTACAAACATTCCGTGGGGGACCCACTTGCAAACTACTGACCAAAAGTGCCATTTTCCAAAATCCAGAGAATGATGGCAGCATCCTGGTGTGTACTGGGGATGAAGTGTCAAATTCTGCCCTGGTGAGTAGTCTGTCAGTTTTTTATACTGACTTATATAAAGCAAAGAGCCAAAGTTCTCCATTCTGCATGAATCTTCATACGTGTATATGTGTGGTTGCTTAGTTTATTTTTTACACAAGTCACACTTTATTGATACATACTACTCTATAGTTTGCTGTTTCCCATTTAACTTCCCGTTTTGGATATCTTTCCATACCAATATCTTTAGATTGACCTCACTCTTTTTATGTGAGCTATAATGTCTCATGGGCCATATTGTGAACCTTTTTAAAAAAGCGCTACTGAAACCTCTATAAAATAATTGATCAGGCATCAGCTTCATCAATTCAGGATGAATTTACAGTGGAGGGGTCAGCCTGTCACCACCTGAATACATTGATCAACCTTTGCATCACTGTAAGTGGGTTAACCAGAAATAATTTGCCTCTTGATATTAGGCAAAATGAAGCACACGATGCCTTCTGTGTGGTGTCCTTGAACCCATAGAGCAGCACTGTCCAATTATGTCACACTGGCCATGTGAGCACTTGAAAGTAGTTAATGTGAATGAAGAACTTAATTGTAATTGTAAAATTTTTATGTAATTTAATTTAAATGTAAAGAGCCTTATGTGCCATACTGTATAACACAGGAAACTCTGCTTAATGCACTGTGGTTACCTAGATGGGAAGGAAATCCAAAAAAGAGGGGATATATGTATATGTATAGCTGATTCATTTTGCTGTACAGTAGAAACTAAAGCAGATGTCTTTTTTTTTTTTTTTTTTTGTCTGCGTTGGGTCTTCATTGCTGCACACGGACTTTTTTCTCTAGTTGTGGCAAGTGGGTGCTACTCTTCATTGTGGTGCGCAGGCTTCTCATTGCGGTGGCTTCTCTTGTTGTGAAGCATGGGCTCTAGGCGCGCGGGCTCAGTAGTTGTGGTGCACGGGCTTAGTTGCTCAGCAGCATGTGGGATCTTCCCGGACCAGGGCTCGAACCCGTGTCCCGTGCATTGGCAGGCGGATTCTTAACCACTGCACCACCAGGGAAGTCCCAAGAAAATTCTTTTTTTAGAGATGTATACTTATGTATATAAGGGTAAAATGACATGATGTCAGCAAAGAAAAATATAAAATCAATAAAGCAGGTATAGTAAAAGCTTAATAATCTGGGTGATGGATGGCTCATTGTACTATTGTACTTTTTATTACTTTAATTTTTTTTTTCCACAATAAAAAATTTTTTTTAAGGAGAAAAAAGCACCAGTTAGAATATAGGTTCCATGAGGGCAGAGACAGGGCCTTTTTGTTTTGTTGACCCTTCTTTCCCTAAAAGAGTTCTTGGCACATAGATTGAAGGGGTGAATACTAGGCTTGGTTTTCAGATCCACTCACAGGTAGACTAATTGCTGATTATAGTAGGTGAGGCCATACGTGACCTATATCAGGTGTGTTGGCTTTGTGCAACCTTGTGAAGATTAGGGACAGTCTGTTTTGCTCCCCAGGCAGTGCTGTCTCTGCAGTGCTTTCAAAGTTGTGTGATGATAAAGAATGCAAGCCCCTAGCTGAATTGAAGGGACCTAGCTGACCTTTATCTCTGCTTTTCTTTTTTAGCTGTGGGATGCTGGCAGTGGCTCGTTGCTGCAGGAACTGCAGGCTAATCAGCCTGTCTTGGACATCTGCCCATTTCAGGTGAACCATAACAGCTACTTGGCTACCTTAACGGAGAAGATGGTCCACATCCATAGGTGGGAGTGACCTATGGTCACTATGGTGTTGAACCTTGTCAGACATGCTGTTGGTTAATGTTAAATGTTGTTTGTTAGCACCTGGCAGCCCTGAGCAAGATCTGTGCTTATTGTCTGTGGCCTAGAACTTTTGGGATCGTGGTTCCGTTGGGTTAGTATGATTCTGGGACTCCAGGTCAGCAAAACGCTACAGATTGTGTATTTTCAGTGTCCATCAAAAGAGTCAGTGACTTGTACTCCATCACATTATACATTTCTTGGGGGTAATAGCCTTCATGAATCTTTGCTGAGAATTTTTTTTTTTTTTTTTTTTTTTTTTTTGTTCATGATAGTGCATATGGTAGAAAGTTCTGGTACCAAATATAACTAGATTCACCCAACATGCCAAAATGAAATCAGATCTGTGTTCAGAACCCAGCTCCACCATTTTTGAGCTGTGTGACCTTGGTCACATTTCTTGGCCTGTTATGAGCTTCATCTGTGAAATATGGTTACAGCCCAATAAAAAGTGATTTAAAACTTCCCTAATCCTACAGCTGAACCAACTTGGTCTAAGAATACCATATTACTGTGATTTATCCATTTATAATCCAGTTATAGAGTTGGGAGGTTTGTGAAGTTGGCCCAGGTTCTGAGGATGGGTCACCAGCATCACTTTGGCTCTTCAGAGTGTACTAAAAGGGGGGTAGAGCAATCTAAACATAAAGATATCACTATAGTAATAATTGTTTACTGAAACCTAGCCTCAACACTGTGGGGTTTTCTTTTCGTTTGGGTTGAGTGGAATCGTTCTTCAATGATGTGGTTCAGGGGCCTGAAGGTGACTGATATAAGTTTATACAAATACGAACTCCAGGCAAACAAGGTGACTGCCATCGATGTAGAGGATCCACGTAGAGTAGACAATAAAATACAGCAAATAGCAAGGGAAGAATATGTCTTCGTTTTTGTTTTAGTTTGCTTAGGCTAGCTTCATTATGACAAGGAAATGAAACAAAGCAGGCAATGTGATCACTTTGGCAGCTTCAGCAGAAACAAGTTCATAGGAACATAGTCTGTAGGCTAATATTTCTGAGAGAACTCTTGGCATGCAGTCTGGGTCATATGATTGCAGAAAGACATTCAGAAAATCTAGAAAGAAACCATCCTGTTTCTGAATTAAAATGTAGTTGCTTTAGACTGTTTTTTGTGTTTGTTTGTTTGTTTTTTTGGCCGTGCCACACAGCTTGTGGGATCTTAGTTCCCTGACCAGTGGTCGAACCTGGGCCCACAGCAGTGAAAGCACAGATTCCTAACCACTGGACCGCCAGGAAGTTCCCTAGGCTGGATTTCAATTGAGGGGGTCTGTCAACTACAGCTTGGAAGCTTTAGTTTATTAGATGTATAAGCTGAATTTCCTTCCTGACTTTTCTTGTGTATGTGGCTAACCCCATTTCCAGAAGCTTCACACCAGTCAGATCTTGTGTTTGTAATCTTGTACTTTTAAATTTCCTAGTCCATTTTTTTCCCATTGCTTTTAGAGCATGTGGTGTCTCCTCTGAAGCTGAATGTGGAATATTATATGTATACTCTTGTTTCTGCAGAGTGGGTTGGTAGTTTTGTCAGCTCTCAGAGGATAGTGACCCTCAGAAGTTTTTTAACCTTGTCTATAGAGTTAGGAAAGTCCTCAAGGGCTCCCTCAAGGGCTTCTGGTAGTGGGGTCTGGAGCAATCCAAGAATTGGAAGGTGAGGCATGATTTCCTTTCTTTCCCTTCAGATGCCCGCTGGTATCCCTGTCATACATACCGAGAGCTGCCTCGGCTGCGTTTCCATTTGGTGGGGTGTTGGCTGGAAGCTTGGAGGATGCTTCCTTTTGGGAGCTGAAAATGGGCTTTACTCATTGGCCTCATGTGATGCCCATGGAGCCTGGGGGCTGCATAGACTTTCAGACAGAGAGCAGCACCCGGCACTGTCTTGTGACCTACAGGCCTGGTGAGTGTTGTTGGCATGTCCTCGTGGGACCTGTGGTTTGTTTGGGAGCAGATTGATAGAGGGGAGAAGAGGAGAGCTTGTCCTAGCCTTCAGGTGGTACTGGTAAGCCCCTCACAGACTAATAGCTCTTGCTACTACAGTGAGGACAGTGGCCCCAAGTTCTTCCATAGAGCCTGCCTTGCTTTTCCTCACTTGTGTGAACTGGGACATATTTGGCCAGGTACTCCTTGGAAGGAATTAGCCACTTTAGGAGCCCCTGTGACTTAAGACAGTAGTGGAATAAGGAGACCTGCTCTTGAAGCCACTGAGCTACCCTTAGATCAGTTTCATGTTTTCTACTTGCCCCTCATTTCACTTAAAGGAAAGGCCCAGATAAGGGGAGTCATGTAAAGAGCCCAGACTCTAGGCTATTAGCTGTTCTTCCTTATTTGGGGCCAACAAACGTAAGTGAAGAGTAGATGGACATCCGTAGTGGCCCTAGCCAGCTGAACTTCTCATGGCCTCCAGAACCAGGACAGCAACCTTTGACTACCAACGATGCTAAAATTCACAGGTTTTTCCTAGCTGAAAGGTATGAATCTAAATTCCTGATGAGCTGTATTGATGGTCAGACAGATGTTTTGTAAGAGATCGTCATTAAAGTGCTCATACTTCTGCTAGTTGTGGATTGACCTCAGCATTTTAAGTTTTGTTTGAGCTGAGAAGCTGCTTCAGCAGACTCTTCTTTCCCTTTTGGTTTTAGTCATCTAGGTCCTCTATCTCCAAGGATTTGCTATGACGTTAGAAAGCTTGGGGATCCCATTTTGTTCTCTAGCTTTTGTTTGCCTCCCAGCAGAACCACTTGTATATGTTTCCCCTGCTGTAATAATATGCTTTCACTTTATATGTACAGTTCCAGGGATTAATAGGGTCCTGACTGGGGGAAGGAAAAAACCTTGTAGTCAGAACCCTTAAGGAAGACAAAAACCCCAACAGAGGTCTGGCCAGTTACAGTGATTTTCCTAAAAAGGCTAGCTCATTCTCAGAATTGTATCCCTCCTATACAAAAACCTATTGTAGATAACTTGCTTCATCCTAGCCTAGGGTTCTGAATTTCATTTGTGATGTATTATTTTGTTCTTGTTATGTTTGCTCTGTAGCTATTCATGATGGTTTGATAAAATTGTGCCCTTTCCACTCAACTAACTGGTAACCAAGTTCATGTACTTGGTTAATTTCTTTGGACCATCCCCATGGATCAATACTGATTTCTCTGTCTCATAGATAAAAATCACAGCACCTTACGAAGTGTACTCATGGAGATGTCCTATAAACTGGATGATGCTGGAGAGCCAATCTGCTCCTGCCATTCTGTACAAACATTCCGTGGGGGACCCACTTGCAAACTACTGACCAAAAGTGCCATTTTCCAAAATCCAGAGAATGATGGCAGCATCCTGGTGTGTACTGGGGATGAAGTGTCAAATTCTGCCCTGGTGAGTAGTCTGTCAGTTTTTTATACTGACTTATATAAAGCAAAGAGCCAAAGTTCTCCATTCTGCATGAATCTTCATACGTGTATATGTGTGGTTGCTTAGTTTATTTTTTACACAAGTCACACTTTATTGATACATACTACTCTATAGTTTGCTGTTTCCCATTTAACTTCCCGTTTTGGATATCTTTCCATACCAATATCTTTAGATTGACCTCACTCTTTTTATGTGAGCTATAATGTCTCATGGGCCATATTGTGAACCTTTTTAAAAAAGCGCTACTGAAACCTCTATAAAATAATTGATCAGGCATCAGCTTCATCAATTCAGGATGAATTTACAGTGGAGGGGTCAGCCTGTCACCACCTGAATACATTGATCAACCTTTGCATCACTGTAAGTGGGTTAACCAGAAATAATTTGCCTCTTGATATTAGGCAAAATGAAGCACACGATGCCTTCTGTGTGGTGTCCTTGAACCCATAGAGCAGCACTGTCCAATTATGTCACACTGGCCATGTGAGCACTTGAAAGTAGTTAATGTGAATGAAGAACTTAATTGTAATTGTAAAATTTTTATGTAATTTAATTTAAATGTAAAGAGCCTTATGTGCCATACTGTATAACACAGGAAACTCTGCTTAATGCACTGTGGTTACCTAGATGGGAAGGAAATCCAAAAAAGAGGGGATATATGTATATGTATAGCTGATTCATTTTGCTGTACAGTAGAAACTAAAGCAGATGTCTTTTTTTTTTTTTTTTTGTCTGCGTTGGGTCTTCATTGCTGCACACGGACTTTTTTCTCTAGTTGTGGCAAGTGGGTGCTACTCTTCATTGTGGTGCGCAGGCTTCTCATTGCGGTGGCTTCTCTTGTTGTGAAGCATGGGCTCTAGGCGCGCGGGCTCAGTAGTTGTGGTGCACGGGCTTAGTTGCTCAGCAGCATGTGGGATCTTCCCGGACCAGGGCTCGAACCCGTGTCCCGTGCATTGGCAGGCGGATTCTTAACCACTGCACCACCAGGGAAGTCCCAAGAAAATTCTTTTTTTAGAGATGTATACTTATGTATATAAGGGTAAAATGACATGATGTCAGCAAAGAAAAATATAAAATCAATAAAGCAGGTATAGTAAAAGCTTAATAATCTGGGTGATGGATGGCTCATTGTACTATTGTACTTTTTATTACTTTAATTTTTTTTTTCCACAATAAAAAATTTTTTTTAAGGAGAAAAAAGCACCAGTTAGAATATAGGTTCCATGAGGGCAGAGACAGGGCCTTTTTGTTTTGTTGACCCTTCTTTCCCTAAAAGAGTTCTTGGCACATAGATTGAAGGGGTGAATACTAGGCTTGGTTTTCAGATCCACTCACAGGTAGACTAATTGCTGATTATAGTAGGTGAGGCCATACGTGACCTATATCAGGTGTGTTGGCTTTGTGCAACCTTGTGAAGATTAGGGACAGTCTGTTTTGCTCCCCAGGCAGTGCTGTCTCTGCAGTGCTTTCAAAGTTGTGTGATGATAAAGAATGCAAGCCCCTAGCTGAATTGAAGGGACCTAGCTGACCTTTATCTCTGCTTTTCTTTTTTAGCTGTGGGATGCTGGCAGTGGCTCGTTGCTGCAGGAACTGCAGGCTAATCAGCCTGTCTTGGACATCTGCCCATTTCAGGTGAACCATAACAGCTACTTGGCTACCTTAACGGAGAAGATGGTCCACATCCATAGGTGGGAGTGACCTATGGTCACTATGGTGTTGAAACTTGTCAGACATGCTGTTGGTTAATGTTAAATGTTGTTTGTTAGCACCTGGCAGCCCTGAGCAAGATCTGTGCTTATTGTCTGTGGCCTAGAACTTTTGGGATCCTGGTTCCATTGGGTTAGTATGATTCTGGGACTCCAGGTCAGCAAAACGCTACAGATTGTGTATTTTCAGTGTCCATCAAAAGAGTCAGTGACTTGTACTCCATCACATTATACATTTCTTGGGGGTAATAGCCTTCATGAATCTTTGCTGAGAATTTTTTTTTTTTTTTTTTTTTTTTTT
>NC_041230.1:43538600-43541543 GCF_002837175.3 Physeter macrocephalus | reverse complement strand
GCGGCATGTGGGATCTTCCCAGACCGGGGCACGAACCCTTGTCCCCTGCATCGGCAGGCAGACTTTCAACCACTGCGCCACCAGGGAACCCCAGAGAACCAATATTTTTTATCAAACTTTCTGCTGAACCTCAGAGAGTATCCTCCCAGAAGTCATTTAGGATATGTGTATGCACCAAGCATTTCCAGAGGATGTGACATCCCACCAGAGTGGTCTTGTCACTTGGGAATGTGTATGTTCCTGAAGGGACTAACCATCTTCCTGATGCTACTTGGATGCAGCCTGGATGCAAAAGAATCTTTAGTTGAACACAAGAGGGCACTGTAGAATCTTCCAAAGGATTTGATCTATTTCTGACCTTGCGGGCTGATAACCTTTTAGTAACTTGGTCTCATCCCTGCAGAAGTGTGTGGTAGAGCACATCTGGTCTGCTTTGTGGCAGGAGTAATGTTCAGGTGTGCAGTGCTGGGATATTGGTAAACCCAGTGATGGTGGTGGCTGATGAGATGTAGACCCTTCCCTAATGCCGAGTGTACGGAGTTCATCACATTGTGGGAGTCAAGGACAGAGACCAGTTGTTTGAGCAGTGAGGAAGACTCACTTTTTTGTCTAGCCAGCTTAGGATCTCAGGATTGGTTTTATATAAGCCAGTGCTTTGAAGGCCACTCTTTGTCCCTCTCACTAGGAAAAGATGAGCCATATGTCAGAGCTCTTACTTGAGTCTCCTAGTATGAGAGATCAGGAGCAAGGGGCTAACCAAGAGAGGCTTACAAAAGAGAAGCTACTCAGGCTGCTGTTGAAAGCAAAAGAAGGACTTGTCTTTTCCATTTTGAAAGAGTTTCTCTCTGAATAAAGTCAACCCCTTGGAGTGAGGAGCCATTCTTGAGCGTGTTTAGAATTCCCAGGTTAAATCCTTCCCCCAGGTGAAACTGATGTTTGATCCCAAGTTCCTCTGACTTGCCTCCCTTCCTAACTTTAAAAAAAAGTGTTGTTAGTAAAGCAGTTATTCTCAGGAAGATAATAGTGGTTGGAGGCCTATGTGGTTTGCAGGGAGATGCCCACCAGCTTTCATTTCAGCCCTGGATTGTCCAACTTTGGGAGCTGCACTTTTCTCCAATAGAGGGCTCACTTTATATCTGTTTGCTTTGCTAAAGGCTACTCTGCTAAGCTATTGTCCACAACAGAACATGTCTCAGGGTGTGTGCTCCTTGTTCTTGGGAGCAGGATGGCTAACAGTGTGATTTTCTTAAATAATTGTAGAAATTTTATCATTTTTATTTTAAAACAGTTCTGACCGGTCAACTCCTGAACTGTTTCCAGCATTTCTCACCAGCAAGGGGTTATTGCAGTAGATTTCCCCAGAGTTCCACATTCTAGTTGTGCTTTTAAAGAGTGGCCTCCTATTTAAGGACATCTTTCAAAAAGCCAGTTTCCAGAGCCTGGGAAGGAGCCCCCTTTTCTAGAGGAGGTGTTCCTTTTGATATGTTGATGATTAAGAATGACTGCCCAGGCCTAGAAGCTTCAGTGGCTGAAAAGGATTTGAATTAAAAAGCAGAGCTCATCTGGTTTCAGCTGATAATAACAGAGAGGATGCAAGTGGTCAGGCCCTGGCTGCCTGTGTCTTTGGCAGGGGCAGAGCCCAGGGCAGGGTTAGGATTTGACTAATGTTGAAGTACACTCAGCTGATGCTGATTAATCCCCCCAAGTGTAGGAACCAAGGGACTTGTATTACTAGGGAAGTTGGAAGAATCTCATGTCTTACCAATCCTTGCATTCCTCTAGTAAATTTAGATGTTTTAGAAGCAAATTCTTGGGACTGTGACTGATTTCTCCAAAGGAAAAAAACTTTGCCCCTGCCCCTGCTCTCCTCTGCCTGGCAGGAGAGATTACCTCTGTAGACCCAGGCTCTGCCCCACCATGTTCCCTCACCCCTGGCTCTAAGGTTGTTTTCCCATTTGAGGGTTTGGAGTTAAGCAGACTCAAAAATATTTTCTTGTTGTATATATCCTTGTACCTGTTTTGAAAACCGGACAGTGGGATCTCTGTTCATGTTCTGTGTTTTATGTTTTAATGTTAATATGAAAATAAAGCATTTACCATGTGTACCTACTCCTGATGTCTTTTGTCTTTTTTTTTTTGGCTGTGTTGGGTCTTAGTTGCAGCACGCGGGATCTTCATTGCCACGCGCAGGCTTCTCTCTAGTTGTGGCATGCGGGCTCTCTTAATTGTGGCGCTCGGGCTCCAGTGGAAGCCCTAGAGTTGTCCATGACCCCAGTTCCTCTCATGAAGGTGGTATCCTGACGAGGTAGAGAGAGTGACGGTACTTAACATCACTAGGCAAACAATATGCCCCTTCCCTCACCTGAGTCACTTGCTGCCTGAGTCAAGGAAAGGAAACAAATACATTAGCAGATGCTAACATTTGCTTCTCTGATTAAGACCCCTCCCTCCCCCCCCAAAAAAAAGACGTGAAATTCCTTTAGGCACCGTAGTTTGTACAACTTGGCAAATTGTTGTAAGGGAGGTAGAATACCCACACTCCCAGAATACTGGGTTCTTCTCTGTGGGTCTTACAACCCTAGACAATCTAGGGTTCTCACCCTAGACAATCACTGAGATTTCTGTGACAGACAAGTTCAGATCCCTTAGCTGGATAATTTGGAGTGCCTGGAAGCATATTATTCCATTTTTCATCCCTTTACTCTTGTTGATATTAAGCCACTGCTGTCATTCCAGCTCAGTAGTCATACTGTTTTGTTTCTAAAAATTAAAAAATAGGGCTTCCCTGGTGGCGCAGTGGTTGCGCGTCCGCCTGCCGATGCAGGGGAACCGGGTTCGCGCCCCGGTTTGGGAGGATCCCACATGCCGCGGAGCGGCTGGGCCCGTGAGCCATGGCCGCTGGGCCTGCGCGTCCGGAGCCTGTGCTCCGCAACGGGAGAGGCC
>NC_041230.1:43530636-43538429 GCF_002837175.3 Physeter macrocephalus | reverse complement strand
AAAAAAAAAAAAAAAAAAAAAATAATAATCAGAATAGTTCAATTTTAGATTTATAATAACAACTTACATTTACTGAGTATATGTACCTAATGCTGTGGTATACCTTTTATATGAAAGGAACTCTCAGAGAAGTGAAAGAATTTGCCCAGGTGTGGTGGCCATGAACATGAGCCTTTCAGATCTTCGACCAAGGAGGGCATAATTGACTGCTGTTCCAGCTGCTGAGCTCTGAAATCCACTACTACATCACAGCAAGGCCACACTTGCCAAGGGTTGCTCCCAGCCAGTGACTGAGGATGGCAGGGATACTAAGGCAGGCCCATTTCTGGGAGACGCTGAATGCCTGACAGGCAACTTTAGCTTGAGGACTCTCCAATGGTGTTGGCCAAACTTTCTTAGACTTGAACTTCAGTCTAAGTTGTTTCCACCTAACCATCCTTGCTTCCTCCCTCTCTATCTCTACTTCACACAGGGTGAGATCTGTGTATTTGACTGCTCTAATTGCCTCATCTATGTGGAATCATGCAGGATTTGTCTTGTTGTGACTGGCTTATTTCACTTAGCATAATGTCTTCGAAGTTCATCCATGTTGTAGCATGTATCAGAATTTCCTTCCTTTTAAAGACAGTGATGTTCCGTTGCATGCATATACCACATTTTGCTTATCCCTTCATCTGTCGGTGGACACTTGAGTTGTTTCCACATTTTAGCTATTATGAATAATGTTGCTATGAACATGGGTGTACAAATATCTCTTTGAGACCCTGCTTTCAATTCTTTTGGGTATATACCCAGAAGTGGAATTGTTGAATCATATGGTAATTCTGTTCTTAATTATTTGAGGAACTGCCATACTGTTCTTCCACAGCAGCTGTGCCATTTTACATTCCCACTAACAGTGCATAAGAGTTTCAGTTTCTCCACATCCTCTTCAACTCTTGTTACTTTCTGTTTTTTTTGGGGGGGGGGGTTGTTTGTTTGTTTGACAGTAGCCATCTGAATGGTGTGAGGTGGTATCTCATTGTAGTTTTGATTTGTATTTACCTAATGATTAGTGATGTTGAGCATCTTTTCATGTGCTTATTGGCTATTTGTATACCTTCTTTAGAGAAATGTTTATTCAAATCCCTTGCCCACTTTCATTTATTTATTTATTTTTAAAATTTATTTTATTTATTTATTTTTGGCCGTGTTGGGTCTTCGTTGCTTCGCGTGGGCTTTCTCTAGTTGCGGCGAGCGAGGGCTACTCTGTTGCGGTGCGCGGGCTTCTCATTGCAGTGGCTTCTCGTTGCAGAGTACGGGCTCTAGGTGCGTGGGCTTCAGTAGTTGTGGCACGTGGGCTCAATTGTTGTGGCTCGTGGGCTCTAGAGCGCAGGCTCATTAGTTGTGGCGCACGGGCTTAGTTGCTCCACGGCATGTGGGATCTTCCTGGACCAGGGCTCGACCCCATGTCCCCTGCGTTGGCAGGCAGATTCTTAACCACTGCACCACCAGGGAAACCCCCCTTTCCCACTTTTAAATTGGGTTGTTTGGTTATTTGTTGATGCCTAATCCCCTTTTGTTTTCTGCTTCCTGGTAGACCTAGGTAACACGGGTATGCCAGGAGTGTGCCAGGAAATTTGGTAAGATGGGGATGATTGAGACCCAAGAATAATAAAGACCAGGTGGCAATGCTTAACTTCCAGAAGCCAGGAGACCACAATTCCATTATTACCAGCAAGATTGAAGAGCTGACTAAGGGGTCTTGAGCAGCAGGGAGTTGGGGAGAGAGTTAATAAAAGACAGCATCCCTAGGGGCAGAATAGACACAGCCAATGAGGGTGCTTTTTAACATCTATAACCAAAAAATTCCATAAGAAAGGAGGGGCAGGAGGCTAAAGGTGGTCATCCCCAAAGGTCATGCTCCTTTGCTCAGTTTCTAGACCTGAGCCAATTTTCAGATCCAGAACCCATTGATGAATAAGTAGTTGGGAGCCTAGGAACAAAGACCCTACAACACCATGCCAAGCATATGGTACCTTCAGTCTTTCCCCAGAGATTCAATGGCCATTTACTTGGGTGACTATACACTGACAAAAGAGAAATAACCAACTATTTGAGGACCATTGGACATTTGGTCCAAGTTGCCATTGATACTCAGACTAAAAGCATCGTCATAGGTCCCTGGCCCCTGGGGACCTGGTACTGTAAATGGAGTCCTGGCTAGATTATGGTTCACAGTGGCCCCACTGGTTATGTGGACCCATCCAGTGATCATCTCCCCAGTCCCCAAGTATATAACTGGAAATGATCTAGAATAATCTAGACCTAGAAACACTAGATCATTGTGAAAATGATCTGGAAACGTGTTTCTGGCCTGTGGGATAAGAATTACCATTATAGGGACTTCCCTGGTGGCGCAGTGGTTAAGAATCCGCCTGCCAATGCAGGGGACATGGGTTTGATACCTGGTCTGGGAAGATCCCACGTGCCGCGGAGCAGCTAAGCCCATGTGCCACAACTACTGAGCCTGTGCTCTGGAGCCCGCGAGCCACAACTACTGAGCCCAGGCGCCACAACTCCTGAGCCCGTGCACCTAGAGCCCGTGCTCCACAACAAGAGAAGCCATCGCAATGAGAAGCCCGCACACCGCAACAAAGAGTAGCCCCCACTCGTTGCAACTAAAGAAAGCCTGTGCACAGCAACGAAGACCCAACGCAGCCAAAAATAAATAAATTAATTTTTAAAAAAATACCATTACAGGAAAGGCCAAATGTAAACCTTGGAAACTGCTCTCCAGTCACTGGCCAGGATAATAAATTAAAAGCAACGTCGGGAATTCCCCAGCAGTCCAGTGGTTGGGACTCAGCACTTTCACTGCCATGGTCTGGGTTCAGTCCCTGATTGGGGAACTAAGATCCTGCAAGCTGCGTGGCGTGACCAAAAAAAAACAAAAAAAACAGTGTCTTACTGGGGGATGGAGGATGGTGGAGATTAGTGCCACCATTAAAACCTACAGGATGCAAGTGTGACCCTGAAAGACAGTGGAGAGTGAAAAATATTCCAATGAGTGGAGCTGCAAGCTGTGCCCTAATCTTTCCACTTTGTATGTGAGAAAATAAACAGATTCCTGGGCAGGGTCCAACAGCCTGGTCTGGGGTAGTGGCATGTGGTTGGACTATATGGAGAAGGCACAATGTGTAAAGACTTTTTATTACAGGACAATGCACACCAGAACCTCTCCCATGGCAGAGGCATTGAACAACCAAGTAGGCAAAATGACTCGACCAATTGACAGCCATCCTTCAGCCACTGTAGACCTGATATGTTGGGCCCACGAATGGAGTGGCCACGGTGGCAGAGATGGAGGCTACATATGGGCCCAAAGTCTGTCTGGGAGAATGGACTGCCACTTACCAAGGCTGCCTCTTAATGTCCAACCTGTCAGCAACAGAGACCAACACTGAGTCTCTGATATGCCCTTTTCCTAGAGAAGATCAAGTAGCTACTTTGTGGCAAGTCAGATACAATGGGCCTCTTCCTCTTGAAAAGGCCAGCAGTTCTTCCTTATAGGGATAGATACCTATTCTGGGTGTGGATTTAACTTTCTTGCTCTCAGGGCCTCTGCCAGCAGAATGCCAGATTGAGGCACAGATTGCTACACAACATAGCATCTGACCCAGGGGACCCACTGTACAGTGAAGGGATTGCAGAAGTGGATCCATGACCATGGGATCTGTTAGGTCTTGTCATTTAGTATCCCATCCAGAAACAGCCAGCTAATAGCATACTGATAATGACCTTCTAAAGACATAGCTGAAGCACTAGCTAAGAAGCAACACTGAGAGAATAGGGTGTCATTCTTCAGGATGCGGTGTTAAGAGACCTCTATTGGTGCTGTTTCCCCAGTAGGCAGAATACATGGGTCCAGGAACCAACATGAGGAAACAGGAGTGGCTCCATTTACTGTCACTCCCCATGACCTGGGTGATTTTGTACTTCCCATCCCAGCAACCTGGGCTCCACATCATTGAAGGTCCTGGGTTCCTACAGGGGTGCACTTTGCCAGAGGACACAGCAAGGGTCCCACTGAACTATATAAATTATGGCTGCTACCAGAGCACTTTGGGACCTTGTGCCCAGGGACCAGTAGGTGAGAAGAGGAATCACCATATTGGCAGTGGTAACTAACCCTGATCAACAGGAGGAAGTAGGGCTGCTTGTACATAATGGGAGCAAAGAGAAATATCCAAGTGGTCCACTTGGATGCCTTCTGGTGCTCCGTTGCCTCTCTCTAACTGTGGACAGACATGCAACAATACCACACCAGGATGGAAAGGTTATGCCCACTACCAACACCATCCCTGAAATGAAGGCTTGGGTCACATCACCAGGTAAGCCACCAAGATTTCTGAGGTGCTAGCTGAGGGTAAAGGAAATTCAGAATGGAGGAAAAAGAGGATGAATACCACTTGCAGCCCTGAGATCACCAGCAATGATGGACATTAGTTTATCTCACTAACCTCCCTCTTCTGAGTTTTTCCCTCTGAAAAAGAGATCCATGGAAACTATAGAGTAGCTGTTCATCAAATTTGTGTAGAGAAATAAATCTATGGGGCACAAGGGATGGAATATGATGGTCATGAAAATTTGCCTCTCAGATGTCCAATTGTGGGGACTGTAATTGACCAGCTGCTGTGCTCTGAAATCCGTCGCTGGGTTCACTCTGAGGCCACACTCCCCAAGGGTTCTTCCAGCCAATGACTGAGCATGGCAAGAGACGCTAAAGCAGGCCCATTCCTGTGAGGCTTTAATCCTAATAAGTTTCTTCCACAGCTAATCCTGTCTGGAGATTGCTTGTCACAGAACCCAGAATAAACCCACCAAGAGGCAAATGGTGGATTAGATAAACCCAGACAGTCCAGGCTGGTTCTAACTACAGTGCTATCCCCAAGGCAGGAAGTACATAGGAGGTGCTCAGAAAAGAACTGCTGAATTATAAATGAATAAATCTAAAAATGGCATGTTGAAAAGGGGTTAATTTTCTTAGGAAGTCTTCAAAAATATTGAGACTTTTGAGCTGAGCATGAAAGGAGAAGGAAAAAAAAATTTAGGAAGAAAGTGTTAGAACTTCATGGGTCAATGTCACATCTACATGATCTTGAAATTTTGGATATGGCAAAGGTCAAGAGGTGCTTGAGGAAAGAGAGACCACTGTTGCAGTCCTGCACTAGGGCAATAGTTGCCAAGGACTGGCAGGGACCAGTGCTGCCTTAGTTGTTAGGAAAGCACGTTCCTGGATTCCATAGTCAGAAAATTTGAAAATTGCTCCAGGTGATTCAGCTGCACAGTCAAGTTTGGGAAAGCATTCCTGTATTTTGGAAGCTGCCATAGTCCTCAAATGGGAAAGATGGTAAGAAGTCAGGGGAGGAAAGTGCTCTGCCCCATCACTTCTTTCCACCTTGCTTGCCCAAACAATGAGAAGAACAATTAGAGGGCTTCAGGGAAGTCACTTCAGCCACTCAGCAGTGGGAGGAGCAGCTTGGCCAGTTCAGTAAGCCTTCATTCGTTGCCCTCTATGTACCCAACATCATGCTGAGCACTGAGGGTACTTGTGAGGTGGTTAAAGACTCTCTTAGCTCTTGCTTGGTGATTAAACCACACCCCGGCTGATACCTCTCCAACAGCTTCCCAATGCACTTAGATTTAAGTAGACTTAAACCTAGTTCAATTGTTTTCTGTTTATCCTAAGTGTTCTTTGTTACTTTATTCCCACCTTTCTGCCTTCTTTTGGATTAATCAAATGCTTTACACTTACACATTCTTGTAGTATTCTTTTAGTGTTTATCCTAGACTCCAGGGCCTAGCAGTTACAATCTGCATCCTTCTTTATATGCTATAGGAGTCATATATTTCACTGTTACATATGTTAAAAGTCTCTCATTATCGTTGTTTAAAACAATATTAATTGTCCACATCTTTACCCTTTCAGTGCTCTTTATTCCTTCCTGCAGTCCTATGCTTCCATCTGGGATCATTTTCCTTCAGCCTAGAGTAGTGCAGACCATCTAGCAATGAATTACCTCACTCTCTGCTTTAGTTTGTCTGCAAATGCCTTTTTAAACTATTTAATTTATTTATTTAAATTTATTTATTTGTTTATTTATCTTTGGCTGCATTGGGTCTTCGTTGCTGTGCACGGGCTTTCTCTAGTTGTGGCGAGCGGGGGCTACTCTTCTCCGCAGTGTGCAGGCTTCTCATTGCAGTGGCTTCTCTTGTTGCAGAGCACAGGCTCTAGGCACGCGGGCTTCAGTAGCTGTGACACGCGGGCTCCGTAGTTGTGGCTCACGGGCTCTAGAGCGCAGGCTTGGTAGTTGTGGCACACAGGCTTAGTTGCTCCGCGGCATGTGGGATCTTCCCAGACCAGAGCTTGAACCTGGTGCATGTCCCCTGCACTGGCAGGCGGATTCTTAACCACTGCGCCACCAGAGAAGTCCCTGCAAATGTCTTTATTTCACCTTTTTTGAATGGATCTAATTACATTTTTTAAAACTTATTGAGACCAAATTCATGTAACATAAACTCCACTATTTTAACAATTTTAAGTGCACAGTTCAGTGGTTTTTAGTATAATCACAATGTTATGATTGTGATTATCTGATTCCAGAATATTTCCATCATTCCCCAAAGAAATCCCATACTACTCAGTTCTCCCCTCCTCCCATCTCCTGGAAACCATAAATCTACTTCTGTCTCTATGGATTTGCCTATTCTGGATATTTCATGTGAATGTAATCCTACAACTGGTGGCTTTTTGTCTCTGGTTTCTTTCACTTAGTATTATGTTTTCAAGGTTCATCCATGTTGTAGCGTGTATCAGTACTTCATTACTTTTTTTTTTTTTTTTGGCCGTGCCACGCGGCATGTAGGATCTTAGTTCCCCAACCAGGGATGGAACCTGTGCCCCCTGCAGTGGAAGCACAGAGTCTTAACCACTGGACCACCAGGGAAGTCCCTAGTACTTCATTTTTGAAGTACAATTCAAAATTGTACTAGAATTGTGTACAAAATGGTGTAGAATTCTAGGTTAGCAACATTTTTTTTTCTTTTGGTATTTAAATTATGTCATTCTACTGTTTTCTGGCTTTCATAGTTTCTTAATGAAAAATCAGATATGCCTGTTATTAGTCCTTTGAAGATAATGCATCTTTGTCTGCTTTTAAGATTTTTCTCTTTCTCTCTTTGTCACCAGTTTTACAGTGACGTGCCAAGGCTGTCTATGAGCCAGGACGTGGGCTCTCACTGGACACTGAATCTGCCAGCACCTTGATCTTGGTCTTCCCAGCCTCTAGAACTATGAGAAATAAATTTTCATTGTTTATAAGCTATCCCATCTATGGTATTCTGTTTTTTGGGGTTTTTAATTTTTTTTTAATTTTTTTTTTTTTGGCTGCACCACTTGGCTTGTGGGATCTTGGTTCCCCAACCAGGGATTGAACCCGTGCCCCGTGCAGTGGAAGCATGGAGTCCTAACCACTGGACCGCCAGAGAATTCCCTATAGTATTCTGTTAAAGCAATCCACACAGACTAAGATATCCAGTCTGCTGTTTATGTTACCTAATGAATTTTAATTCAATTCTAGAATGTCCATTTGATTATTTGTATAGAATCCAATTTTCTGTTGAAATTCTCTATTTTCACCTATTTTATCTATCTTTTATTTTCTTTTTCTTTCTTTTTTTTTTTTTTTTTTTTTTTGCAGTACGCCGGCCTGTCACTGTTGTGGCCTCTCCCGTTGCAGAGCACAGGCTCC
>NC_041230.1:43500106-43530458 GCF_002837175.3 Physeter macrocephalus | reverse complement strand
GGTCACGAACCCGTGTCCCCTGCATCGGCAGGCGGACTCTCAACCACTGCGCCACCAGGGAAGCCCTATCTTTTATTTTCTAAGGCATACTAGTCACAGTTATTTTAAAGTCCCCATCTGATGAGTCCAATGTCTGAATCATATGGAGTTTTTGCTGACTTTTTGTTTTTGGTTATTTAGTTTAGCTTAGTTCAGCTTTGTTTTGTTTTTAGCATGCCTCATAATGTTTGATTCAAAGCTGGACCATGCAGATTAAAAATTATAGAAGCTCTGGATGATATTAATCTTTCTCCAAAAAGGTTAATTTTTCTTCTTATAGACAGAGTACTGGAGGGTCACCTTGACCCCACTGAGGCATGTTTTAAGCTTTATTAGGGTTGGCCCATTGTGGTTTTGCCTTTTCTTCTAGGGCAAGGTCCTTACCCCTGGGGTGTTGTCCTTCCTCCTGCAATATGGCCTTTGTTCCTAGGGTGTAACACTTCTGAGGCCTCAGTTAAAAGCCAGGGGTGTTTACCGAGGCCTCTACACCTCAGCAGGGTCCAAGCTCTTTCCCCAGCACTATGGGGAGGCTGAAATCTCTCTCCGTTTATTGCTCTCTCAGCTGTTGTTTTCTTCAGGATTTGTTGGAGTCTGACTCTTTGCATGCACAGCTTAGGAGTCAGTCAGCCACTTGAGAGAAATTTGTTCACAGATTTTTGGCTCTTTCTCTGTGGTTTCTTTCTCTCCAGTATTTTGACCCTTAAGTCCCAGCCACTTGGAGAATTCTGAACTCCTACCCATATATTTTCAGCCCAATAAGATTACTGCTTTCTGTAAGGGCTCAATTCTTCTGGGCCACAATTTGGACAGTCCCCTCAGAAAAAAATCTGGGCTGGAGCTTCCCTGTGTACTTCTCTTTTCTCAAAGATTGTAGCCCCCCATTTCCTCACTGTATTAGTTACTTTCTAACCCCTCAAAAGATATTTTATATATTTTATCTAGTTTTTATGGTTTTATTTCAGCGTAAATACAAATTTGTATTTGTACTCGTATTTGGGATCAGAATCCTCCCCAATTTCCTGTATATATAGGGCCTGCAGGGCCTTATATGATCTGGCCCTTGATGGGTTCTCTGACTCCTTCTAGTGCCCTCTTTCCTCATTTCAATGCAGCCACGTAGGCCTTCATTCTGAATGCTTGTTCCCTTGTCTTGAACTTGCACTTGTCATTGACCTTTGCTTTTAGAACTCTTTTGTTACGGTCTAAATGTTTTTGTCCCCCCTAAATTCATATGTTAAAAGCCTAATGCCCACTGTGATGGTATTAGGAGATGGGGCCTTTGGAGGTGCTTAGATCATGAGACTAGAACGCTCATGAATGCGATTAGTGTTCTTATAAAAGAGATCCCACAAACCTCCCAGCTCCTTCCACCCTGTGAGGACACAGTTAGAAGTTGGCTGTCTGCAACCCATAAGAGGGCCTTTGCCAGAACCTGACCATGCTACCACCCTGATCTTGGACTTCTAGCCTCCAGAACTGTGAGAAATAAGTTTCTGTTGTTTATAAGCCACCCAGTGTGTGCTATTTTGTTATAGAAGTCTGAACAGACTAAGTATCTTTAGATCTGCCCCCCCCCCTTTTTTTTTTTACAAATTTATGCCAATTCACTCTTTTTTTTCTGGTACGCGGGCCTCTCACTGCCGTGGCCTCTCCCGTTGCGGAGCACAGGCTCCGGACGCGCAGGCTCAGCGGCCATGGCTCACGGGCCCAGCCGCTCCGCGGCATGTGGGATCTTCCCAGACCGGGGCACGAACCCGTGTCCCCTGCAACGGCAGGCGGATTCTCAACCACTGCGCCACCAGGGATGCCCTGCCAATTCACTCTTAACTCAATGATCACTAGCTGCCTTTATATAAAATCTCCTCCCCACCCCAGTCATCCCATTTATCTTTCTTTTTTAAAAAAAAATATTTATTTATTTATTTGGCTGTGCCGGGTCTTAGTTGTGGCATGTGGGATCTTCGTTGCGGCATGTGGGATCTTTAGTTGCAGCATGCAAACTCTTAGTTGTGGCATGTGGGATCTAGTTCCCTAACCAGGGATCGAACTCGGGCCCCCTGCATTGGGAATGCAGAGTCTTAGCCACAGGACCACCAGCGAAGTCCCTATCTTTTATTTTCTTCATAGTACTTATACTATCTGAAATTATCTTGCTCTTTATTCACTATCTTATTGTTTATCTCTCATATAAGCCAGTTCTTGAGCAATGCGTGACATATTAAAAAAAATGCTCAACACATATCTATTGGATGAGTTACGGAAGTGAGGATCAAGAAACAAAGGGTACAGTAAAGGGTAAAATGAATTCCTAGTTTGTGATAGAGACAGTCTGTTTTTATTGAAAAGTCACTGAGTCCAGGCGACCCAGGTCAGGTCAACCCTCTTCCCACTGGCCTGTGGGTTTGTGCTTTCTGTAAAGTCTGACTTGCCTGACACAGCCTGAGCTGGCCGGGTTCCCATATTTCTCTCAGTTTCTTGCTTGTTGGTCACTGTGATTTCAAGATAGGCAAATATACTCCTCCCTATCTCCAGAGGCAGTCTGTGGTCGGGTCAAGGGTTTCCTCACTGCAGGCTGTGAGACGGGCAACTGCTGGCTTCTCTTAGCGGATTGTCAATTTCTGGCCTTAAACTGGCTTAAAAAATAAACTCCCACTTGTTGTCTGCGCACATGGAGACCCATCATTGAAAATTAATGACCCTTATCCAGTGATTAGGACTCTGTGCTTTCACTGCCGAGGGCCTGGGTTCAATCCCTAGTTGGAGAACTAAGATCACACAAGCCGTGTGGCATGGCCAAAAAAATTAATTAATTAAACAATTTAAAAAATTAATGACCCTAGTGAGAGGCCCGCGCACCGCGATGAAGAGTGGCCTCCGCTTGCCACAACTAGAGAAAGCCCTCGCACAGAAACGAAGACCCAACACAGCAAAAATAAACAAATTAATTAACAAACTCCTACCCCCAACATCAAAAAAAGAAAAAAATTAATGACCCTAAGTGACTTTTCAAGAACTTCAGGTCTCTAGCCTGCCTGAGATTTACCTATGCCACATATCTGTAAAGGAACATGTACATTTTTCTGTTCTACCCTGGGCTGTCTTAGTCAATGCTCAAGGTTGGCAGTAACCTTAGCACCACATTATGGCAGTAGCAGGAGTGAGTTTTGGTAGAGATGTCAACATGTCCTCATTCCTAGAGATAGAGGCCTGTGTCAGCCACAGTGGGCAGTTTGTACCTCTAAAATATTCTCAGTCTCAGGGGTTCCTTATGAGGCCCATGAGCCCCCACCCGACCTCTCAGGTTCTAGTTATGTCTGGTCTGGTCTTCACTGCCCATTTGTGGGTCAGGACAGCAGAAGCTGCATTTTTGAACACGGATGACCAGTGGGGATCACATGTCCCAAGCTGCCCTCACTCCCCAACATGGTATACTGGCAGAGTGGGATAAAAGTGCACCATGCCAAGTGAGAGGCCAGGGGTTCTGGTCCCAGGCTGGCGAAGTTCATCCTGGGCAGGACATTTAACCCTGCTGTGCAGAACTGTTACCATCTCTGCCATTCTTCAGTTGAATGAGAACCCAACTCAGGACTGATGCATGGCTCAGATGACACAATAGATGTGAAGATGCTTTAAGAAGATAACATTTCTCCTATGGAGAAGGAGGGGACACTGGTGTTAAGTGAAACAACCATCCCTGCCTATAGTGCTTGCTGAAGATGCTGCATGCAGGATAGCAAGACAGTTATTTGGCACAGACTTAACCTGAGGCCTCAAAGACATGTTTTGTTATTTTCTTTCCCTCCTTGAAAGATAAGTTTAAATTCTGGCTTAAAATCTGGCTCACATGCAAAGGGCTTCCCAGTTTATTCATAATACTGGCTATAACTTTTTGAATTCCCTATTGTGGGCCAGGCACTTTATTTTTTCTAATCTTCACAATTATACATTAGAGCTCTCCTTTTCTTTCTCAGACAAGAAAAATGAGGGTCAGAGAAGTTAAAGGACTTGCCTAGTCTGCCGAAGAGCAAGGATTGTAACAGGCTCTTTTCTTATTCTGGAACCAGTGCTCCTAACCCTGATTCAATGCTGCCTTCTTTTCTGGGTAAGAGAGGCTTTTGGGGCAGGTGGAAGGAAGCAAGGAGAAATGCAAGAAGAGGTTCTTAGATGCCGGAATACACCTGATCGTGTAAAGTTCACCCCTACACATAAAGTTTTTTTTTCAAGTCATTGAACGGATGACATACTCTACCGGCCATCTTGGTTGTGGCAATCCCAATCCTTTTTTATTTTTCTGTGACGACAACCAAGGGAATCAGGCAAAGCTGCACTACCCAGATATCTTAAGGCGCACCAGGAACGCCTCCGGCAAAGAGCGCAGCTTTCCCGCCCGCCGAGGTCCGGGGCGTGGGCCATTCGGAGATCGGCCACTCCCGGCCTTTGCTCCCAGCTGGCGGGTCTGCTCCGGCAGGGGAAGGGCTCGGATGGACCCCGCCGGGCCCCGCCCGACGCCCCGCCCCCTAATTTAAATACGCGGCGCCGGCGGGTGCGTCGAGCTCGCCGCGGACTCAAGATGGCGGCGTGTGGACGTGTACGGAGGATGTTCCGCTTGTCGGCGGCGCTGCAGCTCCTGCTGCTCGCGGCGGCCGGGGCCGAGAAACTCCAGGGCCAGGGAGGCCACAGCCAAGGCCAGGGGCCGGGGGCCAACCTTCTGCCCCTCGGAGGGCAGCCTGGAGGCGGCGCTCTAGGGGGTCAGCCCCAGCTGCCTCAGTCATCTCAGTTCCTCCAGCAGCAGCAGCAGCAGCAGCAGCAGCAACCGCCTCAGCAGCCGCAGCCGCCTTTCCCGGCGGGTGGGTCTCCGGCCCGGCGGGGCGGATCAGGGCCTGGAGGGGCTGGCGGGGGCTGGAAGCTGGCGGAGGAAGAGTCCTGCAGGGAGGACGTGACCCGTGTGTGTCCCAAGCATACCTGGAGCAACAACCTGGCGGTGCTGGAGTGCCTGCAGGACGTGAGGGAGGTGAGGAGGCAGGACGGGGCCGGGAGGTCCAGGCCTGGTGCGGGCCCGAGGGTGTCGCCGGCCTTGGAAGCCGCTGACGACGGTCTGCTGCTTCTCTCTCGCTTCCTTCCTCTGAGCTGCGCTCGCTCCTTCCCTCTCTGCCCCTCGCTCCCCGGCGCATTCCAAGAAGGGGACCCCACGCCCACCTTTCATTACCTCTGGGTGCGGGGGTCTGGGACGCAGACCCCAGCTCCCGGCTGCAGTCGGCGAAGGCCCAGAGCGTGTTTATATTTGCTCCGGTCTTTTGTGTGATGCTCTAAGCGCGGTAGCTCCTCGGTGAAAACCTGTTTAGGATTTTGCCATCCGTTTCGACTTGGATAATTTGTAGCAACCCTTTTAAACAGGAAAAATGGTTGGCGTACTTCAGCTGTTAAAGAATGCCCTGCTGTTTATTGGCAGTAGATAATGTTTGTTTAGGTAACTGGTTCTATTCTGATGTGTATTGTAGACAGCAACCGAATTTACTGTCTTTACCCTATTCTTTTGTAATTCAGAAATTCCTATTATTTACCAGCTGCTGAAACTAATATATGCTTTTTGCCCCCTTCTTCTTCTTCTTCATTTCTTTTGGTCAATTTGTAATGAATCTCAAGTGTAAGCTGTTACTCCAAGAGATTTAGAGTCCCAGAGCTTGAAAAGTTGGGGCAGTTTTTGAAGATGGATTATGGGGTCTTTGCCTTTCTGACGTCTGAATATGATTTTAACAGTACCTTTTAATGCAGTCTAGGTTTGATGTTGTTTGATGTGATTCAGTTAAGTAACAGAGAATTTCTTGTCTGGATTTAGTGCTGCAGACATAAGTGCATTTTTGACAGTTACCAAAGTTTGGTAGCAAATCTGGTAGGGATACTTTTTTTTTTTAAGGTTTAGGTATGTAGAATTAGGCCCAGAGGTTGACAGGTAGAATGAAGCCACCGCTGGATACAATTTTATTTGGGAAATTGTTAAGAGAAGTGTTTAAGGTGTTCATGGTCGTAGGAAAACCACTGGCTTGTAGAAAAATGCTAGTCTTGGCGGTTTTTTTCCCCCCCATCCCCTTGTGATATTTGCTCTGGTATTCCACGCAGAGTAATTCACAGGAGGAAAAGATATACATGCTCAGGAGACAGAGAGAAGGGAAATTTCTAGAGCCACCAGAAATGTGGGGTCTTAGATGACTTATCTACAATTTGAAAACTAGGAAGATAATCTCTTGTTATTCTTTATTCTTCAACTACTCTTCTAGTCGATAACAGCTATGATTCTTAACTCTGTCAAGCTTCTTGAAATTTTCTATTTGGCCTTTGAGGATATATGATAGATGCTGTTCTCTCAAACTGGGATCCTAATATTGAAGACCAAACATTTGGTTAAGCAGTTTGTGGTAGAAACAGGATGTTATTAGGGAAAGTGGCAAAAAGTGGCCCATTCAAGGAGTACATGTCTCTTTACGTGCATTAGGGACATTTGGAAACAGTCACTCACAGGAGCCGTCTTCCTTTGTCATGCATGTAGAAGTGTGTAGCAGCATAAATAATGTATAAATAACTTATCTTTGACCGCTTTTGGAGTCTGTTTAATTTGGTAGGTACTATCTTTCTTGCATTAGTTAGTGTAAAGAACCTGGCCTGAAAATGTAGTCCCTGCTCCACCTTTGACTGTAAGATTCTCAGCAAGGGTATTCTTTTGGTAACTACATTTTTCTTACTTTATAGGGATTTAAACTCTTTGAAGGTAGTTACTAGGTCCTGTATTTCCTTTGTAACTTTTCAGAGTACCTAATGCAGTGCTGAGACTCAGTAAATAGTGTTGACTAATTGAAGGTAAGCTAATGGAGCCTTTTTTATGCTCTAGAGAAAGAAGAGGTGTCATGTAAATTGGAAGAAGGGGTTGGTGGGGGCAGGGGTTTCCAAATTTCCAATTTAATTAATTTTCCTCCAATTTTATATACATAAAAATTGAAATCATGAACAACTGTGTATATTCTTTAGGAGGTGGAGCTATTTTTAAACTACTTCTTTTTTTCCTTTAAAGACAACAAAAAGAAATTTATTTATTTATTTATTTATTTTTTGTCGGTACGCGGGCCTCTCACTGCTGTGGCCTCTCCCGTTGCGGAGCACAGGCTCCGGACGCGCAGGCTCAGCGGCCATGGCTCACGGGCCCAGCCGCTCCGCGGCACGTGGGATCCTCCCGGACCGGGGCACGAACCCGCGTCCCCTGCATCGGCAGGCGGACCCTCAACCACTGCGCCACCAGGAAGCCCGCAAAAAGAAATTTTATTCCACTTAGAGAATTAGTTAAATCTCAATTATGTGTTTGAAAGAGCATAACGATTAAGAAAGTAAACTAGCTAGGCACATTTGAAGTGAAAGTGTGGAATATGTTTTGTATGTGCTTTTTGGTAAGTAGGACAGTTTGATAGGAAAGTAGACATTTGTGCTTCTTTATCCCTTTGGATACATATTTGGGGAAGATTGTTCTCTGTGTTCTTGCTATTAGAATTATGAAAAGGCAAAACGTGAGTATTTAAATGGTAGTATAGTAAACCACATTTTTGTTTTGAAACAACGTGGGTAGGTTAAGTCTTAAGTTCAGATATTTTAAGATTCTCTTTAGTGTTCAAAGTTATGTACTAATTCACTTAGAGAATCTATTTGAAGGTATTTATACTTACCTTTAAATAATTTCAGCGCATACTTTCCGTTTGTCTAATGCATCATATGCCACCAAATTAAAATTTTATGTGTGAACTATATTAAAACTGCACATAGACTAAGATTAGTTCACAGCTTTTTCTCCTTTTGGCCACTATTTTAAGGCTATATGTTGTGGGAGATTCTTTTTTTAACCCTCTCAGCTGAGTCATACTTTTTAAAAGGTGAAGTATACCCAGCTGGCCCCCTGTTACATAGTGGGTATATTAGCAGTAATGATGGTTAGTAGTCCTGGTTATGTGTGTGTGTATGTATATGTAGTTAGTAGTAGTTCTAGTTATAAGAATATATAACTAGAAAGTATAAAGGTAAAAAGGAAAAATACGTTCTGGGCTGTTCTGCCAGGTGGAGGAGAAGTAATACCAAAGGTATCACTGTCTACTACTTGATAAAGAGATAAGACATGCTTCATGTTGAGAGTAATTTTAAAATACTTTGTATATTTTTGGCTGAAATGACCAACAGTATCTTTTTATTTTTTTCTTTTTTTTTTTTTTTGCGGTACGCGGGCCTCTCACTGTTGGGGCCTCTCCCGTTGCGGAGCACAGGCTCCGGACGCGCAGGCTCAGCGGCCACGGCTCACGGGCCCAGCCGCTCCGCGGCATGTGGGATCTTCCCAGACCGGGGCACGACCTGTGTCCCCTGCATCGGCAGGCGGCCTCTCAACCACTGCGCCACCAGGGAAGCCCTCTTTTTCTTTTTTTAAAAAAAATAAATTTATTTATTTATTTTTGGCTGTGTTGGGTGTTCGTTGCTGTGTGCGGGCTTTCTCTAGTTGCGGCGAGCGGGGGCTACTCCTCGTTGCGGTGCACGGGCATCTCATTGTGGTGGCTTCTCTTGTTGCAGAGCACGGGCTCTAGGTGCACAGGCTTCGGTAGTTGTGGCGCACATGCTCAGTAGTTGTGGCACACGGGCTTTGTTGCTCCGCGGCATGTGGGATCTTCCCGGACCAGGGCTCAAACCTGTGTCCCCTGCATTGGCAGGCAGATTCTTAACCACTGTGCCACCAGGGAAGTCCCGACCAATAGTATCTTGTGTTTAGAAGTTGCAGATGGAGATGTTGGTTCTTTAGAAGTTTATTAGTGATGTGCATAGTTTTTCTTAGGTTGTTTTTTTGTTTGTTTGATTTAAAAAAAAGAAACAAAACACTTTCTAATATGGAAAATTTCAAACATAAACACAGATAGAATAGTATGATGACTCCCCACATACGCATCACCCAGCTTCAGCTATCCTCACTTTTTTTTTTTTTTAATCAGAGGGGTTGGGAGAATGGATATTTTAAAGCAAGTTCCAGACACTGTCATTTCTGTTATAAATACTTCAATGTGAGTCTCTGATAAGGACTTAAAAAAAAAAAAACAACAAAACACCAGAACCTAATTGTTATTTTTTAGTATTTGAAAGCATTATGAGTATTTCTTCTGAATTTCTTGGTACCTTGTCTTGATATATCAGTTTCAGGTTATAAATTTGTGACCACTATCTCTAAACTTTGCACAGAGTGAATGCTTTGTAAATATTTACTTAAGATAGGACTATTTTACATATTGAACAGGAATTAATATTTCAACATTACAAACTGTAAACTTACTTTCAAACTCATAGGTGAACATTTTCTTATTCTATTCTTAGCCTTTCTCTTAACTGTACCTATCCTAAGATAGTATGCCGTAATATCTATATTATCTCATCCTGTGAGGTGAATAGTGTTATTATCTTAGTTGAGAAACAGGCTCAGAGAGATGAAGTAATTTGTCCAGTGTTATATCCTAAGTGGTATGGGTGGTATTCAGCAAGTTCTCTTTGACTTGAAAGATTGTATTCTTTCTAATCTGCCATGGATGGTTGCAGCTAGGGAAATTAGTATGTGGCTGTTGAGAACGCCAGGGGTTCATAAGTGCACACAGAAGGAGAAGAGTCACCTGGAATTAGAATCCTCTTTTCTTCACTACCAAGAACAACTGGGTAGGAGCAGCATCTTTGCATTGGAGTATTGTAGATTTCTCAGGTGGACAGACTGGCATTATTAGGCAAAGCTAATTTAATTACTAGTCTGAGTCCATTACAAGTAGAGTTTCTGCTTCATGAAAAGATTTTCAGATCCCATCTCACCTTAAGCAGAATTTGTACTAGTATAATGGAAGAATTTAGATATATTCCCCTACTATTTGTATTGAATCAATGGAACACCACAAAGAGTAAACTAGGACTAGAGCTGGCACTGCCATTAACTAATTGTATGACTGTGAGCAAGTCAGTTTACCACTCGAGTCTCAGTTTCCTCATGTGTTAAATGAGAGGTTTGGGAAATAGTACAATTTACAATTTCTAAGATTCCTATTATTTAACCTTTATGAGTTGTTTCCTGTGTATGTTCTCTGTATGTATGTATTTTATAGTTTCTAGGATTTATATGTGTGCCATCTCCTGGTTCCTTATTCATTCACGGGTGGAATAGTGAAATGAATAATGCAAACAGCAGTTAATCCAAACATCGTTTGGCTTTAGGATACATTATGATTGTTTTGTTTGAGCCAATATGGAATTTCCTCCTGTGCTGACTCTCAGTGGTTGGAAGCAGTCTAACCACATAATCAAGGCATTATTGATCTCCTATTATGCACTTATCATTGTGGAAGAACACTAGTACTTTAAGACACCACCATTGCTTACAGTTGGTTTGATAAATGGGATTGTGATCAAGAAACAGTCATGTAAGAGAGTGTTCATCACATGGTGTCAGACAGACAGTAAATTCTTTAGGGCAATGAAAAGAGCACAAAATTAGGATTTAGACTTGGATGGAACTCCGCTCTGCTACTCTTGGCTTGAAAATCTTATCGCTTTTTTTTACCCTTAAGTAGGGACAGTTTAGCCCTGTTGTAAGTGAAGATATACATGAGTTCTTGAGTTTGATGTGCTAGTTATATTTTTCTTTTTTATGTTAAACAAAATATGTTACCATTAAAGTAGGCAGTACTAACACATACCACCAGAAATCATCTTGCTTACCACCTATGGTACATGCTTTGGAAAATTCTAAGACTGGATTATCACTTAAGATCCTTCCAGCTCTGGTACTTTGTGATTCTGTCATCTGTAGGAATACAAAACATTGCAAGGGAATCATAAGCACAAGTGAAAAGGGAAGATGCTTTGAGAAATTAAGGGGGCTGTACTGACTGTACTGAAGTAGAGAGTTTGAGAATTTTTTCAGAGTCCAGATTATAAAGGGTTTTGCATGCACCACTGGTTTGTTCTCCAAGTAAAGCCCAGAAATGGGATGTGTTTTTATCCCTGAGATAAAAATATTCCCACAGATAAATGAGTTATCTGTAAAATAGCACTGTCACTTATGGAAGGAACTTTTTAAGAAGCCTCTTGATTAGACTGCTTTACAGTATATAGTTGCTGAATAATTTCATTGCTCTTTGGAAGAAAATAAAATACTCGATCAGTCCAAGAGATGAGATGATACATTTCTCCTAATGTATTCAAAACAAATTTCATCAGCAACAATCCTCCCAAAAAACTTCTCCTGCTTATATGAGAAATGTATGTAGTATTTTAAAAAGAAGCAGTTAAAATGGCATGTAGGATGTCATGCAAATTAATTTTTCTTCCTTCAGCAAACATTTATTGAATACATACTGTGTACAAGACACTGTGCTTAGTGTTAAAGGTTACAAATATGTGATAATAGCTAGCATTTATCAAGGGCTTTTTGTGTGCCCTGCCCTAAGGGACCAGATGTTCTCTAGGTGTTATATCTCATTTAATCCTATGAGAGATATATCATTAGTATTATTTTAATTATTACTGTTTTTTAAAAGAGGGAACTCCCTCAGGGCCAGTAAGTAGTGGAATTGATATTTGAAAGCAAGTCTGTCCAACTGTAAAATGGCTCATTCCCCCTCCCCGTATGCCTGTGGTAGTCCAGTGTGGTAGTCACCAGCTATATATGTTGCTACTGAGCAGTTGAAATATGAGTAGCCTGAGTTGAGATGTGCTGTAAGTGTAAAATGCACACTTGGTTTTGAAGACTTAGAACACACAGGAAGGTAAACTATCTCAGTTTTTTTGGTGGGGGGGTAGGGGTGCGCTGCACAGCTTGCAGGATTCCTAGTTCCCCCACCAGCAATCGAAACCGGGACCTCGACAGTGAAAGCAGAGTCCCAGCCACTGTACTGCCAGGGAATTCCCGTCTCAGTTTTTTTGTTTGTTTGTTTGTCTGGTACGTGGGCCTCTCACTGTTGTGGCCCCTCCCGTTGCGGAGCACAGGCTCCGGACGCGCAGGCTCAGCGGCCATGGCTCATGGGCCCAGCCGCTCCGCAGCATGTGGGATCTTCCCGGACCGGGGCACGAACCCGTGTCCCCTGCATCGGCAGGCGGACCCTCAACCACTGCGCCACCAGGGAAGCCCCTCGTCTCAGTTTTTATATTGATTACATGTTTAAATGATAATATTTTGGATATATTGGGTTAAAAACATTATTAAAGCCAGTTTTACTTTTTATTTTTTAATGTGACTACTAGAAGACATAAAATAATATATGTGGCTTCCATTATATTTCTGTTGGACAGCACTGATCTGGAAGAAGAAAAAGGTATCTTTATTAAAACTATAATAAAAGTTATAAAGTAGTAAGTACCATAAGAGAAGGATAAATTAAATGCTATGTGCATATGGTAGAGAAAATGGTTGGGAGAATCAGAAAAAAACTCTTCACTGCTTTTCAGTTTTAAATCGATGTTCATATCATGAAATTCTTAATTTAGCCACCTTAAAATGCCTGGTTAATAAATGGATGTCATTTTCCTCATGCCAACTTTATGAGTTGTAAAGGGGTACAATAGCTCCTTCAGATTAAGAGGAGCTGTACTCATAAAACTGGAAGTCAGTAAGTGACTCATCTTTATTTGACTGAGTTAGATATATTTAAAACTTAAGAAAGAATGTCAAGTGATGGCCCTCAGAACTGTGCCAGTACTAACCCTTGTATCTGCATTAAAATAGAGTGTGGAGGAACAAGAAGTGTGGACTGGAATCTAAAAACAATGAATTAAGAGAACCAGGCATTTATTTTTATTCAGTTTTAATAATTTTACTGAAATTAGAATATTATGTTAGATCGACTGCATGGTGTTTACAGTACCTATAAATTCTCCTATTGAAGCCTTGAATAACATTATAACTCTGTACAGGGGGAGTCATAGTGAAAATGGGTACTTGGTTGAATTCCTGGATCTGTATCCTTGTAAAAAAGAACAAAGAACAAACTCTTAAAACATTTTTGTATTCCTTTAAAAAAAATGTGATGTATGCTTAAAATCATAAGGAAGATAAACAGTGAAGTGAAATGATATGTGAGAGAAATTAACCAGGAGAATGTGCGTATGTTATAAATCAATTCAAATGCAGAGTTACCAAAAAAAAAATGAAAGAAAAAAAATCATGTTTAAAGAAAATACTCTGATGTCTAGGAAGGATCCATTTGTAATTTAAGTTAATGTAGAAAGACAGACTGCAAGTCACTTAACAGAATTCCCAAAGTTCCTATGCTGGCCAAATCAGCTCCGTAATGTGATAAACAACATAAAGTGAACAAAAACTTCAAGGAGAGAGAAGGGAATGTAATGGAGAGTTTTAATCATGCACAAAGTCTGCCATTTGTTAATTAATGCCATCTGCTGCGCATACTTGTTGCACATGAAATAATCAGCGGAGATAAGGTCCTATAGTCATGTGGAGCTCATCATAGGAGGAACAGTGTGGTGAGTGGTAAAAGAGTGGGCTCTGGAACTGCAGTCCTGGATTCAAATTCTAGCTCACTTACCACTTCCTGTGACCTTGGACAAATTTATCTCTTCAGCCTTCACTTTTCTTATGTGTAAAATTGAGGTATGAAACCACTCCCACAGGGTTATGAAGAGGATGAAAAAAATTTAAATATATAGAGCATCCATCAAATTGCACTTGCCCATCAGTGGTCTTTCTGCCCTTTGTTGTTGCAGATGACGTCCTTCAAGATATGGCTTTATGTTCACTGTCTTAAGAGAAATCTGAAGTAAATTGTAATGTGCCACACCTTTTATTATAATCCTTCCAAGGCTTCTTCAAGAAAGCTGTAGTTGAACTTACTTGAAGAGTAGTAAGGTCAAAAATTTTTTATAGAGTCTTTACCAGGTATTTAAACTGTGTACACTTTGAGGTTGTGGAGTGCAAAGGAATGAATTCTCTGGGTAAAGGAATTCAGTTCTACCAAATGTTCTTTCATTCTCTTGGCCTAAATGATGCCTAAATTTGGAATATCCTGCCTATCAGACAAAGGAAATCTCTGTTCTTTGATATAAGAGGAAAAAAATTAGTTCTTCAATTTCTGAAGACTGTGTTGCTTAAAACATCCTCCCTCTGTAGAATGGAATGACTAAGTAACTTTTATCAGCTGAGAAACAGAAGGCATTGATTGTTATCTTTTTGCCCTTTGTAAAACCAGATAAATATAACAATCACTTAAATTTTCCTGAAAGTTGGCAACTTTTCAGAGGGAAAGTAATATGTAAGGACTTTTATGTTGCTAAGGTGGGAACATTTTCTGGCCTATGAAACAGTCTATATTGAAGTATAAATACATAAATTAATCATATATTAAGGACAGCACAAAATATTCTCAGTATGTAAGCCTTCTTTCTGAGATAATTAGGTAGTAGAGTTAGTTTTGAAATAGACAAAATTCCACAATCTCAGGATTTCCCTGGGGTCCAGTGCTTAAGACTCTGCACTCCCAATGCAGGGGCCACGGGTTCAATCCCTGGTCGAACTAAGATCCCACATGCCACATGGTGTGGCAAAAAAAAAAAAAAAAAAAAAAACAAACCCACAATCTCTTATTCAGACTCTGATTTGCTAGATTAGGACCTGACTGACGTGTATAGATAAAAGCTTTTAGTGTGTAGAGTTGTTGGTTTTCTTTTTTTAAATCATTATAAGAAGTTTCAAGAATTTATACGATTGTATATTGATTTTCAACTTGAAAGTATCATCTGAAACAGGAGAAATTAGAGCATTGAAAGCGGAAGTCAGAAGAGATTGGTATGGTTCCCTTCCTCTTTTGGAAACAAATTCACATTCTTTAGCCCATGGTCTCAGGCTGCTTCTGTATTCTCCAGCTCTGCTTCCCACTAGCTCCCTACATGACATCCTACTGTTCACTACCTTTCCCCCAAGTCGTTTAATGGTATTGGCTTCCAGAGAGTGCCAGTTACAGCTGGTGAGTTTTTATGTAAATATTTTGTTGGCAAAGATTTTATATTCAGTGATTTGAGAAGTTTCTGCCCCAGACTGTTGCTCATTACCTTTCCCTTTGCACAGTCCACTGCCCCTACCCCCTACCAGTTCTCCTTTAAGCATTGTTTTCTGGCTTGTTTTTACTAGCAGGCTGAACCATAAGAATTACTAATATTTGATCATATTTGATTTTTAAAAAGCAGTTTCATATGGTTCAATCTGTTGTTCATCTTGCTCAGATTTTGAGTAAGCAGTATATGCTTCTGTAGCAATATCATTGTTTCCTTTTGTATCATCTTAAACTCTAGAGACAGGAGAAATTTAGTTATTTTAGTGTAGGGCTTTCACCTTGGGATTCTTCCTGAAATTTTTTTCCCAGCTTCTCATTTGGTTTATCTGCCCCTAGGACCGAAAGAAGAGAACCAGTATAGATCGTTTTATACTTTTACTCATTCATTTGTGAAATATTTACTGAGCACTCACTGTAAGGGTTAATTAATAAGCAAGATGATTATTTGGCATAAAAAAAGGTGACATGAGAGTTTTGTTTCTTAAAAAATAATGTATTCTGAAAAACTTTTCTTACCTCTCTTACAATAGGGGAAATGTGGAACCAGGTATAAATGTCAGGGAAGAACTCACCAAATATACTTGCTTTTTAAAAATTGAGTATTGACCTAACAACCTTCTCCCTAAATATTTAGTTACTCTGAGTTAAGTTGCTAGCTAACATTTAGTTTATGGAACCCTTTTAATCTCATTTGCAGTTCTTGATAATGGTATGTGGTAGATTGGACAGATATCAGCCGTATTTTACAGACAGAAAAACCACAAGAATCAGATGGATTGTGATTTGGCCAAGTCTTGTAAGTATTAAGAAACAGAGCTTAGATGCCAACTCAAGCCTTTTTAAATTTAAAGCTTCTGTTTTTCTGTGTTACCACATTGCTTCTCTGATAATTTTCACATTTACATAAATGATATATTTTCATATTTTTAATGTATTTTTATAGCCCATTTTTATTTAAATCTGCCAACAAATATTTGAACATATACTGTGTGCCCCTATTTCTTAAAATAATTTTTCTATTCTCCTCTCCTGGGCGCTAATCTTACACAGGTTAAATTGCTTGCTATCATCTCACAATCATGAGGCTCTTTTCTTCACTCTCCTCTCCTCTCCCCAGCAACAGTGGGGTTGGGTTTTTTTTTCCCCTCTGTTTCATTTTGGATTATTACTATTGCTGTATTTTTAGGTTCATAGGTCTTTTCTTCTGTGGTTTCCAGTCTGCTGTTAGTGCCATCTGTCCAGTATATCTTTTATTTTAGGTACTCTATTTTGCATCTGTAGAAGTTTGATTTGGATCTTACATATATATTCCATTTCTCTCTTCGTTATGTTCGTATTTTCCTTTACAACCTTGAATGCATTTGTAATAGCTGTTTTAAAAAGGTCCTCATCTGCTAATTCCATCATCTGTCATTTCTTGGTCTTTTTCCACTGATTAATTTTTCCTCTGGTGGTCACATTCGTACTTCTTTGCATGTGTGGTGATTTTTTTTATTGGGTGTTGGTCACTGTGCATTTTACATCTTTGCTGAATTTGGTCGAATTCCCTTAAAAGAGTGTTGGATTTTGTCTGGCACACAGGTTACATGGAGATCAGTTTGATCCTTTTGAAGCTTGCTTTTAAACTTTGTTAGGGCAAGTCCAGAGCAGCCTTTAGTCTATGTCTACTTTAATTCTACTGCTGAGATGTGACTCTTCTGGGACTCTGCCCAATGTCCCAAGTTATATGAGGTCTCTCCTTTCTGGTTGGTGGGAATGAACTACTCCCTGCCTTGTGAGCTTCAAGAACTATTTGGCATATTTGCTTTCAGTGTTTCGTTTCCCACTGCACACACATAGGATAGGACTTGACTCAGGGCGATCCCTCTGAAGATCTCCTGGGATCTTTGTACAGCTCTCCTTTCCATTACTCTCTCTGTCTTGCAAATTCTGGCCGCCTTGGATCCCCTGAACTTTGATTTCTCTCCTCTACTCAGCAAGTACACTAGAGTCTGTTTGGGTTCCTCCTCCCTGTGCTGCAGCCTAGAAACCACCTCCTGGCAGTAAGATGAGGTGATCGTCAGGCTCACATTGTTTCACTTCTCTCAGGGATCATAGGCTTATGCTGCCTGTTGTCCAGTGACTGAAAATTATTTCATATATTTTGTCTAGTTGTTAATTACTATGGGGGCAATTTCTGTGGTAATTAATCATTTGTGAGCAGAAGTAGAAATCACCATCCCTTGAAGTTTAACTTTTGACCTATCAAATGGAAATGAATAGAAGAATTTTTTAGAAAAGGAGATTGAGCATTATTTATTAAAATTACAAATGTATATATCTATCTTTTGAGCTAACAATCCTACTTCTGAAAATTTATACATAACAGTATGATCAGTGTGTAGGAGGTGTTTAATTGAAGTTTTTTGGGGGGGGTAATAACAAACAATTGGAAGCAACCTAACACCCTTCAGTAAGGAAGTGATTAAATTAATTTATTGTGCATCAATACAATGAACTATTTATTGTATTACTGTGGAAAAGAAACTCTTTATGTCAGGTATGGAAAGAGCTCCAAGATCTGTGACTAAATTAAGAAAGTAAAGTTACCGCTTTGTATAGTATACTACCTTTTTTACCATCAAAGGGGAAAAATAATAATAATAATATTTATTAATATTTGCTTGTAATTGCATTAAAATGCTCCAGAAGGGTACAGAAGAAATTAGGGCTAATGGAGGATAAAAATGGGTGGGAAACTTTCCACTCTATTCTTTATATTTTTGATTTTTTTTCTTTTTGGCTGCGCCGTGCGGCTTGTGGGATCGTAGTTCCCCAACCAGGGATTGAACCCAGGCCCACGGCAGTGGAAGTGCCGAGTCCTAACCACTGACCACCAGGGAATTCCCTATATTTTTGATTTTTTAAAAAAATATTTGAGCTGTATGTATGTGTTACCCGTTTAACTTTTTTTTTTTTTTTTTTTTTGTGGTACGCGGGCCTCTCACTGTTGTGGCCTCTCCCCGTTGCGGAGCACAGGCTCCGGACGCGCAGGCTCAGCGGCCACGGCTCACGGGCCCAGCCGCTCCGCGGCATGTGGGATCTTCCCGGACCGGGGCACGAACCCACGTCCCCTGCATCGGCAGGTGGATTCTCAACCACTGCGCCACCAGGGAGGCCCTAACTTTTTTTTTTTTTAATTAAGATAAAGGCCTTTTTTTCCCCATTGCTCATGTTGACTAAACTATCTTAGTATGAGAGTTCCACAGGTATAATTTCATTTTGTGCCAAGGTCAGCTTGTTTGTAACTGGGTTGAGCCAAGCCTTTCGCCAACTTAGAAGATAAAAGATTTCCTTAATGTATTATTTAGGGCAAAACTAACTGCCATACCAAACCCAAAACTACCAGTGGCTTAGCGCAAGAGAAGTTGTGAAAGACTGTCAGCCATCTGGTGATCGAGAGACCCTGGTTCCTCCCGACTTGTGGTCCTATTTCCTAGGGCTTTAGAGTCTTCCGCTTTCAGGCAGACAATAGAAACCCTGCCTGCTGCTTTTTCTTTCTTTTTTTTTTTTTTTAAGTCCTTATTACCCTTCCTTCCATATAATTTACATACCATAAAATTCAACCACAAGTTCTTTTTTTTTGGCTGCGTTGGGTCTGCGATGGTGCACGTGGGCTTTCTCTAGTTGTGGCGAACGGGGGCTACTCTTCACTGCAGTGCTTGGTCTTTTCATTTCTCATTGCGGTGGCTTCTCTTGTTGTAGAGCACGGGCTCTAGGCACGTGGGCTTCAGTAGTTGTGGCTTACGGGTTTAGTTGCTTCACGGCATGTGGGATCTTCCTGGACTAGGGCTCGAACCCGTGTTCCCTGCATTGGCAGGTGGATTCTTAACCACTGCACCACCAGGAAGTCCCCCAACCACAAATTCTTAAAAGCCCTGGCCTCGAGGTGATCAACTCTTTTGTTCACATTCCACAGGCGAGAACTCTTCACATGCAGCGCCTAGATACACGCGCTCCTAGTGACAGCTCCCCACTGTGAAAAGGGGAGCACAAAATGCTAGCAAGACAACTAGCAAGTTCTATCACAGTTATCTGGGCAAGTCAGGTCAAGTTCATGTGCCAGCCTTTTATTTGTCATATCAAGCAGTTATGTTGCTTCCCATTTTCTCTAGGAAGATGAAAGTTGTTTATAAGCAATCAGATTTTTCTTTTTTCTGCTCTAAATGTGTGGAAATACTTCCATGTAATCAGTTTTCAGTGTTATGGTCTCTTTGATTTAAGGTATGAAAAAAAATAAATAAATCAAGTGTGGGAGCAGTTTCAGCCTTGTGTAGTGATCTCAGTTCCAGTTTTATACTTGCTAAGGGTCAAGACCTTTTGTCCCATGCCTGGCATTAAGCCCCAAGCCCTAGGTTAATGGAACAGTCCCCCTTCTTCCTTCCTCTGCTTCTGGTGCCATGGTTTTTAATCCTCCCTCCCTCCTTTTCCTGGCACCTAGGGGATTCCTCTTTCTCCTGAGTTCATCTATGCCTTTGAAAGAACTTCATGTTTATTGTTGAAGGCTTTTCAAGTTCTGAACATATATATTGCTAGAATCTGAAGTTCTTTAGTTCTGAGGCAGCTCATTCTTTGGATAAGTGACTTTGTTCAAAAGAAATGAGGAAGTAGATTAACATTTATTGGGCAACTGCTGTGTGCTTGTATACATAATCTTATTTAATCACCACTGTTACTCTAAGAGGTAGATTTAGTTTTACCCCTCATTTTATTATGGAAAATTTCAAAGATACAGAACAGTTTTAAAAAATCATACATTGATCACCCATATACCCGACCACTAAAATTTTACCATTAACATTTTGCTCTACTTGCTTTATCACATAAATATGTTTTAAACATTTACTGTAAGCTATATGAAAAAATTGTATTCCAAGTCAGTTTTAGTTCATAGCTTTTCTTGTGCTTAATACAAACAAAACACTCCTACTGCCAGAACTTTAAAAAAAGTAAAGAGAAATTGTATCTTAGTTAAAAACAACTGCATTTATTTTGTGTTAGTCTTTTTTTTTCCTCCTCAAGGTGGTTGGGAACACCAGTGTCTTTTTCTGAAGCAGGTCTGCTCATTCTGCTATGATGAGCCAAAATCCTTAGACTTTGCTTTTTTCCTCAGTTTCTGAAGATGTTATTTTCATGGTTATCTTTTTCTAGATCTGGCCTTTCCATTATTATACGTTTATGTAACCTAAAAGGAATTCCAGATGATTCAAGATATACCAAGCTTGGGAAATTGAGCTGTCTCCTGAATGGCTGACCCTGCAACATGGCATGGCATTTCAAACTGATACATGTTGGAACTTTTGCTGAGTTTAAGGATGCCATGCAATGGTGATTTATAGATTATATTGAGATAATAATAGATTCATTTTTTAGATTAATTAGAACGTAGCAAGTAGAGTGTAGCAAAAGCGCAGAGTATTTGTTCCTCTGAGCTAGTATCCTCCGTCACCCAAAATAGTTGTTTAATAATTTAGTTATAATAATAACCTGTATAGGATGTTGTCAACCTTTTGATGTGTATGTTTAGTGTACTTTAAAAAAAATTCCGTTATTTTTGTTCTCCATTGGATGATTTAGAGATCAGTCTTTTGTGATGATAAATCACTTCCATTGGCATGCTAAAGTCTGGACATAGGTTTATTCTTGCTGTGCAGTGACTATATTTCCTGGATTCAGAAGATGGCCGTCAGCTGGAGCTTTCTAAGAGTCAATTTAATATGATATGGCTATATGTTAAAATGTTGTTGGTATTTGTAATGACGGCTTTTTGCCAGGAAGGCATTTAAGTTTTTTTTTTTTTTTTGGCTGTGTTCGGTCTGTTGCTGCGCGAGGGCTTTCTCTAGTTGCGGTGAGCGGGAGCCACTCTTTGTTGCAGTGCGCGGGCTTCTCATTGTGGTGGCTTCTCTTGTTGTGGAGCATGGGCTGTAGGGTGCACGGGCTTCAGTAATTGTGGCTTGCAGGCCCTAGAGTGCAAGCTCAGTAGTTGTGGCGCACCGGCCCAGTTGCTCCGCGGCGTGTGGTATCCTCCTGGACCAGGGCTTGAACCCATGTCCCCTGTGTTGGCAGGCAGACTCTTATTAACCATTGTGCCACCAAGGAAGCCCCATGCTTTTTCTTTTCTTTTTTTTTTTTTTTAATATTTTAAGAATAGTTTAAAAATAATTAGAATTTGTCACTCCATAAGGCTAGACATACTAAATAAATTTGTTTTAAATTGTTATGATCACCTTTAAAAAACAAAGTATCTTGAAATTGTTGTCACAAAGCATTAATTAGCATATGTAGGAATTATAAGATAAAGTGTGAAATTATGGACAAGCAATTCTTTTTTTTTTAATTTTTATTGGAGTATACTTGATTTACAGAATGACTTCATTTCAGGTGTACAGCAAAGTGAATCAGTTACATATATACATATATCCACCTTTATTTTTTTTAGATTCTTTTCCCATATAGGCCATTACAGAGTATTGAGTAGAGTTCCCTGTGCTATACGGCAGGTTCTTATTAGTTATCTCTTTTCTGTATAGTAATGTGTATATGTGAATCCCAGTCTCCCAATTTGTCCCTCCCTCCTGAAAATGTTTATTATTAAAGACCTAATGAGAGATCATTATAATGGGATTAACAAACAGATCTGCTTATTTCTGTGACATAAATTGTTAAATTAGGATGGATAACATTATATCAGGGCATCTTAGAATTTCAGGAATTTCACACAATTTTGGAACACTTCTGTTAATATATTCCTGTATAAATATAAGGTTAAAAGATTGGGGGTTCTTTTGATTTTTAAAAATTTATTAAAAAAATAAACATAATGGTACAAAAAGGTTGAAAGTAAAAGAATTGGAAAAGATATACTGTGCAAATATAAACCAAAGGAAATTATATAATAACAGATACAGTAGACTTGAAAGCAAAGGCGTTAGTAGAAATAAACAAGGACAAGTCCAGTTTACCAGGAAGTTTTAAATTTGTATGCACTTAACTTCAACTTATATAGAGCAACAGAGCTACAAGGAAAAAATAGAGAAATTCACTATCATAATAGGAGATTTAACATACTGTCATTCACTGATAGAGGATACCGCTTTCAGAACCAGGGGACACCCACCAAAAAAAAATTAGTAAGGATATAAAAAACTTAAATAACATGAGCAGCAAATTTGATTCAACAAGCAGATATATAGTCACTATACTCCAAAACTTTAAATTACAAATTATTTTGAGGCACACTTGGAACATTTTTTAAACTGACCATATTGTGCTATAAGGCAAATTTTCACAAATTTCGAAGTATTAAAATTATACAAAATGTGTTTCTTGACTTGTAGTTAAGCTACAAATCAGTAACAAAAACGTAACTAGAAGTTATGAAATACACTACTTCTAAGTAACCCCCCAAAAAACAAATCACAATTGGAGTAGAAAATAATTTGAACTGAATGATAATAAAAATATTACATACCAAAACTTGGATGTGACTAAAGCTGTGCTTACAGGAATATGTATAAGGACAAGCAATTCTTAAAATTATCCTTTCAGTTAGAAATGAAGTCTTGAGAGGGACTTCCCTGGTGGTCCAGTGGGTAAGACTCTGCGCTCCCATTGCAGGGGCCCTGGGTTTGATCCCTGGTTGGGAAACTAGATCCCGCATGCTGCAACTAAGATCCGGTGCAGCCAAAAATAAATAGATAAATATTAAAAAAAAAAAAAAAAAGAAAGAAAGAAATGAAGTCTTTAGAGTGTTTAATTTTCATCTCTCACCATCATTGTTATATAGTCCTTGTAATGAATTGAATTTGATTCTGGATCAATTGCAGCAGACAACATTTCTTCCATTTCCTCCTGAGAAAAAGGCTGACCTTCTTCAGTCAGTTAATCAGTTCTTCCTTAGAAAGAAACCCATGTTTAGCTGGATCTAATACCTCAAAAGCTTGAAGAATGAGATCTTCTGGAATTGGTCTGTATCTTCTTTCCAGTAGTAGTTCAGTCATTAGGAAGAAATTTTTCAAATTCACTGTATCCAGTGGGTTCTTCTTCCTCTACCTCTGCAATCAGATCATGTAGCTCTCCTTCACTAGGGCAGCATCCTAATGACCTGATAATTGTTCTGATCTCTCTGTGCCTTCCTTGTCTCTGTCGTCCACCATCTTGTTCTGTCTATGCTTTTTCTAATTCAGAGGTACTCTAACTTTAATAACGCAGTTTTTCAGTTCAGGAAGTTCTTTGTATTGAAGCATGCATAAAACTCTGCAGACATGGGATTAAATCACTTAGAAGTGTTATATGTGTTTTGAAAATAAAGAATCTTTTGAAAGCTTGTTAATATTTTGTTCTGTGTGGCTCTTACTATAAATGATGTGAGTAATCTGTCTTATACTTACCTTTAGAAAACCCAGTTTAAATGATTGGACTTAAATAAGAAGAGAAACTAAGCCACTTGATTGTATTACATACTATTATATTTCATAAAGATTTTAGTATCATAGCATGATAACACATTATAGTTGAATCTTTTTCTTATTTTTAGGTATATATTTTGTAAATTTTATTTTGTACAGAAACTATCCCTTGAAAAAGAAACTTGAAGTTTCTTAATGGGCTATATTATTTTAACAGATTTTTTCCTAATGTTGAACCAGAGTTCATCTGTTACTTTAGATAGCTAAATTAACTTGCCATAATTTTATTTAGAATTTTGAATCTGTGAGCATTGGAATTTAAGGACAAATTTATAAAATGCAGCTGTCTGAAACTCTACTTGATACCAGTGTTATAAATAATAATATTAATCATACCTTGTAAGAAACACCCTAAGAGATAGTTTGTAAATGTTTTGCCAACAAAACTTGGTTACTTAATGTTAGGCCTTTGTGGTGCAATTAATAGTAACATTTTCAAGGTAATAATGCTGGTGGAGGTCTGCAAGGAACTTAAAATAGAGTCAGAGAAGAATTAGTAATTGTTTTTCAATGCCATGGCCAATGGGAGAACTGCCCTGAGCAGCTGACATTAGTTATTCTTGGCAAATTGAGCTCTTTAGTGGAATGTCTGCATTAGCTTAGATTTGTTTTTGAGGGAAATGGGAAGTCGCTGAATATTATTGGGTAGGAGAATGGCGTGGCAAATTAGTTAGGGAAATTATTTTTGTGGCAGTGTGGATTGAAGTAAGGAAGATCTGAAGGAACTCACTGAATAAGCTGCTTTTGTAATTAAACTGTGGACCACAGTGGCCTAGTAGCAATGGAGATGGCAATGGGATTGAAGGGAGACTCATTACTTAGGAAAAATTGAGTGCTTTTGTTCATTCATTTGCCAGATTTTGGATAACTATCATTTACTACGTGTCTCAAACTTAATGGTAGGTATTGGGAATATGGAGATGATCATAGCACTCATCTCCTACTCCTAAAAGGCATGATCCTTGTTCTCATGGGGCTTACCGTCTAGTGGAGGAGCTAGCCATTAAAGAATCACAAAATAAATGGAAAATTATAGCTACAGTAAATGCTTTGAAAGAGATCTATGTGGACATTTGGCTAATCAGAGAGTCAGGAAATTTTCCTGAGAAGATGCTGGCTGAGCTGAAGGAACAGTAGAATTTAACCAAGTGAAGAGAGGTTAAAGTTTAACTGCTGGGCTCCCTCCAAAAATATATAATTCTTAGCTTGTGTTGAATTTGAAGTGACAGCCAGGCATGTCAAGCAATTTCCAGTAAGAGGGTGTAAATTTGGAACTAGATCTTGAACTGAATCTGAATTTTAGTCATTCAGCTTAAAAGGCTGTAGTTGGAGGTATGAAAATGGTTGAGCCCTCTTAAAGAATGTATAAATAGAAGAGTATGATTCCAAGGACTGAGCCCTGGGGAATGCTCACAATTGAAGGTTGGAAAGAAGCTTGTTGAGGGAATTACAGGGAACAGAAGGAATGGTTGAGAGTTAAAAGAAGATTTAGAAGTTTTTAATTGTGGAGGCCAAGGAGGAAAATTTTAGTTGTGGGAACCAAGGAAAGGAACGTTTGAAAGGAGGTAGTAGTAATCACTAGGGTAAATAACACAGTTAAGGTTAATGACTGAGAAAAGGGCATGGGTTTTTGTAAAACAGATAGAACAGATTCTGTAGAACCCAGATTTGGACTATTTGAAACTATATTAGTTTATTTCAGAAGTGTGATAGTGACAAGAGGTGAGACTATCTGGAAGGGAGGCCATCTCAGTTAAATAAAGATTTTTCAAGATTAAGGAAATTCATTTTAGTTTAAAGGCAGAGAGAAAGGAACAAGTAGAAGGTAAAAGATAGGAGATGCTGGTGAGTAAGAAGGTAAATATAAATGCTCATAAAGAAAGAAAGGAGGAGGAGATTCAAATCAGTTTGGTGTCAGAAAACATGATTTGTAATTTTTTGGGAGAACTTAAAGACTATAGCCCTTTTGAATTTCACAAACCTTACTAGTTCCCAAGAGACTTGCTATCTTAGGTTTAACTTAAAACCCACAGAGTAAAGATTATTCTGCTTTTCTTCTTTTTTTCCTTCCTCAGAACTGTTTCATTCTTAAGTTAAATTTCAGTGAAAGTAAATAGAGATGTTTATCCCTATTGTTCAAAGTAATTGTGTAGTCATTTACTAAATTGTCACCATGTTGTCTAGTATTGCAGGGTAGTTTTGGGGTGGAGCCAAACCCAAATAATATTTAGTAAGCCTGGTTGCCTATAGGCAAGTAGACACAAAAATGGTTTAAATGCCATTCTGGAATAGATGCAGAACAGTTGGGAAAAGCACCATAGTAGCTTCTGTAAAGAAGAATTACAGCTTTAGCAACGCAAAAAGTCAGGACTGCAAGAGTGAACCTTCTCTATCCAGCTAGAAGTTTTTCAATACGTCGTAAAATGCCTAAACTTTATCAGTGTGTCACCTGATTTTGTGTCTGACTAGTAGCACCTGGCCTCCTAGGCTCTGGGTGTATGTGCATGCTCACAGCAACACAACTTTTGTATTCCCCCTTCCTAGACGAGTGCCTCTTATATGCTCGATAAATCCTGAATGAAAAAAGAAAGTAACTTTTTTTTGGCTATGAGTAATTAGAAACTTAAATTATTTTAAGTTTCTCTGCCACTAATGCAAACAAGGAGTGTCTGGGTTTTGTATAGTTTGTTTTCTTTAAAAAAAAAAAAAAAATTTATTTATTTTGGCTGTGCCGGGTCTTAGTTGTGGGATCTTTTAGTTGCTGCATGCAGACTCTTAGTTGTGGCATGCATGTGGGAGCTAGTTCCCCGACCAGGGATCAAACCCGGGCCCCCTGCATTGGAAGCACGGAGTCTTACCCACTGGACCACCAGGGAAGTCCCATATATAGTTTGTTTTCAAATTGGCATCTACCCAACTGCTTGTTTTATTATCGTACCAGCAACATATAAGTTCAAAAAGAACCCAAAACTGTTCATTCCATTTTTTTTTATTGTGGTAAAGTATACGGAACACAGAATTTACCATTATTAAACATTTTTTACGTCTACAGTTCAAAATGAATTAAGTATATTCACATTGTTGTGAAACCATCACCACCATCCATCTCCAGAACTTTTCATCATCCCAACTGAAACCATAGACATTAAACAATAACTACCCATCCTCCCTCTCCCTAGCCCCTGGCAATCACCATTCTGTTTTCTGTCTCTGAATTTGACTACTCTAGTACCTCATATAATAGTGGAATTGTACAATATTTGTCCTTTTGTGTCTGGCTTATTTCACTTAGTGTCTTTAAGTTTCATCCATGTTGTAGCATGTGTCAGAACCTCCTTCCTTCTTTTTTTTTTTTAAAGTTTTATTTTTTTTATATTTATTTTTGTCTGCATTGGGTCTTCGTTTCTGTGCGAGGGCTTTCTCTAGTTGAGGCAAGCAGGGGCCACTCTTCATCGCGGTGCGGGCCTCTCTATTGCGACCTCTCTTGTTGCGGAGCACAGGCTCCAGACGCGCAGGCTCAGTAGTTGTGGCTCACGGGCCCAGCCGCTCCGCGGCATGTGGGATCCTCCCGGACCAGGGCTCGAACCCGTGTCCCCTGCATTGGCAGGCAGATTCTCAACCACTGCGCCACCAGGGAAGCCCCTCCTTCCTTTTTAAAGCTGAATAATATTCTGTTGTATGTGTAGACTACATTTTATTTATCCATTCAGCCATCAAGCAACTTGGGTTGCTTCCACCTTTTGGCTATTGTGAATAATGCTGCTATGAACATGGGTATACAAATATCTGAGACCCTGCTTTCAATTCTTTTGGATATACATATACTTAGAAGTATCAGTAGAATTGCTGGATAATATCATAATTGTTTTTAATTTTTTGAATGTATGACCATACTGTTTTCTGCAGTGGTAGCACCATTTTACATTCCCACCAACAGTGCACAAAGTTCCAGTTTCTTCACATCCTCTCCAACACTTGTTATTTTTAAGTTTTTTTAAATCTAATTTAATTAATTAATTTATTTATTTTTGGCCATGCCCCGCGGCTTGCGGGATCTTAGTTCCCCGACCAGGGATTGAACCTGGGCCATGGCAGTGAAAACACTGAGCCCTAACCACTGGACTGCCAAGGAATTCCCTATTTTTTTATTTTTGACTCATCTCTCTTTTTTTTTTTTTTTTTTTTTGCGGTACACGGGCCTCTCACTGTTGTGGCCTCTCCGGTTGCAGAGCACAGGCTCCGGACGCGCAGGCTCAGCGGCCGTGGCTCACGGGCCCGGCTGCTCCACGGCACGTGGGATCTTCCTGGACCGGGGCACGAACCCACGTCCCCTGCATTGGCAGGCGGACTCTCAACCACTGAGCCACCAGGGAAGCCCAATCAGCTTTACTTTCAAAATACTTCTCATCACTTTCTGTGCTACCCTCCTGGTCCAAAATATCACTGTCTTGCACCTGGATACTGAAATAGGGGCACGAACCCGTGTCGCCTGCATCAGCAGGCGGACTCTCAACCACTGCGCCACCAGGGAAGCCCTATTTTTTTATTTTTAAAATAATATTCTAATGGATGTGAAGTGATATCTCATTGTGGTTTTGATTTACACTTCCCTGATTATTACTGATTTGAGCATCTTCATGTGCCTATTGGCCACTTGTATGCCTTCTTTGGAGGAATGTCTATTCAAGTCCTTTGCCTAGTTTTTAGTCGGGTTACTTCTTGTTGTTGTTGAGTTGTAGGAGTTCTTTATGTATTCTCGATATTAAACTATTATCAGATAAATCATTTGCAGATACTTTCTCCTATCCCATGGGTTGCCTTTTCACTGTTGATTGTGTCCTTTGATGCACAGAAGTTTTTTATTTTGATGTAGTCCAGTTTATCTATTTTCTCTTTTATTTGTGCTTTTGCCATTATATCCAAGAAATCATTGCCAAATTCCATGTCATGAAGTTTTCCCCCATGCTTTCTTTTAAGAATTTTATAGTTTTAGCTCTTACATTTAGGTCTCATCCATTTTGAGTTAATTCTGTACATGCTGTAGAGTAAGGATCCAACTTCAGTCTTTTGCTTGAGGATGTTAAATTTTTCTAACACCATTTGTTGAAAAGACTGTCCTTTCCCCATTGAATGGTCTTGGTACCCTTGATGACAGTCCTTTGACTATATATGCTAAAGTTTATTTCTGTCCACACTGGAGCAATTGTCAGTAACAGTTTAAGTGTTGCTGTGGGTACTGGCTCCAGTAGTGGGCTTCTTCTGGGCTTTAGCTTCCAGTAAACTGTGATTCCCTGTATTCACCTGTCTCCGATTTGGGGGCAACAGTTTGCCGAGTGACTTCAGGTCTGATGGATTTCAGAAGAGTTGTTGGTTTTCAGTTTGTTCAGCTTTTTTCTCATTGTGAGGATGGGAGTGAAGATTTCCAAGCTCTTTACATATCGGACCAGAGACTAGAAGTTTTCCTGGCTCATCTTGTACTTTTCCAGTCCCAGACCTAGAATCAACCACTTCTCTAAGGAACTCTGTTTCCTTTTAGTGTAGAGTGGTCTTTAGAAGCCAAGGTCTGGGTGTTAGATGTGCTCATTGCTACTCATGTGTCATTGCTTCAGCAGACAGAGCTAGAAAATGTAGAGTGTGTATGCATCTACATACATGCATTAATATAGACATATGCACACACATACACATATGTGTATATACACAGACATCGATTCATATCTGTGTGCATATATATAGACAAACATGTTAAAAGCTGATTTTTATTCATATTGTTGCCTCCAGTACCACAAGATTCATTCTAGCTTTCTCCCTTTCCATGTTTATAATTCCCTTCCATGACAGTGAAAAACTTGGTTCTTACTATACACAAATGATTTATTTGATTGCTGAATCATATAATACACTTAAAATAGTTTCAGAATGCTAAACTATATCACTATGAGAAAGCAAACCTACTAACTAGAGTTCAGTATTTGTTTATAGCTCTTTTTTTCATTGCACTGAGGATATAAAGTCAAAATACTGTCTTTATAAGCCACTCAAGTGAATCTCCCTCTTCCTTTCCCACTCTCCCCTATGGTTATGGTATTCATTTGAAATACAGTTAGGTTCATTTGTTTTTCTTTGAATTGCATTTTTGCCTTCCCTCATTCTTATTTTTAAAATTTTGGGGACTTCCCTGGTGGTCCGATGGGTAAGACTCCCTGTTCCCAATGCAGGGGGCCCGGGTTTGATCCCTGGTTGGGGAGCTAGATCCCACATGCATGCCGCAACTAAGAGTTGCATGCTGCAACTAAGAGATCGTGCATGCTGCAACTAATACCTGGCACAGCCATAAATAAATAAACGAATGAATGAATGAATAAATAAATATTTTTAAAAAGTAAATAAAATTTTGAGTCTCTAAAAATAACATGGTTCCAGAGTTGCGTCCCTGCTACACCTTTTACCCCATTCCCATCCTTCCACTCTTTTCTTCCCATTTGCAGGGTAGCCAGTCTCAGTTTTTAGTTTATACTTTCTGTTTCTTTATGTACAATGAGCAGATACTATATGTTTGCTTTTTGTTTTTGTTTTGTTTTTTTGCGGTACGCGGGCCTCTCACCGTTGTGGCCTCTCCCGTTGCGGAGCACAGGCTCTGGAAGCGCAGGCTCAGTGGCCGTGGCTCACGGGCCCAGCCGCTCCGCAGCATGGGGGGTC
>NC_041230.1:43498652-43499906 GCF_002837175.3 Physeter macrocephalus | reverse complement strand
GTGTACCCTGCATCGGCAGGCGGACTCTCAACCACTGCGCCACCAGGGAAGCCCTATATGTATATTTTTTAATTTCCCCTTCTTTTTTACCCAGAAGGTAGCATACTTGATACTCTTTTGTACTTTGCTTTTTTTCATTTAACCTTATGTCTTGGAAATCACTTTATATCAATTCATAGAGATCTTTCTTAGTTTATTCAGCCAGTGTCCTGTGCATGAGTGTTTATTTCCTGTATTTTGCAGTTATGAGCAATGCTACAGTGAATAGCCTTGCTTTTATGTAGTTTCATATTGTTGTAGGTAATATTCCTGGAAGTGCAATTTTGTTGGCTTTTGTTATTGCACCAACAGCATATCAGTTCAAAAGCAAACAAAAAATTTTTGAAATTTTTTACATTTTATTGTTCACAAGCATTAGTTGATATTTTCAAAAACCTCTTAATAAAGGACTTCCCAGGTACTGCTACTGGGTGATAGAACCAGACAGAAAAATCCCACCTAACTGAATTGCTCTAAAAGTGAACATGGTAAAGTGGAACGGGAAGCATCTCCTTATCTCAGGTTGGTTAACTGCTCACTTCTAAGTCACAAAACATTGTATATATTTCATAATTATTTTTCTTAGTAATTCTTAGTTGGAATTTTTGGGAAAAGATTATATCGTGTACATCTCTGCAAATAATGTGAAGTACAAGCCTGTCACTCGTTAGGAAAAAAAAGCTAAACATATATTAACAATACTTATTATTTTAAAAAATGGGGCCTGATTAAAAAACAAAAACTTTGTTGTATTTATTATTAGTGTGGTTTTGCTTCTTAAGTACTTCCTATGATGAACTGTTGCTTTTCTCTTACCCAACCCTTGGATCTCCCATTTTCCTGATAGGCCCAGAAAAGCCTAACTGGTGTTTGTTCTTAACCCCATTTAGAGCAACATTTTCAATTTAGTTTTTTGATTTAGCATCTTTAAAATGTGATAGCCTTTAGGATTTAGATACGTGTTTTGGACAGGGTGCAGTGTGAGATTCAACTATTCTGGAAAAGTTTTGCTAATATCCTTAAATGACAATCTCTGGAGTTTTTTAAATAGTTTATGCATTTAATATCTCAGATCCTGGTACAGTATTGCTATTCAGCATTCCTGGGGCAGCCTTGAACCTTCTGATTCAGGATACCAACTCATTTATGTGGATTATTAAGAACTGGCTCTTTTTTTTTTTTTTTTTTTTTTTGTGGTACGCGGGCCTCTCACTG
>NC_041230.1:43471028-43498641 GCF_002837175.3 Physeter macrocephalus | reverse complement strand
CCGTTGCGAAGCACAGGCTCCGGACGCGCAGGCTCAGCGGCCATGGCTCACGGGCCCAGCCGCTCCGCGGCATGTGGGATCCTCCCAGACCGGGGCGCGAACCCGGTTCCCCTGCATCGGCAGGCGGACGCGCAACCACTGCGCCACCAGGGAAGCCCCAAGAACTGGCTCTTAATAAATGCAGAACTTCCAGGACACATCTACCTTTTTTCAGCTAGTTAAAGATTACTGAAATGCCTTCTTAGACCATGTTATCTTGGAAAAACATTGTTTCAAAGGTCTCTTCTTAAATCTTGTTTTAGCTGGTTGATTCAAGATAACCTATGCAAACGGTATTTTGGGGGAATTAAAACAAAGCAAAACCAACATCACTAGACCGGATAACTTTCTTTGTGTACTGAAGTCACAGCAGAGTAGAATTAGGAGTACATCTTCAGACAATGCTCCCATATTCGCATAGATTCCATATGTCCTGGCAGGCATATGGATTTTGTTTCTTCCCCTCCTTTTTTTATTCAGTAGTGCATATATAGTTTTAATACATAAAAATTAAAGTCAGAGCACAACCAAGTTTATAATGGACAACTGTAATATCCTATTTTAGCTTTCCCTACTTTCAACTCTTAGTTCTTTATTTTTGTATTTATCTAATTTTTAAGTAGAATACTTACATTGTTCTCTTTTTTTATTAGACATTATCTCTTGATTTCTTGCAAACTATCTACATTTTATCCTCATAAAACACACTTAACAGTATTTACTCTGAAATTGAACTTTGTAGAGCAAGAAATCCTACAAAACTAAGGGATAAAATAGACTGTGCTGCACCACAGACAGGATTCATACAAGTCCGTGGCTTTAGAATGTGGCATTAATTGGCCAAGTTCTACAGAAAGCTTTGACTTACTCTAATTAGATCAGTTTTGGTCCGTTTCATTCTTGTCTCAGTCTCATTCATCAATCATGAGTAATCAACATACTCATATACTAAACAGTTTCTTAAAAAAGAGATCAAATTCATTGCTACTTAGGTCTGATTAGTTAAAAAAAATAAAAGCAAACAAATGAAAAAACCTACAAAAATCCACAAAGTTGTGTCTTACTCATTTTTTCAATTTTAACAGAGAATGGGGAGCAAGTCTAAGTCATTGCAGTAAGAATGTTTCAATGTGAAGTCAGAATACTTCAAGCAACTATCGATCGCCCCTTTGTGTTTTATGATTTTCATTTTTATATTTCTGTTATAGATTACAGTCTTCTAGCTATGTTTCTTTTGCATTTCTGGATCCACAGTCATGACCAATATTAACTCTGTAGAGTTCTTTCATTAGAAAACATTTCTAGAGTCTACTTTTTGTTGATGATTTCCTTTGTGATTCAAACAGTATCAGAATAGATATACTTAGAACTTGTATGAACCTGGTTTTTATTTTATTTTATTTTTTAATTTTTATTTATTCGTTTATTTTTATTTTTGGCTGCCTGGGGTCTTTGTTGCTGCACGCGGGCTATTCTTCGTTGCGGTTCCCGGGCTTCTCATCACGGTGGCTTCTCTTGTTGCAGAGCACAGGCTCTAGGCGCGCGGGCTTCAGTAGTTGTGGCACTCGGGCTCAGTAGTTGTGGTGCACGGGCTTAGTTGCTCCATGGCGTGTGGGATCTTCCCGGACTAGGGCTCAAACCCGTGACCCCTGCACTGGCAGGTGGATTCTTAACCACTGCGCCACCAGCGAAGTCCTTGAATCTGGTTTTTAAATTTGGAAAAGTTTTACTCTGCATGGGAACAGCTAAGGGTATATGTCTGGTTAATTTGAGACCCTCCTGAATTGGCATTCAGTTTTTAAATTTCTCTTAATAACTACTGAAAGCGCCATTTATATAAAACTCAGCAGTAAATTTATTTTCTCTTCTATAAACAGGTACGTACTAGGCAGCACAAATAAAAAAAACTCTTGCCTTGGCTTGGCTTTTCGCTAGTCCTAGAGACTTACTTCTTCTTCATGGTTATCAGAGCCTGGATACGCTTTGCTATTAGCAAAAGTGAATAGGATGATCCTTTAAAAGTTATTTTTGGTGTATTTATATTGAAGCCCAGGTCTGTGGAGGGTGGGGTCCCATGTATAAAGTATGATAGGAGTCATTAGAAGTTTGCCCTTAATAACATCTTGACGTCTGTTTTTCTAAATCAGAATTGGTACATGATTTCCTCTAAGAAATAAAAATAAAATATTTCTTCAGGTACTCACTCAGGATCATGAGTAAACAGAACGTTGTCAGTTATATTTTAAAGTGAAAAGAATAAAAAATAAACTTTATCTTCAGTAAGCTTCATTGTGTTTTGGCTTAGCAGTTCTTGTTAAAGCATTACTAAATAGCTATTAAATTGAAATCTAGAATAGATCAATTCTCTAATTTCTTCACAACCTTGTTTTATCAAGCACTCCTTTATGCCTATTTGTATCTTAGACTAGAAATTGGCAAACTGCAGCCCATGGGCCAAATCCAGACCACAACCTGTTTTTTGTATGTCTCTGGAGGTAAGAGTTGTTTTTACAGTTTTTGAAAGGTTAAAAGAAGATACACAAGACTGTAGAGATTGTTTATAGCCCACAAAGCCTAAAATAATTACTCTATGTCCCTTTACAGAACAAATTTGTTTTAGACTATAATATATAATGTATGTGCAACTTTTTATTTTTATTTATTTATTTATTTTGTGCAACTCTTTTTAAATGGTTTACAATCCATCTGAATACCGTCACCTTCAGTAAGAAAAATGTCTTGCTGTATCTCATTACATATCCTTCATTTTTATAGGAATTCACCAAATTTGTTAGTTTTTATAGTTGATATGGACTTTAAAATTTAAAAAAAATTTTTTTAATTGAAGTATAGTTGATTTACAATGCTGTGTTAATTACTACTGTACAGTAAAGTGATTCAGTTATATATACACACACACAAACACACACACATTCTTTTTTTTTTTTTTTGACCACACCATGCAGCTTGTGGGATCTTAGTTCCCCGACCAGGGATTGAACCTGGGCCCTTGGCAGGGAGAGCCCGGAGTCCTAACCACTGGACCTCCAGGGAATTCTCAACATTCTTTTTTAATATTCTGTTCCATTATGGTTTATCATAGGATATTGAATATAGTTCTCTGTGCTATACAGTAGGACCTTGTTGTTTATCCATTATATATACAATAGCTTACATCTGCTCACCCCAACCTCCCAATCCATCCCTCCCACAACACCCTCCCTCTTGGCAAACACCAATCTGTTCTCTATGTCCGTGATTCTACTTCTGTTTCATAGATAGGTTCATTTGTGTCTTATTTTAGATTCCACATATAAGTGAAATCATATGGTATTTGTCTTTCTCTTTCTGACTTCACTTAGTGTGATAATCTCTAGTTGCATCTGGTATGGACTTCTGTTAATCAGAATCTGTATACCTGACACTGTGGACTTTAATTAAACTAGCTTGGAGTTTGAGACAGAAAGACAGTACCCCGCAGGTACTTGTGCTTACTCTTGTGCTTGCTCTTCGGTGCGTGCATTTTTGTGATGCTGCTTTAGGAATGGTAATGAATTTGAATATTGCCATTTCTTCATAGATGCAACATTTTCTCATTGATACCTTTGCCTACTGCATAGCGTGTGTTATTTCTTTGAGGCTGTATTTTGATGTTAAATTGGGTGGTGTGGTTGGTTTGGCTGAGAGGTTTTTTTAAAAATAAATTTATTTATTTTAGGCTGTGTTGGGTCTTCTTTCTGGTGCGCAAGATTCTCTTTGTGGTGGCTTCTCTTGTTGCAGAGCATGGGCTCTAAGCACGCGGGCTTCAGTAGTTGTGGCACATGGGCTCAGTAGTTGTGGCTCGCAGGCTCTAGAATGCAGGCTCAGTAGTTGTGGCGCATGGGCTTAGTTGCTCCGCGGCACGTGGTATCTTCCCAGACCAGGAATCGAACCTGTGTCCCCTGCATTGGCAGGCGGATTCTCAACCACTGCACCACCAGGGAAGTCCCTGGCTGAGAGTTTTAATAGAAAAGTTTTAGTAGAGCTATAAAAGAAAAAACCTGGTTATAATGCTTTGTCATTTATCATATTTTATTGCTTCTGAAACACTTTTTATTTTTCGCCTTAACATTTTTAAAAATTTTATTTATTTTTGGTTGCATTGGGTCTTCGTTGCTGCGTGTGGGCTTTCTCTAGTTGTGGTGAGCGGGGGCTACTTTTCGTTGCCATGCATGGGCTTCTTATTGCAGTGGCTTCTCTTGTTGCAGAGCACGGGCTCTACGTGCGCGGGCTTCAGTAATTGTGGCTCATGGGCTCTAGAGCGCAGGCTCAGTTGTTGTGGCGCACGGGCTTAGTTGTTCCGCGGCATGTGGGATCTTCCCAGACCAGGGCTCGAACCTGTGTCCCCTGCATTGGCAGGCGGATTCTTAACCACTGCGCCACCAGGGAAGCCCCACATTAACATTTTGGAAATCAGAATGTATCTTAAATTTTATGACATAATTAATTGGCAGTTTTCCCCCCCGTGGTGCATAAAATAATGGTTCATCTTAAAATCAATAAGGCATGGTTCATATATTCTACTCACTTATATTAACTGTTAGGTGCATTGTTTTCTTGTTCCTTATATAAATTTTTTAATAGGTTTTTAAAAAATTATTTATTTATTTATATATTTAGGCTGTGCCGGGTCTTAGTTGCGGCACATGGGATCTTCCTTGCAGCATGTGGGATGTGTTTTTTTTGTTGTTTTTTTTTTTAATATATTTTAAAAAAATTTTTTATTTCTTTTTATTTTTGGAAGCAGTGGGTCTTTGCTGCTGCGCGTGGGCTTTCTCTATTTGAGGCGAGCGGGGACTACTCTTCGTTGCGGTGCGAGGGCTTCTCATTGCGGTGGCTTCTCTTGTTGCGGAGCATGGGCTCTAGGCACGCGGGCTTCAGTAGTTGTGGCACGAAGGCTTCAGTAGTTGTGGCTCGCGGGCTCTAGAGTGCAGGCTCAGTAGCTGTGGCGCACGGGCTTAGTTGCTCCGCGGCATGTGGGATTCCCGGACCAGGGCTCGAACCCGTGTCCCCTGAATTGGCAGGTGGATTCTTTTTTTTTTTTTGCAATACGCGGGCCTCTCACTGTTGTGGCCTCTCCTGTTGCGGAGCCATAGGCTCTGGACGCTCAGGCTCAGCGGCTATGGCTTATGGGCCCAGCCGCTCCGCGGCACGTGGGATCTTCCCGGACCGGGGCACGAACCCGTGTCCCCTGCATCGGCAGGCAGACTCTCAATCACTGAGCCACCAGGGAAGCCCAGATGTTTATTTTTCGTTGCGACATGCGGACTTTTTAGTTGCTGCATGAGGGCTTCTTAGTTGCAGCATGCATGCAGGATCTAGTTCCCTAACCAGGGATGGAACTTGGGCCCCCTGCATTGGGAGTGTGGTTAGAGTCTTACCCACTGGACTACCAGGGAAGTCCCTCTTTTTCCTTATATTGATTCCACCCCTTTTTACTTATTTGGATATTGCAGCCAAAATTCATTATTTTGGAAATCTTTAATCATTAAAGGATTTGTTTGGGGATTTATTTTAATTCTGAGATTTGTAATTTGAATTAGATAATAAGCACCATCATCCATATCTGGTCAACAGAGCAATTTAGGAAAATCAATAGTTAACATAGTGTTTTGAGTAGCACAGTATCCTGATCTGTTACTGTTAGTTAACAGGTGGCCTGCAGCCTGGTCTTTTGTGTTAGTTACGAATTTGCTGAATGTACTGTAGAAGAACATTAACCAGAAAACCAGTTTAGCTTTATCCTTACCTGCAATTTTCTTGGGTGTTTGCAACTGAAACACCCTGTGAATTTATAGTAGTATCCTGTTGATGGGAAATAATTAGAAATTATATAGTAATTGTTTTTTAGGCCTTTAGTATCTCTGAAAGTAAGCCACTTTGTATTACAGAGACGATACATTTTTTAAAGCTTATTTTAATGTAGAATCACAAGTCAGTAACTTCAAAAAAGGCAAGCCAAATAAAAGCAGGAGGAAGGGGTCACTAATGCCAACATTAAATATACAGGCGTATTTAAGTCAGTGATTCTAAACTCTAGTTGTACCTAGAGCGATTTTTAAAATATCAGTACCCAGAGGTCTCAGGTAAATTAAATTATAATGCCTGGAATTGGTTGCTGGCATTGAATTTAAAAAATATTTTAAGATACTGTTGTGTTACAAAGGCAATATTTTTGTAGATATACCCATTAGTTAGTACTTTCTTTGCTCCTCATACCTTCTTGCTTCTCTAAGCTTCCATCTAGGACCACTTTCCTTCTGCCTACAATACATTTTTTAGAATATCTTTTAGTGAGGGTCTCCTGCTGGCCAGCTGTCAGGTTTTGTTTGTCTGGAAATGTCTTTATTCTACCTTACTCTTAAAATATATTTTTTGCTGGGTCTAGGTATCAGTTATCTATTTCTGACTGACAAGCCATCCCAAACTTAATGACTCAAAAACAACAACTATTTCCTCATGAATCTGTGGGTCAGCAGTTTGATCAGGGCTCAAGGGGATGGCTTGTCTCTGATCTACCTGGTGTTTCATTCATCTACTTGTAGTCAGTTGTCACGTCAGCTGGGAGCTGGACAGTCCAGATGACCTCACTTATATGTCTGGTGGTTTGGTAAGGTGAGAAGGGAACTGGGCAACATATCTCTCAGCTGGCTAGGCTAAATGCCTTCATGTGATAACTGGGTTCAAAAAGCAATATAGGGACTTCCTTGGTGGCGCAGTGGTTAAGAATCTGCCTGCCAACGCAAGGGACATGGGTTCGAGCCCTGGGCCGGGAAGATCCCACATGCTGTGGAGCAACTGAGCCCGTGCACCACAACTACTGAGCCCAAATGCCACAACTACTGAAGCCCGTGTGCCTAGAGCCCGTGCTCCGCAACAGAAGCCACCGCAATAAGAAGCCCACGCATCGCAACGAAGAGCGTCCCCCGCTCGCCGCAACTAGAGAAAGCCCACGTGTAGTAACGAAGACCCAATGCAGCCAAAAATAAATAAATAAATTTATTTAAAAAAAAAAAAAAAAAAAAGCAATGTCAAGCTCCAATGCACAAGTACTTTTCAAGCTTCTATTGTCATATTTGCTAGTGTCTCATTGACCAGAGCAAGTCAGATGGCCAAACCCATATTCCAAAGGGTGGAGAAATTAGATTCCATCTCTTTATGGGTAGAGGGACAATGTCACATTCAAAGGGATGTGCATTAAGAAATGGGAGGGATTTGTGGCCTTAAAAAATCAATAACAGTGTAGAATTTTAGGTTGGAATATTTTTTTCTTTCAGCACATTTTCTTTCCACTGTCTTTTGGCTTTCACTGTCACTGTTAAGCAGTTAGTTAGTTCCTATGGCTTCTTTTCAGATTTTCTGTGTTCTCTTGATCACTATGATTTGTCTTGGTGTGAATTTCCTTTTATTTCTCGACTTGAGCATTATTGAGTTTCTTTTGATTTGGTGTCTTTCATTCTTTATGGAAAATTCTCAGCCGTTATCTGCCTCCACCCCACTGTTTCTCTTCTTGAACTTCAGTTAAGTTAGATTTCTTGCTATTTTTTCATGTTTATTTATTTTTTACTCTAAAGTTTTTATTATGCACAGAGAGGGGAGGGGGCTCAGTCCTTGGCAGCGGCTTTCCTCTTGGCAGCCAGGACATCACTCGGGTCCTGTTGCCTCTTGGCATGGATGTGTGTCCCCACTCTTTTCTTGATGAACTTGAGGGCCTGTGTGTCCTTGCAGAACTTGAGCATGTCCCAAATGCTCTGCTTGTATGAGGCAAAGCCTCATACTTCTCAGATCATGTCCCTTAGGGACTTGGTGTGCTTGGCGAGGCATCTGTGGCAGTGGCTGTGCCTCAGCTTGCTCATGTTCTTGGTCACTTTGTGGCCCTTGTTGAGGCCCATGACCATGGGGTAGTACAGAGCCGTGGCTTTGTTCCTTAATGGCTGCTGAGGCAGAGTCTTCATATTTATTAACTTTTCATCTTCATGCTACATTCTGGGTAATTTCTTTTGACTTACCTTTCAGTATACTAATTTCCTCTATAGTTATACCCAGCTGCTTAACTCTTCTACTTAAAAAAAAAAGTTAAATTTACCATAGTTCATCATTTTTTCCTTTTTTAAAAAAATTAATGTATAATTTACATGTAGTAAAATTTGCTTTCTTTTTTTTTTGGTTTGCAATCTACAAGTTTTTTTTCTATTTATATTGTACTTTTTATTTATTATTTATTTATTTGGTTGTATTTATTTATTTGGTTGTGTTGCGGCTCGCAGGCTCCTTAGTTGCAGCAGGTGGGCTCCTTAGTTGTGGCATGTGAGCTCCTTAGTTGTGGCAGGTGGGCTCCTTAGTTGCGGCAAGTGGGCCCCTTAGTTGCAGCTTGCAGCTCCTTACTTGCAGCACACGGGCCCCTTAGTTGTGGCATGAGAACTCTTAGTTGCGACATGCATGTGGGATCTAGTTCCCTGATCAGGAATCGAACCCGGGCTCCCTGCATTGGGAGCACTGAGTCTTAACCACTGTGCCATCAGGGATGTCCCTGCAATCTACATGTTTTAATATTCATTCCTTTTATCTGTAAATTTGTGCTTTTGCTAATAGCACACTCTTAATTACTATTGCTCTACTGTAAGTCTTAAAATCAGGTAGTATTCCAACTTTCTTTTACAATATTGTTAGGGTCTTCCATTTCCAATCTGCTAGATCACTTTTTATATTTTCCTGTTCCCTAAAGATTTTGTCAAGTTTATTTCATTTCTTTAACTCTGTTGTACTAAAAGGGTTCTATTGGACCCAATTTTAGTTTTTCAGTTTCTTTTTTGAAAAATAATATTTGTGAATATGGATATCTCGTGACACCTATTCTTTTTTAGAAGTCTTTCAGAGAACAAAGGGAATATTTACTTTCTATTTTACAATTATATGGATGCGTTGAGCCCTTTTGTAACTCTTAAGATACCATTTTTGTAGTTAATGTTAAGCTTTCACAGAACACAGTTGAAAATTCAGAATTTTTCATTTTCTGCTCATAATGACAAAGAGAGGAACATTTTTAAAAAAAAAAAATTTATTTATTTATTTAGGCTGCACCAGGTCTTAGTTGCAGCACATGGGATCTTTGTTGCAGCATGCAGGCTTCTTAGTTGCAGCATGCGGGCTTCTTAGTTGCAGCATGTGCACTCTTAGTTGCGGCATGCATGTGGGATCTAGCTTCCCGACCAGGGATCCAATCCAGGCCCCCTGAATTGGGAGCGTGGAGTTTTACCCACTGGACCTCCAGGGAAGTCCCAAAGAGAAGAACACTGACAGAAGAATATACTTCACAATTTTATGAGTTAGAAGATAAACGTAAAGAGACAAATAGCACTGTAAACACATGTATTTTGGTATGGTAGCCACCAGCTATATGTGGTTAATGAGCATTTAAAAAGTTCATTTGAGATGTGCTATAAAATACACATGGGATTTCAAAGACTTGGAAAGAGAAAAGAAATTTAAACTTTCTAAATTTTTACATTGCTTACGTGTTGAAATAACATTTTGGACATATTGGATTAAGTAAAGCATATTAAAATTAATTTCACCTATTTCCTTTTTTGTGTGTTTTTTTTGTTTGTTTGCTTTTTTGCGGTACACGGGCCTCTTACTGTTGTGGCCTCTCCCGTTGCGGAGCACAGGCTCCGGACGCGCAGCCCGTCCGCGGCATGTGGGATCTTTCCGGGCTGGGGCACGAACCCGTATCCCCTGCATTGGCAGGCAGACTCTCAACCATTGTGCCACCAGGGAAGCCCTCCTTTTTTTTTTTTAATGTGGCTACTAGGAAATATAAAATTGCATATGTTGCGTACATTGTATTTCTGTGGGACAGCAGTGGTCTATACTCTAATAGTATAGAAGCAACATTTCAGACTGAGTCTTTAGATGACAATATCCTAGGTAAACTTTCTGAAACTCAAAGTTCAATTGAGTGAACAAACTATTTCTTAGGATAAAAATGAAATATAGTATTCTCAGTTATTCAGCAAGAAGGTCTTTATCATGCAGTATTTTGTGACACGTATCTAGAACACCTTCTTTTGCAAGAAGGATGTGTGACAGTGTTTGTACATCTTTTATGACGTTTTTGCACTCAGATTTACCAGACAAGTGGACAAATGCTGAAGTCAAGTGTGTATATAAAGGTGAATAGAAGGATATAGGTATTGTAAAAATGAAAATATTCTTTGGATTTATTATTCTGATTGGTTTTTATTAATATATAAATGAAAATGTTTTGCAGAGGTGAAGCAGTCAGTTCTGTTTTCAACAAAGATTATGAGGTATCAAAATTTTCAAAACTATTGCATTTTGATGATGCAAGTGCAAGAAGAACCAGACATAATGATAAATTAGAATCTAGTAGAGATGTTTTTGGATTCTGGAATCAGTATTACAAGGTGGGTATGTTCCAGGTTTGTGATTAACAGTTGATAGGCATCTGGGTATGTATACCTTCAAACTCAGGAAAATATAGAATAAATATTGGGTTTACTGTGTTAAAATATATGTTAAGGGCTTCCCTGGTGGCGCAGTGGTTGAGAGTCCACCTGCCGATGCAGGGGATACGGGTTTGTGCCCCAGTCTCGGAAGATCCCACATGCCGTGGAGTGGCTAGGCCCGTGAACCATGGCCACTGAGCCTGCGCGTCCAGGCCACAACAGTGAGAGGCCCGCGTACAGCAAAAAAAAAAAAAAAAAAAAAAAAATATATATATATATATATATGTGTTAAGATTTCTAATAGAATTTTTCACTTTCATTTTATTCTGCCCTAAATTATTCATAAAATATTTTTCAAAAGTAATTAATATAAGAAATGATAAATGATTTTTTCCTGTTGTTCTAAAGGTTAAGTATAGCAAATATGATTATTCTATCATCTCTGTCTGATAATTTCAATAACTGAAGGCTTTTAAGATCTGTTTGTCTTTCTGCTGATTCTCATTCATGGTATCTTGTTTTCATAGTATGTTTAGTTATTTTTACTGTATGTTGCTCATTGTCTTTTGGAAAATTATTTGTAGGAATAATTCATGACTTAGATGAAAATGCTGTTTTTCAGAAAGGATTGTTATTTGTTTCTGTCAGGCAATTTGGACCACTACCAGTCCAGAACCACCTTAAATCGGTTGCATAGTCTTGAGGTTTTCTGAAATGCCTAGACAGTATAAATCTGTGGAAGGGCTAGTTTACTGGCAGTTTGTCCTTGAGTTAAGAGCGTAGCCTTTTGAGGGAATTCCCTGGCGGTCCAATGGCTAGGACTCCTCACTTCCACAACTGGGGGCCCGGGTTCAATATATCTGGTCGGGAGACTAAGATCCCGCAAGCTGTGCAGCGTGGGCAAAAAAAAAAAAAAAAAAAAAAAAAAAGAAGATGGGAAGATGGGCAGGACTTGGGCTTGGGTTCTGCCCACATGGCCCTTAAAAAAGGAGGATCCGTTTTGATCCGTTTAGCAAGTACCTTCAAGGGAAAAGTGAGCTTTTGAGCTCTCCTGTGTTTCTGGGCACCCCATTAACTTTGGCTGCAGTTTAGTAATACCTACAGTATTGTTAGCTCTTCATTGCTTTCTAGAAGATTTTTTATCTTCCAACATTTTTTTAAAGATTTTTATTTTTATTTCTTGACTGCGTTTGGTGTTTGCTGCTATGCATGGGCCTTCTCTAGTTGAGGTGAGTGGGGGCTACTCTTCTTTGCGGTGTGTGGGCTTCTGTCGTTGTGGAGCACGGACTCCAGGTGCGCAGGCTTCAGTAGTTGTGGCACGCAGGCTCAGTAGTTGTGGCACATGGGCTTAGTTCCTCCGCGACATGTGGGATCTTCCTGGACCAGGGCTTGAACCCGTGTGCCCTGCATTGGCAGGCAGATTCTTAACCACTGCACCACCAGGGAAGTCCCTTACAACTGTTTTAGTTGTTTATAGTTTGAGAGTTATTCCAAAAAATTTAACCCACCATTACCAGAAATGGATTACTGCGTACATATTTTTTAAAGCTTTTTTATGTATACCAGATTTAAGTTACTATTGATTAAGCATTTTGCAAATAGAAAATGTATGTGGAACTATAAAAATTAAATAGCTGGAAGTCACATTTTATAAGGGGGGACCTAAGAGTCATTAAAGTCAAGGGTAACATTCATTTCAGTTTAAACACACACACACACACACACACACACACACACACAACACAGATGAAACAAAATGTTTTTGTTATCTTTAGGGTTTTAAGTTAGTCAGATATGTTTGTGGCTGTAGGAAGTTGAGTGTTACCAGTGTGGAAAATTCAGGCCTGATATAAAAAAAAAAAAAAGGTTACCACAACACTGATTGATGGCGGTTATAGTGCCTGGATGACAAAAGATCACCCACCTTATACTCATGAATTGTGACATGCTTAGTGGAAATGTAAGGTTAAAACTTTTACAACAACCTTATTTTGAAAATAGTTTAATCCAGTGATCTGTATTTATTTTAGGATTCAATTTTTTTAGTGAGCCATTTTTCTAAGCTACTTTATATATATGCAGCAAAGCAGTTGTAATTTGACATTCTCTGGCTAAATCTACAGGTGAGATGTAAAAGAATGTGATGTAATAATTTTATTTCCTTCTACTAAAAACAAATTTTTCTTATTTTCTATTATATTTACATGCTCTGTAGCTAAGGAAATGACAGTTTTTCTTGACACTTAACAAGTGGCTTTGCTTGCCACTCCTCTTTAAGAATGTGGTTTATGGGAGTTCCCTGGTGGTCTGGTCTAGTGGTTAGGATTTGGCACTTTCACTGCTGTGGCCTGGGTTCAATTCTTAGTCGGGAAACTGAGATCCCATAAGTTGTGTGGCGCGGCCCAAAATTAAAAAAAGAATGTGGTTTTATAATGTCATTCTGGACTACACAAGCTAGGAATTAAGGTATTTAAGTATTATAGGAAGGTCAAATATTTTGGTAATTTGCAGTAGGCTGTGGCTGTGATTCTTGGGTCTTGAGGTTAGTGGTCTTAAATTAGACATGTCTTTTCTTGAACAGCAAAACAAATGTGTTATTTTTTAAATTATTTTGATATTTTATTTTATTATTTCTTTATTTATTATTTTGGCTGCACCGCACGGCATGTGGGATCTTAGTTCCCCGACCAGGGATCGAACCTGAGCCTCCTGCATTCGAAGCTTGGAGTCTTAACCACTGGACCTCCAGGGAAGTCTCAAAACAAATGCTTAAGAGCCGTGTGTCAGAGACATGGCAGAAGGGGAATCAAATTTGTGTTATGGTGAAGGGATGCTTAACAGCTGGTACTTTTGTCTCCACTCATATTGTATCTTATAGTTGACACAGGCAAAAGAAATAAGTTAATAAATGTAGTTGTGCTGTAAGGAATGAAACTTTTGCCCCTTACGTGATTTGATAACTGTGTGCCTGGTAACATGCTCACACAGTAGTTAAGGTCAACACTGATGCTTGCATTTTGCATGATGAATTATGTCTTGGTTCATTGTCAGCTGAGAAAGTCACTTTAAAGTCAAACTGGAGTTATTCCAAGCATTGAATAATTCATAATGCTTTGAATTGCAAAATTGAGTGTGTTAATTTTACCAGGCTATAAGATTTACGACATTTTTACATCAGTGATCTAGAACATTGTTATGAAAACATAAGCAAGTTCTCTTCCACACTTGTCTTTTTGTTTAATATTTTTTGCTTTCTCTCTTGGCTCTTGCATTCTTGTAGTAGTTGTAGCAGCAATTACTACAAACCAACAGCAGCAAAACTCTATTTTATTCTTTTTCTGAGAAAACAAGCATGGTGACTTCTTTCCAAGGCTAATTACATGTTATCCATGGGCCTTCCAGAGAGGCAGGCATTTTATTTTTAATAGTTGCACAAAACTCCCATTTCATTTGTTTTGCTGTAAGACGATCACTGAAATCCCCCTCCAGGATTTCAGTACACTATAGCTGCGGCCAGGGATGTGTTAATAGAATTTATATAATACTGAGCTGTAAATTTAGTAGTTTGCCATCTGCCCATTAAAAAACAAATGAGACTTCAAATACGCAGGTTAAAATTTAGTAACTCTTCTAGGCCTTCTTGAAAATTGTGATTTAGAAGGCTGACAGATCCTATTGAGATTAGATAGATATAGGATATGAAAGTGTGTCTTTTTACTTTTGGAAGATGTAAGAGAGAAGTTGCTGTTAATGTGCTGTGGAAGTTAACAGCCCCGCCCATTTGCTAGAGAATAGAAAAATTAATGTCTTAAAATTACTGTGTTCCTTTTCCCCATATCTCCTTAAATTTGATTGGGTAACTTCATTGCGTTTAACATACAGAATACATAATCCTACTGAATTTCTTTGAAAGAAAGAGGACCTTTACTGTATTGTCATTACAACTTTAAATAAACATGGGCTAGATTACAGAGTGGTAAAATTATTCTGTTTCTTTCACCTTTGTTTTATCAGAGTGAGATTTAAGTATAAAGTGTATGTTCCTCACTATGTCAGGAGTTATGATTCTTTTGTAATAACAGGAAGTCCTATCCAAACTAGCTTAAGCTAAAAAGATAATTTACTTCTGTAAAGATAAGGTATAACACTGGTTTAGGGCTTAGCTAAATACTCATCCTCTTAGCTGAGTTCACTTCTGGGCAGGCTTCCTTCACAGCCTCCACCTGGTGGCTGGCAAGGTGGCCAAAGTAGCTCTTATCCCTACACCTCCATCTGTGCCAGCATTGTTTGCAAATATTTTATTGTTTATCATTGTCCAAGTCCCTGAACCACTTAAGAATATTTTGGGGAGTTTTATTTTTGAGTCACCCAAATCAAAAACAGTTCTGTGTCCTAGGAAACAAATGTTTTGAATTCACTTTTTTCATTAGAATAAAGAGATACTTGTCAGTTTGCTCATTTCACATTCTAAAGAGTTGGCATTGTAAACGTCACTGAAATCACCGTGAGCCAGGCTAGAGCTGAAGGAGATGTTCATAGCACAGGTAATTGAATTTACTGTGCTCCTTCCACCAAAACACAGAACAGAGGAGGCACATAGCACACGCACACGCTCGCTAGCATGCACTCTCTCTGTCTCTTTTAATGAAAGGCAAGTCCAAGAGGCCAGTGCTTATGTTCCATAACCCAAATTGTAGATCCCAGCTGTTAGTCCTTAGCAATAACTTTGAGAACTTCATAGTAAAGTTTTGGTGTTTTGCTGATTTAAAGTTTTCAACCTCTATGCAATCATATTTCCCTATTTTAAATATAATTTTAAACCTTTTCTAGTCAGAGATGTTGTCATCATTCTATAAGCAAGAAAAAGTAAATGACATTTGGGTAACTTACACTTTATTTTCTCAACAAAAATGTGTCCCGGGTTTCCCTGGTGGCACAGTGGTTGAGAATCCGCCTGCCGATGCAGGGGACACAGGTTCGTGCCCCAGTCTGGGAAGATCCCACATGCTGCGGAGCGGCTGGGCCCGTGAGCCGTGGCCGCTGAGCCTGCGCGTCCGGAGCCTGTGCTCCGCAATGGGAGAGGCCACAACAGTGAGAGGCCCGCGTAACGCAAAAAAATAAAATTAAATTAAAAAAAATAATAAAAATAAAAATAAAAAATGTGTCCCCTTTGTAACCCCCACACACACACTTTTTGGCCACTGTTACCATTTTTTATTTCATATGTTAAATAGTTGGAAAAGCTATACCACATTATCTCCAGCTCATAGGTCAAGAGACAAGATTGGATCCCTGTGGAATAGGCTATGTCATTTTAGTCAAGACTTTCTCCTATAAAAAATTCAAAACACCAGATTTGAAGAGACCATTGAGGAGTCTGAAAGATTTCCTTAGATTATTTTCCTGGGCAAGGACATTTTCCTTTTCTCAGCTTCTCAGTTAGTTGTAGTTTTGCAGCACCTTAAACATTTTCTCCTCTGACGTTTACACTCTTCATGTATTATAAATACTTTTCATCCACACCTCAGCAATATGTGTTGTTTAAAATAATTAACATTTAAATATTTCTATTGTTTCTTTAATTTTCTGCAAGCTGTTTTTATTTTCCTAGCATGGAGACTAAACTACGGTAGAGAAAAATTTTGTTGTATCTTCTACTTCCCCAACAGTTATTTATTATGTACTTTCTACATTGTAGGTACAAATCAGGGATACTCTTTCTGTCTCTCCAGAAATTTCTGTCTCATACAGTATGGTATGATATATGAAAGGCAGATTGGAACAGAACAAGGCATGGAGGCCACACACACAAAAAAAGAGAGACCTGCTCAGAGATTGTCATCTAGAAAATGAGGATTTGGATTAAAGCGATGACAGAAAGAAAGGAGATTGACTAAATCTAATACTGAAAAAAGATGACTAAGGAGAGCTTGCTAAAGGACTAAGGTAGGGGACTTGCAGGAGAAAAAGGAATCAAAAGTAAACCCAAAGTTCCATTGGGTATGTGGGCATTGCTTACTGGGGGAATGATGATGCCATGGTAGGAAAAGAATTAACAATAATTTATGTAGATACTTCCTCTTCCAAGAGGTAGAGCTTAACTCCCCATTCCCCTCTTGAGTATGGGCTGAACTCAGTGAATTGCTTCCAAAGAGTAGAATGTGGAAAGGTAGAAGGGAGTGATTTTACAGTGGAGAAGCCTGGCAAATACTTCCTTGGCCGGGTGATCAAAGTTGGCATCATCAGCATGTATGCCCTTGATATGATGTGTTGACAATGGCAGTTCTTCCCCAAAACCTATATCCTATGAGAAAAACATCACACTAACTGAAGTTGAAGGACATTGTACAAAATACCTGACCAGGCTTCCACAAAAACTGTCAGGTCATTAGAAACACTGAAGCTAAGGAGATCAGACTAAATCCTGGATGGCAATAATGTTTGACCAAATATCTGGGCACCTGTTGGCCCAGTGAAGTTGACACATAATCTTGTGTCATTGTCCAAAACTAAGAGAGGATGGAGGGTTAAAGAAGATAAAAGGTTAAGGAGGAAGAGAGTTGTTTTTTTAAACATCGAAAACAGCAGAAAGCCAAAACATGGGATAGAGAAGATGACTCTTAATGATAAAGATCACATAAAGCAGGAAATCAGGAAGTGTGGTCTGACTCCTCATTTAAAAAGTGAAAGGAAGATGCACTGTCAGTGACAGAATGGATAATAGAAGTAAGTTAAATTTTCATTTTACAGTTGACCTTTGAACGTACGGATTTGAACTACACAGGTACACTCATAGGTAGATTTTTTTTCAGTAAATAAATACTACAGTACTACGTGATCAGAGGTTGGTTGAATTCGCAGATGTGGAACCACAGATACAGAGGGCAAACTCTAAAGTTATCCTCGGATTATTGACTGTGAGGAGGGTCTGCACCCTTAACTCCCCCTAGTTGTTCAAGAGTCACCTGTATTTTATCTGCCCCTCTCTTGGGATATCCCTTTTCTTCTAACTACTCCAGTTCCAACGTAGGGCCAAAGTAACTAACTTTGGGGGGAAAAACAAGTGTTCCCCCCACCCCCACCCCTCTGGCCCAAGAAAGAAAGCAGATTCTTCACATCCACTAAAAATGTCTTGAGGTTCTCAAGTACTCAGATTTATGAATGTGTATCCATGGATACAAGGATAAAAGTCATATAGGTTAAAGTTAAACTTACATGTTATAAAGCAGGTGCTTGGCGAGTTAACAAATATTATAAAATCCTAACTTACTCATAACCTTTTAGGTACAGTCTTCAATAATATAGTTCAAACATTTATGCACACTTTCATTTTATTATTCATCCTTTATAATTGAATTCATGGAAGACTGGCTTTAGGCCAGAAAGCAGTAAATTAAATTTGAAATGCTTCTTTCTGCTAGTATTTAGCACTTGCATTTTTCTTCCCATTTTTTCCCTCTAAGCCCAATAAAATATTCTAATAATTTCACAGTGATACGCCTTAAGAGGTGATAATGCCAAAGGTGAAATATTGCTGGGCAAGTAGTACCTCCACTCAGTAGCTTAAAAATTTGCCACCTGGTAAACACAGTATTTAAAATCAACATTTAAAATTCTCCTAGGTATGTAAGTATATAATGTATGAAAATCAGATTATGAAAGTTGAGGACCATCTGTAAATAAAAATGCAAATATTTTGAATTCTTAATTACCCACAGTTTCATTGTTTTACTCCTTTCTTTAGTGTGTGTCTAACATTTTTAAATGTTCTCCTGGGCTTTGATCTAGCAGTGTCTGCAAATTGTGTTCACCGTCACCCAGTCACATACTCTTAGCGTAGCCTATACTCCATTGCTTCTTAGACCCTGATAGAGCTTCCTGCCTATTTTAGTACCTAAAACTCTCTATGATTAAAATTTCTCTCAAATGAGATTCTTACTGCTTTACTTCATCTAACTTAGTATAAAATAAAATGGATAACTATCCAGTGAATAAAGATCCCTAAAAATAAAATGAAACTCACAACTCAAATATTATGTAGTTATAGAAAGGTTTGTGATGTTTGAGATAAAGATTTACAAAGCTATTAAATCAGAGACCCTGGGTTCCCTCTAGTTTTGCTAACTATGCCAATTTTATGGGGGATTGAGGGAGAAATTGGTCAGTAGGAAAAGTATAGACTCACCCTGCTGATTCAAGTGTGGAGGGTGAATCTTCCTCCTGCTAAATAAAGTACTTCACTGTTCTGAACAGTGACAATCTGAATACATTTTCTTTATGGGATTGCGATTAAGTTAATTAAAGACATATTATTAGGGTTGTTCTTATCTGCCTACATAATGTAAACAACCTACATACAGTTAGACTGTTAGTTTTAGCTCTATTTTTATACCTTGGCTCCAGACTTTAGGTTATTTTCCATATAACCTGCCTAACAGGGTGCTCCATACAAAAATTGGTTAAATAAACGTGCTTGAGTTAGCCTCAAACAAAAGCATACGTTTTGTGGAGAGAAGTCCATTTCTCCTAGTAAAAAAACTTTAAACTTTCTAGTAAAAGAACTTCTGGTATTTAAAACCAAGGTTTATAATGTGATAAAAATATTCAATATTGTTGCCCGTTTCCATCATCTTGCTTTTCTCCTATAGGACTGTTTCACTTTCTTATAGTAAAAGCAAAAGGGTATTTGTGTGTGTGTGTGTGATTTAGGAATTTAGAGTTAACTCACCCGCTTATAATTGTTCCTGTATGAATTAGTGACTTTTTTCCACAGAAATTGTTTCTATCCTAGGCTAATTGTTTGTGAGCCATTGCTCAACCTGTTTTCAGAATGGGAGCACATTTTATTTGCTCAAGAAAAACATAATTAATAAAGTTAATCTGTTGCTAAGTAAAACCATATGAAATTCCAAAGCAAAATGCAAATATGAGTTTATGTGTTCCAAAGCAAGTTCCTTAGCATAAGGAAGTGATAGAAAGCCCAGGCATGATCCTAGTTCTTGCTGTACAAAAAGGAGCTAGCAGGAGACTTTCTTCTTTGCCGCCATCTGCAGTATGTGAATTAAGAATATTAAGAATCTGGTTAAAACACATTAACAGTTATCTTGATGTTATGCATGGTTATTTTATACAGAAATGTAAAAATAGTGGCAAATCATTCTTTGAAGAAGAGAATCACATTTTAAATGTATTGATGGAGTTAGTGATTTAAAGGAAATTTGTGCTAAGTTTTAAGTTTTTTGGTTTTGTTCTGTACGGCAAGTCCCTTCACAACATGAATAACTGACCTATTTTATTTTGTTTGTCTGAAACAAAGCCACTAAACAAGATAAGATTATGATTTGGGGAATTTGGTGACCTGATTCAAAGAAGGAAAAATTGTAATTTGTGAACTTTTAAACTACCACAGTGATCATTTGATCAGTATGTGAGAATAGTCCATTTAGTTAATATCTCCAAGCACAGCTATAACTGTTTTTTAAATTATTTTTTTCCATTTTACCACAAAATCCTATAAAATAAACTGAAGGAAATTACATGTTTTTATATTAGCATCTCATCTTTATTGGGGTATCTATCAGTAGGTCCACTGTTGAGCAGAGAGCTAATTAAAGTGACAAAGCAATGATGTTGTTGAATTTGCAAGTTGAGGAAATGAATATTAATAAGATCCATCCCATTAGAAAATAATTTTATTCATGCACTTTGCCAAAGTTCTTGGGTATAACATAGTTCTTTCCCTGACTAGTCATTTTCATCCTCATTTAATGATGTCCCATCTGACTTTCAGTGACCAACTGATATTTAGCAGTAATATATTCAGAAGAGTGTAGGAATCTCAACCCATTTATTGAAAAAATTCTGTCTTAAATATTTTCAAACAAAGTAGGGTTTAAATAAGTAGTACTGAGGAATTGTACAACTTGGTTTTTATTCCCCAAGACTGTTTTTGTGAGCATAGTAATTCCCAAGTATCTCTTTAAAGATCGTTTTGTGTTGTGCCTGGTTCTTAAAGACTTATGTTACTGAGGTTTAGCATGGTTGTAAACTATGTTACCATGGTTAAGAATGTTGGATGCATATGCTTTGGGTTGAAGGGTTTTTTTGGTTGGTTTTTTGTTTTTGCTGCGCCACGCGGCTTACAGGATCTTTGTTCCCCTACCAGGGATTGAACCTGGGCCCACAGCTGTGAAAGTGCAGAGTTCTAACCACCAGGGAATTCCCGTGGTTGAGGATTTTTAATAATCCCATGATAAATCTTGATGGATAATTTGTATCTTTGTATATGTGAGTCCTGCTATTATCAGATGGCTACTTCTATAAAAGAGCTGTTTATTACACCAAATTATGGAATTTGGATATACGGTGAAAACTCAGCTTTTAACATCTACAAGAAGACCAAAATAATGGCAAAGTGTAATAAGAACTAGAATGGAAACTGCTATCGAGTTCATATTTTAAAGAATGTTCCAGGAGATTCTTTGGCGGTCCAGTGGTTAGGACTCCGCACTTCTACACCGGGCCAAAAAAAAAAGAATGTTCCAGAAAATTGCCGTTTGTCTAACACTGTTAAGCTAGAATCTGTCAAGACAGATTTTGAGCAAAGATAAAACAGGGTCCTGTGACTCACCCATGGACTTAAGTACAAATTAAGAGGGAAGATTTCTCTTAAGAAAGGGAGAATGGAGAACTCTCCCTGAATCTTTGCCCGCACCGACTCTTCTGAGGTGTGGCTGCAACGACACTGTAAAGGCAAACCCCATGGGAAACTGCTCACATTCTTCTGGCCCTTGTGCTTGAAGTGACCCGGCCTAGTTTTGATATTTTTTTAAAGGCAGTTGTAGAGGAGACTCAGCGGTCCACCTCATACACACCACTGCTGCACTTCCACACTGGTGAATTAGCGGCGTATTTACAAGAAACCAGGTTTCCCTTCCCATTTTTTTCCACACACACACAGTATTTTATTTTTACAAGAGGTAAATAAACTGACACCAGGCATTGTAACTGGATGACCACAACAAAAGCAACAATGATTGCAATTACGAAACACGAAACACACTCATACTATGTCATAATATTGACATTCAGTCCAATAATCCTCCACTGTAACAGCTCCTTTACTTTGCAGTGAAAATTGATTTGTATATTTTTTGCCTCTTGAGTCCTTGTGGGATTTTTTTTTTTTTTTTTTTTTTTTAGCCTCTCCCGTTGCGGAGCACAGGCTCTGGGCGCGCAGGCTCAGCGGCCATGGCCCACGGGCCCAGCCGCTCCGCGGCATGCGGGATCCTCCCAGACCGGGGCGCGAACCCGGTTCCCCTGCATCGGCAGGCGGACGCGCAACCACTGCGCCACGAGGGAAGCCCCCTGTTTTTTTTTTATTCAAACAGAAAGTCACAAAAATTATAGTCATCTTCATCAGTTCACTCAGTCCCATGTAATTAATTTTTTTTTCACCTCCTCATTTTTTAAAAGAGTGGTATAATAAAATATATATTTGATCTTTGTTTTCAGTTCCTGGCACAGAACTCCGAAAACCCTTGGAATTTCCTGAGTAATAGAATTTGTTACTTCATAACACGCCCCTTTCATTACACTTGAGTTTATGCTAATGAAGTGATTTAAGACGGGCCCCTAGATAGCCTGAGAATGGGCCGGTCATCAGGAGTGGTTAGAAGGTTGGAACATTCAGTCCCGCCACCAGCCTCCAAGGATGGGGTGCGATGGCTCTCTGGAGACTGAGCATTATAAAAACTCAAACTAGAAGACCTGGGGAGCTTCTGTGTTGGTGAACAGATCAAGGTGCCAGGAGGTGACATGCCCTGTGTGGACCTGAAGCTCTGTGGCGCCTTCCCTGACATTGCCCTATGCATCTCTTCCATTTGACTGCTCCTTTTATAATAAACTGGTAAATGTAAGTAAAATGTTTTCCTAAGTTCTGTGATTTGGTCTAGAGAGTTATTAAACTTGAGGGGGGGGTCGTGGGGACCCGCAAATTTGTAGCCAAGTCAGAAGAATTACAAGTGTCCTTGGGACCTTAGATTCACGACTGGCATCTGAAGTAAGGGCAGTCTTGTGAAACCGAGCCTTCAACTTGTGGGATCTGCCCTAACTCTGGGTAGTTAGTGTGACGATGAAAATTAATCAGTAGTCAGTATATGAAAGTAGTGGAAAATTTTATTTGAGGATTATAACTTGGGAAGAGCATCTCAGAAAGCTCCCAGAACTGTTCCTCCCATTGGAAGTCAAAACACAGTTACATAAGTTTTTTTAGACAGAGGGCTGTACATTAAATGATGTATTATTGACAGTTTACACAGTCCAGGTCTAAGCATGGCCCTTACAAGATCAAGAAGGAATGTTATCTTTTAAGGAGTTGTCTTGTTGATTTTAGGAGAATGTTGCTCTTTGCTTCACTTGAGCAGGTATTTCTTCTGATGGGGGAGGTTTGATTGATGCATAAAGCAGATACACAGTAGGCGGGGAGAGAGGAGGCCAGAGGGCAGAGAAAATTTTTTATGTTTAAATTTTTCTTGTCTTGCCATAGAATATGAATTTTATTTCACAGTGTCAGAACTAAATTGACACCCAGTTAACGTAGGAGAATCTGAGAGCTGGTATCACAAAGAGTAAGCTCTGCTTGGGACTTCCCTGGTGGTCCACCTTCCAATGCAGGGGACGCAGGTTCGATCCCTGGTCGGGGAACTAAGATCCCACATGCCGCGGGGAAACAGTCCATGTGCTGCAACGAAGACTCAGTGTAGCCAAAAAAAAATCATAAGCTCTGCTTTGTTTTTTTGTTTTTTTAAAAAAAATTAATTAATTAATTTTTTGGCTGTGTTGGGTCTTTGTTTCTGTGCGAGGACTTTCTTTAGTTGCGGCAAGCGGGGGCCGCTCTTCATCGCGGTGCGCGGGCCTCTCACTATCGCGGCCTCTCTTGTTGTGGAGCACAGGCTCCAGGTGCGCAGGCTCAGTAATTGTGGCTCACGGGCCTAGTTGCTCCACGGCATGTGGGATCTTCCCAGACCAGGGCTCAAACCCGTGTCCCCTGCATTGGCAGGCAGATTCTCAACCACTGTGCCACCAGGGAAGCCCTCTGCTTTGTTTTTATGTGTTTAGTAGGTATTAACATTTGCATTAAAAAATACATAAGAATAAATTTGCTCAAAGAAAGTGCACAACCTAAAAATTGCAAGTTATGTTTTATTTCGGGACCTTGCTGAGGACTATAGCCCAGGAGACAGCCTCTCAGATAACTCTGAGGAACTGCTCCAAAGAGGTAAGGGAGGAGCTAGGATATATAGGAATTTTTGCTGAAAAAGAATCATGTAGTTGAACATCAAAAGATTACTGCTAAAACAGTAAACACTGCTAAAACACAAAAAACACCAGACATTTCAAGTTAATTATTTTATTGATACGCATCTTAACTATTTAGGGCCAGTATCCTGTTTTTTCTCCATCCTGAATTCGCCTTATAGCACACTGTGGCACTGTGGCAGGGCGGGGGCTGCAGTGGCTGCTGGCTTGGTGGTGGCCACATTTCCTGTTTACTGGAATGACAGGCAACATCCTTTGTCCACAAAAGTAAAGATCCAACTTAACAGAAAGAGATAATATTCTTCCTAGATTTGGAAGACCTGCAGGTCAGTTCAGTGCAATTGCAGTCAAAATCCCAGGAGGCTTTTTTGGGGGGCTAGGGAATAGAAACTGACAAGCTGAGTTTTGCATTTATATAGAAATGCAAGTGAGCTAGAATAGCTAAAACAGCTGAAAAAGAATAAAATTGGATGACTTGCATTACTTGTATTTCAGCACTTATTATAAAGATTTACTATAAAGTAATCAAGACTGTATGGTAGGGCTTCCCTGGTGGCGCAGTGGTTAAGAATCCGCCTGCCAGTGCAGGGGACACGGGTTCGAGCCCTGGTCCAGGAAGATCCCAAATGCTGCGGAGCAACTAAGCCCGCGTGCCACAACTACTGAGCCCGCGCACCTAGAGCCCATGCTCTGCAACAAGAGAAGCCACCGCAATGAGAAGCCCGCGCACTGCAATGAAGAGTAGCCCCCACTCACCACAACTAGAGAAAGCCCGCATGCAGCAACGAAGAGCCAACACAGCCAAAAATAATAATAAAATAAAAATTTTTTTTAAAAGACAGTATGGTATTGTCAGAAAGATAAACTTATAAACTTGGGGTTCACAAAATGGCTGTGTGTTTTGTAAGTAAAGTTTTAGTGAAACAAGGCTAAACCTATTTGTTTACATATTCCCTAGGTCTGCTTTTGATCTACAGTTACCAAATTGAGTATAACCGAGACTATATATGGCCCCCAAGCCTAAAATACTGTCTATTCAGTGGTTCAGAATAGAAAGTTGATAAATAGGTCCACATATGCCTGATTGTTACCTGAAAACTAATTTCACCTCTTGGTGGGTGTTGAGCCAAAAGATACAACCAAGCCAAAGACTGGGAGAAGGAAGGATTTGTTACATGCAGCAAGTAAGGAGGAGAACACGGGAGATCTTTCCCAGAGCAGCGTCTCCCTGAACAGCAAAACTGGGGAAGTTTTAAGCTAAGGGTACATGCATATTCAGTAAGGGGCTTGAACAGAGGAGCATTCAGCATAGAACTGAGGCAGAGGTTGAGTCCAAGCTTTAGCTGATTAAAGTCATGAGGGTCCGAAAAGGTCAACGTTATAATTCCTTACATTCTGGCCAGTCTGGGGTTCTTAGCATGTAGTTGCCATTCTCCACCTGGATGGGGCCTTAGTTCCTGTTGAACAGCTCAAAGATATATATCAGATTGTCATTTATATCCCTTGAGAAGGAGCTAGGACTCTGTTTTATTGCTGAACTATTGTTTCTTTTTTTTTTTAATATTTATTTATTTGGTTGTGCCGGATCTTAGTTGTAGCAGGTAGGCTCCTTAGTTGCGGCTCATGGGCTCCTTAGTTGCCGCATGCGGGCTTCTTAGTTGTGGCATGCAAACTCTTAGTTTCCGTATGCATGTGGGATCTAGTTCCCTGTCGAGGGATGGAACCCAGGCCCCCTGCATTGGGAGTGCGCAGTCTTAACCACTACGCCACCAAGGAAGTCCCTGAACTATTGTTTCTTGACTGCTTTTCCTCTGTTCCTGCATTCCTTTGTTCACTTAGGATCATAAATTGCTGAGACCTGTTAAGGGCAAGCATTGTGGCCTGGCTTAGACTACAAAATGGCTTAGGCTTAAAATGGCTTCTTTTATGTCAAAAAAGGCTGTATCTGGTTCTTTTCCTCCGGGGATCCTATACCCTATCTGCCTACATGATCAAATGATTTTCAACAAAGATGCCAATCAAAAAGGAAAGGATAGTTGTTCAAGCACAATTTGTTGAGGAATCTGTTGTGTTTATATGGGAAGAAAATTAACTTCAGCCTTACATCACAGCTTCACAAAAAATAACTTGAAATGGATCATAGATATAAATTTAAAAGTTCGTTAAACAAAATTTGACTGAGTAAAAATGTAAAGATCTTACTGGCCTTATTCAGTGATTCATGAATAGGACAGCATCCCATCTAGCAATTAGAAAGGAGCTCTGAAGAGCTATACAAAATGAGTGGCTTTTATAGGTGAAAGGGGACAGAAAAAGGAAATTTCTAGCAAAGAGTGTGTTGTTTCAGGCAAGGTCACCGTCCTTTGGGGGACAGAGGGGTCTCGGGCAGATTACCTCACTAGTGCTGACCAGTAATTAACCAGATTGACTGGTTAAAGGTTACATTCCTGGTAAAGACTGAAACTGCAGTTAGGTTAGGTATTGTCTTGATTTGCTGATGTGGGGCCATTTTGGGCCTGCTCTCTCTTTTTTTTTACAAGCTAAAAATAAAAATTCTAGAAGAAGATACAGAATATTCATCAACTCACAGTGGGCAAAGATTTCTTAAGACATAAAAGCACTAACTATAAAAAGAAAAAATGGATAAATTTGATTACATAAAAATTAAAATTTCTGCTCTTTAAAAAGCACTATCAGGACTTCCCTGGTGGCACAGTGGTTAGGAATCCACCTGCCAATGAAGGGGACACGGATTTGAGCCCTGGTCCGGGAAGATCCCACATGCCGCGGAGCAACTAAGCCCGTGCGCCACAACTACTGAGCCTGCGCTCTAGAGCCTGCGAGATACAGCTGCTGAGCCTGTGTGCTGCAACTACTGAAGCGCACGCGCCTAGAGCCTGTACTCTGCAACAAGAGAAGCCACTGCAGTGAGAAGCCCACGCATCGTGATGAAGAGTAGCCCCTGCTCGCCGCAACTAGAGAAAGCCTGCGCGCAGCAACAAAGACCCAACACAGCCAAAAATAAATAAAACTGAACAAAATAAAATAAAATAAATAAAAAGCACTATCAGAAAATGAAATGGCAACCACAGACTAGGAGAAAATATTTGTAACACATATATCCATCATATGATGTGTCTAGAATAAATCAAGAAGTCTTAAAATTCAGTAATAGTAAACTCAATTTTTAAAAATAAAAAGATTTGAACAATGATTTACAAAAAAATGATATTAGTGGCCATTTATCACTTGGAAAAACTCTGTATATCATTAGTCATCAAGGAAATGCAAATTAAAACCATGAGATACCACTTACTATCCACTAGAATGGCTAAAGTTAAAAACATGAGCAATTGTTGGCAAAGAGGTGGAGCAACTAGAACTCTCATGCATTGCTAGTGGGGTGGGTTCTCAATTGGTGTAACCACTTTGGAAAACTGTTTGAATTAAAAATTTTTTTTTTATTGAGGTACAGTTGATTTTCAATATTAGTTTCAGGTGTACAACACAGTGATTCACAATTTATATAGATTATATTCCATTTAAAATTATTATAGGGCTTCCCTGGTGGCGCAGTGGTTGCGCGTCCGCCTGCCAATGCAGGGGAACCGGGTTCGCGCCCCGGTTTGGGAGGATCCCACATGCCGTGGAGCGGCTGGGCCCGTGAGCCATGGCCGCTGAGCCTGCGCGTCCGGAGCCTGTGCTCCGCAACGGGAGAGGCCACAGCAGTGTGAGGCCCGCGTACC
>NC_041230.1:43450545-43470988 GCF_002837175.3 Physeter macrocephalus | reverse complement strand
CCACAACAGTGAGAGAGGCCCGCGTACCACAAAAAACAAAAAAAAAAAAAAAAAAAAAAAAAAAAAAAAAAAATTATTATAAAATATTGGCTGTATCCCCTGAGCTGTACAATATATCCTTGTAGCTTATTTATTTTATACATAGTAGCGAATTTTCTTATATTTCAACATACACTTAACATATGATCCATAAATTCCAGCCTTAGATATTTACCCAAAGTATACCTCAAAGTTTATTTTTAAAAAGAATTTTATTGAAAAATAATAAATAGGGAATTTCCTGGCAGTCCAGTAGTTAGGACTCTGCACTTTCACAGCTGTCAGCCTGGGTTCAATCTCTGGTCGGGGAACTAAGATCCTGCAAGCCACATGGCACAGCCAAAAAAAATAAAAAATAAAGAAAAAGAAAAATAATAAATAAACAGCATCTCTTTTGCAAAAGTAATTTGATCACGTCTATCCCCTGGTTAAACTCTTTTAACACTTTCTCATTGCATTTCAAGTAAAATCCAAATTCTTTCCTGACTTGTTTTTTAATGTATTTTCTGCCACTTTACTTTTCACTGGGCTTTGTCCATACCTGCACTCCTTAGTTGCTAAAACATGCCAGACTCTTTCCAATATGATGTTCCTTCTGCCTAGAATACTCTCCATCCACCCCCACCTTCCCCACCCACTTGTTCATAGCTACATCCTCTCCGTTTAGATCTAGGCTTAAATGACATCTCCACAGAGAAATTTTTCCTGCCCTCCTTACCTAAAGTAAAAATTTCCACTGTTATTCTTTATTCCCCAGTTTCTTTCACGACAAAATTTGCCATTATTTAAGTTGTCTGCCTATTTTTTCATTGTTTATGTCATCCTCTCACATGAAAGCTCCACAAGGGAGTGCCCTTGTCTGTCTTGTACAGCACTGTGTCTCCGTCACCTACCTCAGAGTCACCTGGGCTTTGTGAAGGAGTGAACATTGTTCCCTAAGCCTGAAATCTCTCTTCTCATCTATTGTAATTCCCCCCTCATCTTTCAGGGCCCAGCTCAAATGACAACTATTCTTCAGAGTCCTCTTCCACTCCTTTGTTTATTAATTCCTTAGTGTATAAGTTAGTGTTTGTACTACACTAAAATGTTTTCAAACCTGGTGAAGGGGGACTTCCCTGGTGGTGCAGTGGTTAAGACTCAGTGCTCCCAGTGCCAGGGTCCTGGGTTCCATCCCTGGTCAGGGAAGTAGATCCCACATGCACGCCACAACTAAGAGTTCTCATGCCACAACTAAGAGTTCTCATGCCACAACTAAGGAGCCCACCTGCTGCAACTAAGGAGCTGGCGAGCCACAACTAAGGAGCCTGCCTGCCACAGCTAAGACCTGGCACAACCATATGAATGAATGAATGAGTAAATAAATATATATTTTTTAAAAAATACTGGTAAAGGAACTTAGAATCAAAACAGAGGTTGAACACTGGCTTAAGCAAAAGGACCTATAACTTAACGGAGTTCATATCTTCCAAGTCAAGACATTTGAAAGAAAAGACGGTGATCTTTGGTGGAAAATATAGTCTATTTTCCACTCCTGCAAACTAGGTCATAGCAGTGTCTTAAACTATACACACTTCAAATTTCTTTGGTTAAAACTTAACTCCTCAGGAGGATAGGTATAGGGCTGGTAAGAAAAGAAAAACTGGAAAGGTGTTTGCCATTTTCTTTTTTTTTGCGGTACGCGGGCCTCTCACTGTTGTGGCCTCTCCCGTTGCGGAGCACAGGCTCCGGACGTGCAGGCCCAGCGGCCATGGCTCACAGGCCCAGCCGCTCCGCGGCACGTGGGATCTTCCCGGACCGGGGCATGAAGCCGTGTCCCCTGCATTGGCAGGCAGACTCTCAACCACTCCGCCACCAGGGAAGCCCACCATTTTCTTTTAGTTGTAAATAACTTCCTGTTCTAGGCTAGCTTCTGTTGTGCCTACTTGGGAGGAATGGGTAAAATTTTTAAGAGCCTGCAGGTGAAAAAAAGTAGTTTTAAAAAGATGCCTTCCCCTTCTTCCTCCTTTCTCTCCCCAGTAATTCTCCTGGTACATGATTTACCTCATTCATTTGAAATTAGCTATTTAACATCATTATAGCCTTTGCCATGACACCTAAAGGTGAGCCCCTGTGCCCCTGAACACACACACATGCACACAAATCAACCAACTGACACTTTAAAGTTGTATTTTCTTTTATTTAAAAAAAAAAAAGGTATAGCATTTGAAAGGATGAGAAGATACAATTCTGTAAAACCCTAAAAGCATTTCTCAGATAATCCTGTCATAGTCCTCTGATTAATTTATAACTTCTAGGCATTAATATTCTCAAGAAGTTGCAACAGCCAGTATGATAGAATAAACCAAAGTTGCTAAATTGCTCTTCAGCAGTGTGATCTGTATTTGGCATACTTTGTCTTTCTCGTATCGAAAGTCCAAGTACTGATACTTCAGTGGTTCTGAAAGTCGAGCATGCATCAAATCACTTTGAAGCCTGGTTACAACATAGATTCAGTAGGTCCAAGAATTTGCAGATGCTGATATTGATGCACTTTGAGAATCACAGTAGCTTATATGAAGTTTCCTACATATTTGGGTTGCCCAGACAAAAGCCCTCTTTAGGTGAATGTTATTTGAGTTTACGATTCACCTTAATCTAGATAATTTGTGTTTATTGTTGTTCAAGGAATTGAATGGGCAGGAAAATGGAGTTCTCATAATTTTAGATTTAACCTAGTCCTTAAAAATTTTCTTGCCTTATATAAAGCAGTTCATAAAACCTATCTTGTCATCTCAGGCCAAACTAAAAGCTATTTTTAGTACGTATAATTAACCTAATTCTCAGAAAAGGAGCAGGCGTGGGGGAATGGCCAGCGTTGAAACAAGTGTGGAAGCTCTCAAAAATTGCTTTTCTGAAATTAATGTTACCAGCCTCAATATAGCATTTGAAGTTGTTGTTTTTAGAATCTTGGACCTAGTTACTCAAATCTAGGGCTGAGTTTGTAAGGGTTAGATAGTTTGTCTGTGGATTCAACATGAATATTTCCAAGGTTGTCCTAACTTCAAACATTAGATCAGCTTATTTGAGAAGCTGGAGGTGTGTTACTATGCAGAAACTTGGAGAAGTAGTTAGAGAGAAATATAGAATCCATCCCATTGGTGAACGGTCTTTCAGCTTCTCACATCTACTGCCCTTGTTTGATGTTATCACAGCATAGTATTCCAAAAGCTGTTTCTATACATAGCATCTTTATGTTTATAGTATAACTATGGAGAAGTTTTGTTTAAATCTTTAAAAAAATTTTTTTCAAAGAATTGTTGCCAAGCTTATTCCTCATCTTTTGACTTTTGTTTGAATCTTTGTCTTATTTCAAAGGCTGAGAGCTGTTACCCAATTGAGCCTTGAATTATAAAAGTCCAATATTTTTGAAATCGTAAAATTAAAAAATCTTTTTAAATTACAAGATTCTTATGTTTTAAATTTTGGACTTATCACGTCTTACGGACCAAAATAGCACATTCAGTTTTTGGCAGCTTCTGTCCTGCCCATGCCAATAAAAGCAGCACCATATGGTGTGACTGCTGTCCCACTAGGAAACCCACACCCTGTGGAGACGTTGCCTGCCATGAAGCAGAGCTGCTGCTCCCCATATGCTTATCTTTTTAAGCCAACATATTGACCAAGATATATTAAGATTCCAGGACATCCTATTAGTTGAGTCTTGTAGCCCTCTTTCCTACCAGCTTTAACATTTGACCACATTATGAAAATACATACTCAAAACTTTATGGAAGCTCTTACCCAGCCTCAGAAAGAAGCTTTTTTTTTTTTTTTTTTTTTTTTGTGGTATGCGGGCCTCCCTCAGCTGTGGCCTCTCCCGTTGCGGAGCACAGGCTCCGGACTCGCAGGCTCAGCGGCCACGGCTCACGGGCCCAGCCGCTCCACGGCATGTGGGATCCTCCCAGACCGGGGCGCGAACCCGGTTCCCCTGCATCGGCAGGCGGACGCGCAACCACTGCGCCACCAGGGAAGCCCCCAGAAAGAAGCTTTTGAATGACTACTGCAAGAAACGAAAATATGTACCTTTTAGAATACAGTCAGTGTTTCAGTGCTCCTTAACTGCTAGTACCCCGCCACAGCTATCTCCTCTCTCGCTTACCCCCCTCCCCTGACCAAACACCCAGAAGGAAAAGGGTTTGCAAATAATAATCTTAGGTGTTGGTGTAAGTGTAGGAAGATGGGCTGAAAGTTGTAGTTCTCTGTGATGGAAAGAGTTTAGAATGTGACCGAAAGAGGGAATAATTGCTGTTCTACTCACTTCTGTGTATTTTGTCCTTTGTTGAATAGGTGTACAGTGTTTTCCAAATAACCACCCTCTGCTGCCTGTTCTTTGTCTCTTTTATGCTGGAGCAGCCATTTAGTTCATTGTAACCTTCATCCAAACATTTCTCTACCTTATAAAATTACTATTAAGGCTTTCCAGTATAAAATTACCTAATTCTTCTGTAAATAAAGGCACACAGCTAAGTTTTGTTCATCATATAGATTATGTCTGTAGTTTTCAATAACTTTATTTAGTTATTCTTGAAACATATATTATTGATCATTTACTGTGCTAATTGTACTGGGCAATGTGTATATGGAATAGACAAAATTCCACCCTCCAGAAACATATAAGCAGGTTATAATACAGTATAATGCTTTACTGAAAAGATATACAGTATACTATGGTTGTATCTTGAGGCAGCTCCTGAAATTAAAATTTCTAAAGACTCAAAGGAAAATATAAAACTTTGGTGTTACAGTGAAGTGCTTATAAATGTTATTGCCTGGTCTGTCAAAAAAGTGCTTAAAGCTCAGAGAAATTTATAAGGCTGGTTCAAGCTAAGTGACAAATAACTGAAAACTTAAATATCTTTAAATATTTTATGTTACAATATTTCTAAAATTTGAACATCTAATAGTCATGTGCGATTTTTCAAAGTTAAAATTTTGGGAAATTATATTTTTAATTTGAATATGGTGAAGTGTTTTGTTAGTAATGCATATGCCTTATATTTAACTTTCTAGAATAAGAATCTACAGGTATTTTACATTTTGAGGTGTTATTAAATAGGAACGTGGTTTAAATCAGTGTTTTTCAGCAGGAATACTTTTGGCATTTTGGAGGAATCATTTCTCCTTGCGTAGTACTGTTCTATACATTGAAGGACATTGAGTATACTCAGCCTCTTTTTATATTTTTTATATTCATCTAAAAAGTTGAATGCCTTCTTATAACTGTTTGACCCAGTAACATTGAGGCTGCTTTTATTACTTATAGTGAAACCAGTAGGTATTTCTGATTTACTGTTTTTAAAAGCAGTAAATGATAGTTAAAACATTGCCCTCTAAATGCTAGTGTTTCTCCCCCTCCCAAGTTGGTGTGGTTAAGAAAAATATCCCTTCACATTTCCAAATGTACCTTGTTGGGAGTTGACCATCTCCTATTACATAATACTTTCGCTTTCTGTACATGTGTACAAAATTTTCCTTTCTGAACTTAAGAGAATTGCCCTGAACTCTAATAAATAAGACATCTCTCTTTCTTTTTAAAATTAGAATACATGCTTAGATGTGTATGGGAGGGGTTTCCAGCTGGCTTGGTGCAGGAGCATATAATTTTGTTTACTGTAAATCTCAGCAAACATTTTCTCACACTAGGGACAGTAGCCACATCACAATGTGGAAGATGCAATACTCAACCTGATCTTTTTTTTAACAGCTTTATTGAAGTGTATTTTACATATCACAGAAACCACCCATTTCAAGTTTATATTGATTTTTAGCAACTTTACTGAATGGTGTAATCATCACCATAAATCAGTTTTAGAACATTTTTATCACCCCAGAAATATGTTTCATGCCCATTTATAGTTAATCCCCATTCATTCCTTTACCTAGACTCTACTAATCTACTTTATGTCTCAAAATCTGCATTTTGGGACATTTTATATAAATGGAATCATCAACATATGACCATTCCCTTCTTAAAACATTTCTCTATGGCTTCCCTATCAGACTTGTTTTTCACTCACCTCCTCAGTCAAGGGCTTGAATGTTCTATCAAGGGTTCTGTTCTCACTCAGCCTAGGTGATTTCATTCTGACCTAAATGTGATGATTACCATATCTCTATCACTAGCCTAAATCTCTTTCCTGAGCTCCAGACACATATTGCCAACTACACCTGCAGGGTATGTCCACAGGCACCTCAGTCTCAACATCTCTGAAACTGAGCTTAGTACCTGCTAATACAAGCCTACTGGACCTGAATTTCACTTTTCAGGGAAGGTGCCACCTTCCACTTTGTTCCCCAAATTGTAAAGTAGGGCAGCCATCATCCTTCATTCTTCTTTCCCTCACTTCCACATCCAATAAGTTACCAATTCTGAAATTACCCTTTAAATACCATATACACTGATGAATACAGTCCACCTGAGTTTAGTTAGTGTAAGTATGCCATGTGGTTTGGGTCAAGAATCTGTAGAGATTCTAAGCAAGATCAGGCCTTAACAGGAGGTGTAGTAAATTTTCACCCATTTTAAGTTTTGAGTTTCACAAGAATAAACTCAGCACACTTAGTAACAAGGTATCTTTAAGAAGTTTCAGAATTCTTTAATTTTATTTTAATTTTTCTTTAAGTTTTTTTAATAAAAGTTACACATAATTTAAAGAATCAACGGATTCTACAGTATTTTTTTCCTAAATAAATAAATTTATTTATTTATTTATTTATTTTTGGCTGCATTGGGTCTTTATTGCTGTGCGTGGGCTTTCTCTAGTTGCTGCAAGTGGGGGCTACTCTTCATTGCAGTCCACGGGCTTCTCATTGCAGTGACTTCTCTTTTTGTGAAGCATGGGCTTCAGTAGTTGTGGACCGCAGGCTCTAGAGTGCAGGCTCAGTAGTAGTGGTACAAGGGCTTAGTTGCTCTGTGGCATGTGGGATCTTCCCCCACCAGGGATCAAACCCGTGTCCCCTGCATTGGCAGGCGGATTCTTAACCACTGCACCACCAGGGAAGTCCCCCCTTTTTTAGAGGAAAAAAATTTATTTATTTATTTATTTATTTATTTATTTATGCTGCACCCGGTCTTAGTTGTGGCACATAGGATCTTCCTTGCCACATGTGGGCTTTTCGTTGCTGCATGTGGGCTTCTTAGTTGCAGCATGCAGGCTCCTTAGTTGCAGCATGTGGGATCTTTGGTTGTGGCACACGGGATCTTTAGTTGCAGCATGCAGGATCTAGTTCCCTGACCAGGGATCAAACCCAGGCCCACTGCATTGGGAGTGTGGAGTCTTAGCCACTGGACCACCAGGGAAGTCCCTACAGTGTTTCTTAAGGCATGTAGCAATCTGTATTTCCCCTTATAATTTTTTTTTTAATTAAGGCTAAAACAGAGATTCTTTTGGCTTTTACCTCCCCCCTCCCAGATACTCTAAGCAATGTTTTCCATTTTCTATAGAACAGAAGAATAATTTACAGTTTTCTCACAAAACAAAATTGGTACTCGCATAACAGATTGAATGTCTATTTGCAGTGGTTTGACACAATTAGGTAGAGGCAGTTCCCTGTTCAGTAAGTAAATAAAAGAGTAATGTTTTATAACTTTACAAAAGAGTAAAGTTCCTTTCTATTTTATTTAGCAGCAAATTTTAGTTGGATAAAGAGCATTTTAAATTTTATGTAAAATATTTGTTGACTTAGATTTTCAGGGTCCTCATCACAAAGACTGAGTGGACTTTGTGAAGAACATAGTGGAACACAGGATAGAATTAGAAATGAATTGTTAGACTTCAGTAGAAGCTAGCAAGAACGTCTTTCCTAAGCAGCTGTTAAGAAGCTAAGGAAAGGGGTTTTTCTTTCCATATAAGAGATGGCTTTCCCATTACTTCCTCTTCCCTTTTGAATTATTTTTGTTTGTTGCCCTAGGGAGATAATCATTTTTTGTTCTTAGTTCTGTCTCTCTCTGTCTCTCCTCTAGATCTAATCCATTGGTGTTTATTCATATGAAATTTTTTTCCTCAGTCATTTCTAAAAGCTTCACCTGAAGGATGAGCAGTTTCTCCTGAGGGAATTACATTTAAATGAATAAGGTTGATGAATTCCTTTAAAGGTGCACAGAGGAACTCCTGAAATGTAATTCTTGATAATCCTTTCCTTCTCCATCCTAGTGCTATTCCATCAAGAATCCAAAATAGTGGATTTAGTTTTCTGAGAATAGTGCTCTTTGACATCCTTATTTAATAATTTCTTGTCCTGTCCAGCTTAAATTCATTGCATAGTTTTGGTCTTAATTTGGGGATATCTTATTTAGGGAATTGATGTTAAAATGAAAGGCCTGAAAAATAGACCGAAAAGGAAGAAGTTTGGGACAAGCTGTTTATTTCATTGTGACCCCAGTGATTGACAGCCTGCCTTTGGAAGCTTAGAGATCAAATAGAATTTCTGTCAACCAAGTAACAAATATTTGTAGAATGCCAGTGTGTGCCTAGTATTGTGTAGCACAGGGTGTAATTACTGCCTTCCAGGAACTTCCTTAAATATAAGTTATCTTTTTTTTTTTTTTGCGGTACGCGGGCCTCTCACCGTGTTGGCCTCTCCACTTGCGGAGCGCAGGCTCAGCGGCCATGGCTCACGGGCCCAGCCGCTCCGCGGCATGTGGGATCTTCCCAGACCGGGGCATGAACCCGCGCCCCCTGCATCGGCAGGCGGACTCTCAACCACTGCGCCACCAGGGAAGCCCCAGGTTATCTTAAGAAGAAAATTTTTGCCAGAGACTTGTGAGGGTTTGTGATCAACCAAGAATTTATTTTATTAGGATTTTAATATTTTTAGGAAGATTTTCAGGATAGATACAACTTGGAGCCAAAAATTATGTTTCATTGCTTGCTCTGTGATGTCATAGTTGTACCAAGTAAGAATTAGAACATAGATTTGAAATTCTTACTCAATTTCAGATTGAGTAAAGGTATCCTGCAGCAGATATTTTTAGAATGGAGGATCAACTGAAGGGCCCAGGTTCTCATGCAGAAACTGATATTGGGATATTGACTTTAAAACTTTGAATTTTTCACTCTGAATTATTTTTCTGTTCTGAAATGCAAGTTTAAGCTGTCATCAGTGGATTAAATCAATATTTTATATATATATAATAAGAATACAACTTTTGATATCAGAGACAACTTAAATGATCCCTCTATTAATAGGAAGTGGATATTTTTCACAGATGTTAAGTGTTGAGTTGGTGATTATACTATCAGAATTGTCAAATGGCTTTAGATAGGTATGGCTCTAATTTTTATGGGAGAAAGGTTTGAAAAAATGTGTTTTTCTCTTTTCACCATACTTAAAATTTAAAGCATTGTAATGGCAGAGGATGGGATTAATGATTAGCTCCTCCCAAATCATAGTATGAGTTAACTGGTAGAATAGGGATAGGAATTAACAATTTCATAGTCTTAGTTGCTTTCCTTACCATGCAAAAAGAAAGCTAAATGTGAAAAAAATGTTTTGAATTTTGTCATTAATGGAAACTGTAGCCTTAAGCCAATACACAGATATAAGACACTTTTGTTGTGTCTGATCTATTTTGGTGGCAGTTAATTATGTAAGTTAGATCTACTCAATCTTAAATTCTAAGGCGAAAGTGATCAGTCATCTTTGGAAAAAGAATCTGCTATTCATTATTTCTATTCTTTTTTTTCCTGAGATTTTTAGAGAGGATGTATAATTATATTAAATAAGCTATTGGTGAAACAGGGAAAAGGTTGCAGATAACTTACATCTTTATGAATTTTTTTGTTACTTTAAAAAAAAATAAATTTATTTGTTTGTTTGTTTATTTATTTTTGGCTGTGTTGGGTCTTAGTTCCTGCCTGCGGGCTTTCTCTAGTTGCGGCGACTTGGGGCTACTGCGGTGCGCGGTCTTCTCATTGCGGTGGCTTCTCGTTGTGGAGCATGTGCTCTAGGCGTGCGGGCTTCAGTAGTTGGGGCACGTGGGCTCCAGTAGTTGTGGCTCACAGGCTCTAGAGTTCAGGCTCAGTAGTTGTGGCACACAGGCTTAGTTGCTCTGCAGCTTGTGGGATCTTCCCGGACCAGGGCTTGAACCCGTGTCCCCTGCATTGGCAGGTGGATTCTCAACCACTGCGCCACCTGAGAAGCCCTTTGTTACTGTTTTTAACTGAGGTACTACCACCTCCAAGGGGGCCAGGGAGCAAAATAAAACCAGAAAAACTTAGGAATTTTTTTTTATTGACGTGTAGTTGATTTACAATTTTGTGTTAATTTCTGTTGTACAGCAAAGTGATTGAGTTATACACACACACACACACATTCTTTTTTATATTCTTTTCCATTATGGTTTATCACCGGATATTGAATATAGTTCCCTGCACTATACAGTAGGTCTTTGTTTATCCATTCTATATATAATAGTTTGCATCTGCTAACCCCAAACTCCCAATCCTTCCCTCCCCCACCCCACTCCCCCTTAGCAACCACAAGTCTGTTCTCTATGTCTGTGAGTCTGTTTCTATTTTGTAGATAAGTTCATTTGTGTCATATTTTAGATTCCACATATAAGTGTTATCATATGGTATTTGTCTTTCTCTTTCTGCTTACTTCACTTAGTATGATAATCTCTAGGTCCATCCATGTTGCTGCAAATGGCATTATTTCATTCTTTTTTATGGCTGAGTAGTAGTCCTTTGTATTATGTACCACATCTTCTTTGTCAATTCATCTGTTGATGGACATTTAGGTTGTTTCCATGTTTTGGGTATTGTGAATAGTGCTGCTGTGAACATAGGGGTGCATGTATCTTTTCAAATTATATTTTTGTCCAGATATATGGCCAGGAGTGGGATTGCTGGATCATATGGCAACTCTGTTTTTAGTTTTTTGAGGAACTTCCATACTATTTTCCATAGTGGCTACTCCAACTTACATTCCCACCAGCAGTGTAGGAGGGTTCTCTTTTCTCCACAGCCTTTCCAGCATTTGTTATTTCTAGACTTTTTAATAATGGCCATTTTGATCAGTGTGAGGTGGTACCTCACTATAGTTTTGATTTGCATTTCACTAATAATTAGTGATGTTGAGCATCTTTTTATGTGCCTATTGGCCATCTCTATGTCTTCTTTGGAGAAATGTCTCTTTCGGTCTTCTGCCCATTATTCGATTGGGTCGTTTGTTTTTTTGTATTGAGCTGGATGATCTGTCAGAAAAACTTCGGAATTTTTAATGGTGCCAAAATGAACTTATAAGAGACTCTTTTAAACCAGGGAAGTCGATTTCCAATTCCTATGCACTGTTTCTTTGTTTCAGAAGCAGGAACAATTTAGTAAGCAGTCTAATAAATTACTTGGTAAGTCATGGATGTTGAGATCATTTATTCAGTGTCAAGCCTTTTGGAAAGGGAATATTAATACCTTCACTTAACTTTCTTTTCAAACTTCATTAACTGGCTGTTAGACCAAAACTATCCCATATTATTTTATGTTTTAAAATGTGTATTTGGTATTCACAATGTACTATGATGTAAAATAAACTCATCTATACCTGAAAAAAGAAATGTATATTTGGTAATTTTGAGATGAAGTTTAAAAATTAAAATTCTGGCTAAAGGTTTTTAGTAAGTTACTTAATTAGATGATACTAAGATATCTCGTATAAATTATGTCCTAAATTTTTCTTTTAAAATCTGTCATGAATCACATATTTTGGCTTATGTATATGCTTCTGAATTCTTTATGTAAATGGCATAACTAGCCACCAACATTCTTAAGCAGACAGATGACTCAGAGTAGACATAAAGGTGTGTACAGTATACCTTACAACTGAAGTGTGCATTTTATTTTATTTTTTTTAATTTTTTTTTAAGTCTTTATTGAATTTGTTACAATACTGCTTCTGTTTTATGTTTTGGGGTTTTTGGCCGCAAGGCATGTGGGATCTTAGCTCCCCAACCAGGGACCGAACCCGCACTCCCTGCATTAGAAGGCAAAGTCTTAACCACTGGACAGCCAGGGAAGTCCCTGAAGTGTGTATTTTTTTTTTTAATTGCTTTACAATGGCGTGTTAGTTTCTGCTTTACAACAAAGTGAATCAGTTATACATATACATATGTTCCCGTATGTCTTCCCTCTTGCGTCTCCCTCCCTCCCACCCTCCCTATCCCACCCCTCTAGGTGGTCACAAAGCACCCAGCTGATCGCCCTGTGCTATGCGGCTGCTTCCCACTAGCTATCTATTTTACGTTTGGTAGTGTATATATGTCCATGCCACCCTCTCACTTCAAAGTGTGTATTTTAAATAAGTCTTAGAATGTTGTATTTTATGGATTTTATTTAGTCCGTATTACAGAGAGAAGTCTCAGGTAAATGCTTGAATCTTTTCTTCTTGCATACTGAGGTGAAAATAAGGATCATAGAGAGTCTAGGTAAAAGGTTAAAAATAATCCTTGGCACCAAAAGCAAGAGAGAAAGCAATCCAAAATTTCCCGGACCAGGGCTTGAACCCGTGTCCCCTGCATTGGCAGGTGGATTCTCAACCACTGCGCCACCTGAGAAGCCCTTTGTTACTGTTTTTAACTGAGGTACTACCACCTCCAAGGGGGCCAGGGAGCAAAATAAAACCAGAAAAACTTAGGAATTTTTTTTTATTGACGTGTAGTTGATTTACAATTTTGTGTTAATTTCTGTTGTACAGCAAAGTGATTGAGTTATACACACACACACACACATTCTTTTTTATATTCTTTTCCATTATGGTTTATCACCGGATATTGAATATAGTTCCCTGCACTATACAGTAGGTCTTTGTTTATCCATTCTATATATAATAGTTTGCATCTGCTAACCCCAAACTCCCAATCCTTCCCTCCCCCACCCCACTCCCCCTTAGCAACCACAAGTCTGTTCTCTATGTCTGTGAGTCTGTTTCTATTTTGTAGATAAGTTCATTTGTGTCATATTTTAGTGTACCACATCTTCTTTGTCAATTCATCTGTTGATGGACATTTAGGTTGTTTCCATGTTTTGGGTATTGTGAATAGTGCTGCTGTGAACATAGGGGTGCATGTATCTTTTCAAATTATATTTTTGTCCAGATATATGGCCAGGAGTGGGATTGCTGGATCATATGGCAACTCTGTTTTTAGTTTTTTGAGGAACTTCCATACTATTTTCCATAGTGGCTACTCCAACTTACATTCCCACCAGCAGTGTAGGAGGGTTCTCTTTTCTCCACAGCCTTTCCAGCATTTGTTATTTCTAGACTTTTTAATAATGGCCATTTTGATCAGTGTGAGGTGGTACCTCACTATAGTTTTGATTTGCATTTCACTAATAATTAGTGATGTTGAGCATCTTTTTATGTGCCTATTGGCCATCTCTATGTCTTCTTTGGAGAAATGTCTCTTTCGGTCTTCTGCCCATTATTCGATTGGGTCGTTTGTTTTTTTGTATTGAGCTGGATGATCTGTCAGAAAAACTTCGGAATTTTTAATGGTGCCAAAATGAACTTATAAGAGACTCTTTTAAACCAGGGAAGTCGATTTCCAATTCCTATGCACTGTTTCTTTGTTTCAGAAGCAGGAACAATTTAGTAAGCAGTCTAATAAATTACTTGGTAAGTCATGGATGTTGAGATCATTTATTCAGTGTCAAGCCTTTTGGAAAGGGAATATTAATACCTTCACTTAACTTTCTTTTCAAACTTCATTAACTGGCTGTTAGACCAAAACTATCCCATATTATTTTATGTTTTAAAATGTGTATTTGGTATTCACAATGTACTATGATGTAAAATAAACTCATCTATACCTGAAAAAAGAAATGTATATTTGGTAATTTTGAGATGAAGTTTAAAAATTAAAATTCTGGCTAAAGGTTTTTAGTAAGTTACTTAATTAGATGATACTAAGATATCTCGTATAAATTATGTCCTAAATTTTTCTTTTAAAATCTGTCATGAATCACATATTTTGGCTTATGTATATGCTTCTGAATTCTTTATGTAAATGGCATAACTAGCCACCAACATTCTTAAGCAGACAGATGACTCAGAGTAGACATAAAGGTGTGTACAGTATACCTTACAACTGAAGTGTGCATTTTATTTTATTTTTTTTAATTTTTTTTTAAGTCTTTATTGAATTTGTTACAATACTGCTTCTGTTTTATGTTTTGGGGTTTTTGGCCGCAAGGCATGTGGGATCTTAGCTCCCCAACCAGGGACCGAACCCGCACTCCCTGCATTAGAAGGCAAAGTCTTAACCACTGGACAGCCAGGGAAGTCCCTGAAGTGTGTATTTTTTTTTTTAATTGCTTTACAATGGCGTGTTAGTTTCTGCTTTACAACAAAGTGAATCAGTTATACATATACATATGTTCCCGTATGTCTTCCCTCTTGCGTCTCCCTCCCTCCCACCCTCCCTATCCCACCCCTCTAGGTGGTCACAAAGCACCCAGCTGATCGCCCTGTGCTATGCGGCTGCTTCCCACTAGCTATCTATTTTACGTTTGGTAGTGTATATATGTCCATGCCACCCTCTCACTTCAAAGTGTGTATTTTAAATAAGTCTTAGAATGTTGTATTTTATGGATTTTATTTAGTCCGTATTACAGAGAGAAGTCTCAGGTAAATGCTTGAATCTTTTCTTCTTGCATACTGAGGTGAAAATAAGGATCATAGAGAGTCTAGGTAAAAGGTTAAAAATAATCCTTGGCACCAAAAGCAAGAGAGAAAGCAATCCAAAATTGACTTTCTACTGTTCCCCTCTCCCCAGTCTTTATTTTTCTTTCTTCTGAAACTGAAACAAAAATATGTTTGGGGTTATTAGATATTAAGTCCTGCTTCTGAATACGTATAGTTATGCACTACCTAATGCAGAGAGCCTTTCCCCAATCGAGTTCTGTGATGTGGATTATTTAGTAAGATTTCAGTTGGGGAAATGCTTGTGTGCTTTCTGTGGCTCACTTGTGTTACTTGTTCTGTCCTCTTTCTGTGGTCCATGAGGCATTTCATTTGTATCACGTCAGAATTTAAAATATTATCTTTGAAATAGTGAACTTTCCTCCAGTCATAGATCCTTATCTTCTATATTTCTGGTGTAGACTAAAGATTCAGAGACCCTAAATCAAAGGCTTCTATTTTAGACATTAGATTTCCCAGTACTCTTCTGAAGAATAATAACTGTGATGATCAGAATTTTTTTTTTTTTTTTTTTTTTTTTTGTGGTATGCGGGCCTTCCTCTGTTGTGGCCTCTCCCGTTGCGGAGCACAGGCTCCGGATGCGCAGGCTCCGGACGCGCAGGCTCAGCGGCCATGGCTCACAGGCCCAGCCGCTCCGCGGCACGTGGGATCTTCCCATACTGGGGCGCGAACCCAGTTCCCCTGCATCGGCAGGCGGACGCGCAACCACTGCGCCACCAGGGAAGCCCCGATCAGAATTTTAAAGACACTCTTGTAAGGTCTGAGTGTATTTGAAAGAATTATGGTAGTGTAACCTTGGACCACTTTTGCACTGCTTTGTACCATCTGTTCACAGGTGACTGTCAGGTGATTTAAAGTAACAAACCCAGACAGATGCGTGGCATTGACTGAATTGTCAAAGGCATCAGTCTTGCTTATTAAAATTGACAGTTGGTGACAAGCAGCATTTACTTTCACAAAATGAATCAACTTGAGTTTGATGTGATGAGAGAAGTGCATTGATTGCCAGCAGTGGGCTAGAAACATTTACCAAGTAAAATTTAGAACAGCGATTTTAGATGACTAAGAGCCTTGGTTTGTTTGCGTATTTAAAGATACTTGCATCTAAATAGTTGGACTTAAATACAGAGGTTGTTTGGAGCCTTAAAACAGTTGAGTGAACAAAATCAAAACTGTTTAACTTCTGATGTTTACTTAGAAACAAAAACCTAAATGAAGTTCAAAACAGATATCTAATCTGGATTTGTATATGGATATTAGATTGAGAGATTAGAGTGAGGAGCAAGACAAATTCCACACACACTTATTTGCGCTAAGCAAAATTGGTGAAGTGATTTAAAGACTGTTCTTTCCATTAGAATAAGATTTTTCTACCTTAATTTCCTAAATTTATTTATTCCTTTACTCTAGTTTATCCTAATGTAATTGAACTACTTAAACTGAAGTTGCCTTCCTAGGACTAAGAATCTATGTATCTTAGATTTAAAAAGAAAACCTCTGTTTTTTTCCTTATTTTTGAAATTGGCTTTTTTTGGGGTTGGAGCAGTACAAAATTAACTCTTCCAGAGGTATATAATAATAATAATAATAAATGTTATTATTTTTATAGATAATATTTATTGTATATTTACAATGAGCACTGTGCTAGGTGCTTTATGTGTTTTGCTCTACTTATCGCTACATGTGTAATAAATACTCTTATTATCCTCATTTATAGGTAAGGAAATTTAGGCTTACAAAAGTTAAATAATTTGTCCAGGATTACACAGCTAGTACCTGGAAGAGCCCAAATTGACCTCTGATCCCAGGTATGTCTCTCCAAAGTCTATGCTGCATAGCCAGTTCTACAGACTATACAGTAATGAGTGCTCCAAAATACCTGGAAGTGTCCTTTGTTTCCATTATTGGAAGTAAATATTTTTTTACTGGAGAAATAATGCATATTTAAACCACTGACAAACTTACAGTGTTTTAAAACAATAATTCTAAGAGGATCTGTGATTGTTCTGCCTATCTCCTTTCACCTCTCCCAGTTATTTCTATAACAGTATTTCCCCTTCCTCAAAAAGGTAATTATCTGTTTTTATAGAATCATATTAGATAACCAGTTGGAGTCAAAATGTCTTGCTTTTTATTCATTTTCCTACCTATTGTAACTGAAGTGTGGGGAATTATTATATATTCAGGTCATAGAGTGGTCACTGGCTTAACTGAAGTTACCAGCAAAAGGATCCTCCTGGTTTTTTGTTCTTTGCACTTTGGTTTCAAATCAATTTTATAATAGAAAATTACCACTTTAAAAGGCAAAGATGTGATTTAGAGATTATGGATAATTCTTATTAAATATTGCATCTTTATTAATGTTTATATTAATTTATCAATATTTCCCAAAGTAAGTGCTTAATTTCTATCATTTCAGCCTTTATAGTTTGATATAATAGTAATTATTAACATACAATTAATGTACCTTTGTTCTACCGACTATAGAATGACATTATCTAAGCAAGAAGAAATATGGAAAACTTTTGAAGATTTCTCTAGATTTTATGTACATTACTGATGTTGTTAACCCCAGAAGATTGTTTTTAAAATATATCAATTAACTTTTTCCCTGTTCAGCCCTAAATGCCTTTGAACTGGATGTTGAAGGATCTATTGGCATAGAACCTGATGAACTCCTCCAAATTTCACCAATCTGTTAATAAAGCAAAGCTGAATTTATTAGAACTTACTACAGTAAAGGAGAATACCACCTTGACAGGAAGAAATAAAAAATGGTATATTTAAATGGCTTTGAGGTCAAGTGGCTTTAAAGGGTTTTTTTTTTTTTTTGGCCGTGCTGAGCGGCTTGTAGGATCTCAGTTTGTTGCAACACACAGGCTCAGTATTTGCGGCATGCGGGCTTAGTTGCCCCGCGGCATGTGGGATCTTAGTTTGCCGACCAGGGATTGAACCCATGTCCCCTGCATTGGAAGGTGGATTCTTAACCACTGGACCACCAGGGAAGTCCCTGTTCAATAGTGATTTCTTTTGCCCTTTCAGTTTCTTCATGTGTGACTCCCTTTTGAGAGGAGACTATTTATGTGATAACTCTTTGCTATTCCTCTACCACTTTTCAAGTCCATTTAAGCATCCACTGATGTTAAGGTATCAGTTACTCTTCTTCCCCCATTCCAACTTAACATACTCAACTGTTCTTTCTTTTTTTTTTTTTTTTTTTTGGCTGCATTGGGTCTTCGTTGCTGCACGCAGGCTTTCTCTAGTTGCGGCGAGCGGGGGCTACTCTTCGTTGCCGTGCACGGGCTTCTTACTGCAGTGGCTTCTCTCGTTGCAGAGCACGGGCTCTAGGCGCACAGGCTTCAGTGGTTGTGGCATGCAGGCTCAGTAGTTGTGGCTTGCGGGCTCTAGAGTGCAGGCTCAGTTGTTGTGGCACACCGGCTTAGTTGCTCCACAGCATGTGGGGTCTTCCTGGACCAGGGCTTGAACCCGTGTCCCTTGCATTGGCAGGTGGATTCTTAACCACTGCGCCACCAGGGAAGCCCTACTCAAATGTTCTTCATTGAGACTTTCCTGGCAGTCAAGACTTCGTGCTCCCGATGCAGGGGGCCCGGGTTTGATCCCTAGTTGGGAAACTAGATCCCACATGCATGCCGCAACTAAGAGTCCGCATGCCGCAACTAAGAAGTCCGCATGCCGCAACTAAAGATCCCTCACGCTGCAATGAAGATCCTGCATGCCGCAACTAAGACCTGGTACTGCCAAAATAAATAAATAAGTAAGTAAGTAAGTAACTAAGTAAAATATATATTTTTTAAAGTTCTTCATCTCTCTCATCTAACTGAATTTTTATCTCCTGTGCATTCCTGCTTCAAAACTTGCACATCCTTCAGAATTATGCAGTGTAGTTGCAGACTTAATTCAGGTAGAAGGCCAGTCCCTGAATCACAGCTGTTCTCTTAAGCAGCACCAATCATCTGAAATGGGTTATACAGAAAGGCTTCTGTACAGTCTGGCAATTCAGCCCTATTGGCTTCTCATCAGGCCAGTAAAAGTAAACAGTGCACTCACCACTAGTCAGTATGGAAGAAATGTGGTATTTTTAGATACTTGGGTATGGAGCATGAGAAATTAATTTCAGGACTTTTTTTGCATCCTGTAATCTTTTTTTTTTTATGTATTTATTTTTGGCTGTGTTGGGTCTTCGTTTCTGTGCACGGGCTTTCTCTAGTTGTGGCAAGCGGGGGCCACTCTTCATCGCAGTGTGTGGGCCTCTCACTGTCGTGGCCTCTCTTGTTGCGGAGCACACGCTCCAGACGTGCAGGCTCAGTAGTTGTGGCTCACGGGCCTAGTTGCTCCGCGGCATGTGGGATCTTCCCAGACCAGGGCTCAAACCCATGTCCCCTGCATTAGCAGGCAGATTCTCAACCACTGTGCCACCAGGGAAGCCCCATCCTGTAATCTTATATCCATTTTTTTGTTTTATCTTTTCACAATTATAGAAGTAGCATAGTTGGATTGGAGGTAATGAGCTACATTGATAGAATCATTCCAGATTTACTGGGTATAAACATTAATAGTATTGTCAGATGTCTGGAAATTTTGTCTCTATTTTAGTCTCCTTTCCCACTTTGCATTTGGCTGTAGTAGCCACTGTTTTGACACATTTTTACCTATATTCAGCTGTTCCAAATCATCTGAGATGGCAAATAAAGAGTATAAAAGGTACCATATTAAAATTGACATTCTGTTCCTTTTCTTTCCCTTCTATTTTTATTGAGATATAATTGACATACAGCATTGTATAAGTTTAAGGTATACAGCATAATGATTTGATATATATACATCATGAAGTGATTATCACAAAAGTTTAGTGAATATCCATCATCTCTTAGAAGTACAAAATTAAATAAATAGAAAAAATTTTTTTTTCTTGTGATGATAATCTTAGGATTTACTCTCAACAGCTTTCATGTATAACATATAGCAGTGTTAATTATATTTATCATGTTGTACATTACGTCCCTAGTACTTATTTATTTTATAACTGAAAGTTTGTACTTTTTGATTGCCTTTGTCCAATTCCTCTTACCCTCCCCACCCCCTGCCCTTCTTCTCTGGTAACCACAAATCTGATGTCTTTTTCTATGAGTTGGTTTGTTTATTTGTTTGTTCTTGAAATATAATTGACCTACAACACTATGTTAGCTCCTGTTATACAACATAGTGATTCAATGTTTCTCCTCATTCCAAAATGATCACCATGATAAGTCCAGTTGCATATGTCACCATACAGAGATATTACGTGGTTAGTGACTATATCCCCCACACTGTACATTTCATACCCATGACATTTATTTTGCAACTGGAAGTTTGTACCTCTTAATACCCCTCTCCTATTTCTTACTTCCCCCTACCCTCCTTCTCCCTGGCAGACATCTGTTTGTTCTCTATGTAACTCTGTTTGTGTTTTGTTCTGTTTGTTCATTTTTGGTTTTTTTTTTAGATTCCACATAGAAGTTATATCATACAGTGTTTGTCTTTCTCTGTCTGATTTATTTCACTTAGCATAATACCCTCTAGTTTCATCCATGTTGTTGCAAATGACAAGATTTCATTCTTTTTTATGTCTGAGTAATATTCCATTGTGTGTGTGTGTGTGTGTGTGTGT
>NC_041230.1:43420330-43450456 GCF_002837175.3 Physeter macrocephalus | reverse complement strand
AATATTCCATTATGTGTGTGTGTGTGTGTGTGTGTGTGTGTGTACCATATCTTCTTTATCCATTCGTCTGTTGATGGGCACTTAGGCTGCTTCCATATCTTTGTTATTGTAAATCATGCTGCAGTGAGCATAGGGGTGCATATATCTTTTCAAATTAGTGTTTTTGTTTTCCTCAGGTAAATACCCAGGAGTAGAATTGCTGAATCGTATGGTAGTTCTATTTTTAAATTTTTGAAGAATCTCTGTACTGTTTCTATAGCTGTTGCATCAGTTTACAATTCCACCAACAGTGTATGAGGATGACATTCTGCTCATAATTCCTATAATGCTCTTCAGAGAATTTTGTTTTCATCTTTTATTTTAAAACTCCCATGTAACAGTTGATCACACTGGGGAAACTAGGCCATAAAATTGTTAATGTGCTTTTCTTAGAGTAGAACTACCAATGTAGGACTCTTTTTTTTTTTTTTTAATACACATTTCTTCTTTCATTTATTTATTTATTTATTTATTTTATTTTTGTCTGTGCTGGGTCTTCGTTGCTGTGCGCAGCCTTTCTCTAGTTGCGGCGAGCAGGGGCTATTCTTTGTTGTGGTGCGTGGGCTTCTCATTGCGGTGGCTTCTCTTATTGTGGAACGTGGGCTCTAGGCGTGCAGGCTTCAGTAGTTGCAGCACGCAGTCTCAGTAGTTGCGGCGCGTGAGCTCTAGGGCACGTGGGCTTCAGTAGTTGTGGCTTGCCGGCTCTAGAGCGAAGGCTCAGTAGTTGTGGCGCATGGGCTTAGCTGCTCCGTGGCATGTGGGATCTTCCCAGACCAGGACTCGAACCCATGTCCCCTGCATTGGCAGGCAGATTCTTAACCACTGAGCCACCAGGGAAGTCCCCTGTAGGACTCTTAAAAGGGCCAGATTTCCACTTGCCATGTCCCAGAGGATGTTGATATATTCCATATTTCCTCCCCACCACTACCCGATTTGGAATAGACAGTGGAAGAGAAAAAAAGAGAAAAATACGGACTGAGGAGGGTATATCATTAAATTTCCTTGGTGCCCCAACCGTGAAGATGTATTCCAGGGCTTCCCTGGTGGCGCAGTGGTTGAGAGTCCGCCTGCCGATGCAGGGAACACGGGTTCGTGCCCCGGTCCGGGAAGATCCCACATGCCGGAGCGGCTGGGCCCGTGAGCCATGGCCGCTGAGCCTGCGCGTCCGGAGCCTGTGCTCCACAACGGGAGAGGCCACAACAGTGAGAGGCCCGTGTACCGCAAAAAAAAAAAAAAAAAAAAGATGTATTCCAGATATTTTCAAAGGTGTCTGTGTTTATGTCTTAAAGTGGAATTGTCTTTGGTTTTTCTTTTTTTCTTCTTCTTTTTTGCATGTGGTACAAAATTCAAAAAGTGCAAAAGGGTATATAGTGAAAGTAAATAATTTTTATGTGTCCTTTCAGAGATAGTATATACAAATACAATCAAATATGTATATCATTTATTTTGCATTCTTATTCTTCTCCTGCATGAATTATGGACTACAAGAAAGCAGTAATGTTGCTTTTGATGTTTATTTGATTAGATTATGTGCAGAGACTGAAGGGCCAGTATTATCTTATATTTGCAAGACCCTCTATAATTTTCAAAGGCCTTTTAAATAGTTCTACTCATAACAGCCCTGTGAAGTACGTAAAGCAGGATTTATCTGTTTTGTAGACATGAAATTTGAAGCCTGAAGAATTATGTGGCTTGATCAAAGCTTGTTATGCAATGAATATACAGTGGAACTGGAATCAGAACTTAAGTTTTTTGACTCCTAATCCAGAATTCTTTCTACCATGTTTCCTCTCAAACACGATGAAATGAGGGGATCTGCTATACGGTGTCTGTTTTTATGAGGTATGAAAAATACTGTGAGTAGCTATTTCAGAAGAATTTTGGTGCTGTATTTTTGTAGTGTTGGCATAGTAGTAGTAGTCATTGCAGCCTCACAGTTCAGAGGAAGTATGTCCTTTTTGATGTATTGTCTGCAAAATAGTTTATAAATGTTAGGCACTTTAGACTGAATGATAATGCTCTAGGTGCCACTCTTGTAACATGGGCACCAAAACTGACTTTATCCAGGAAACTGGGCAATGAAAAACAAGGTCTTTTATCTCTTTACATCTGTGTGCCTGTCATGGCTGGAAGCCACGTTGATAGACCTGTCCAAGATTCCTTCCCTTGAAGCTTAAAGGGGAATCTGGCCAAGCATTTGATAGAATGCCTGACTCGTTTTTCTTCCCCACACCCCAAATTAGGACCAAATTGGATTCTGAATTTCTAAGTTGTCTCCTAGGGAGAAAAAAAAAAGTTCATAGGAGGTAACTTTTTTCTCCTTGCTGATAGTAGGCTCTCATGAGGATGATTTAGTTCCAGAAAAACTCATTCATTCATGATGGTGAAGTGAGGCAGAGTCCTTGCAAGGCCATAATTGGATTTTAAAACACTTGTCATTACAAAACAATCCCTGTATTTCTTCAGTATTAGGCAGTCCCAAATGGAAGGTTGATGAAAAGGTTGAATGAGCTCTGTATGTGAAAGAAATATCTCTAAACATTCTTTTGAGGATGACCTGTCTCCTACAGTTTATAGGTACCTTTATTTCTGATTCATAATAGAAAAATGGGGGAGGGATGGGGAAAAACTTCACAATATTTCTTTTTTTTTTTTTTTTTTTTTTTGCGGTACGCGGGCCTCTCACTGTTGTGGCCTCTCCCGTTGCGGGGCACAGGGGCCCAGCCGCTCCCCGGCATATGGGATCTTCCCAGACCAGGGCACGAACCCGTGTCCCCTGCATCGGCAGGCGGACTCGCAACCACTGCGCCACCAGGGAAGCCCCCACAATATTTCTTACAGTACAGAAAATTACTTGGTTTTGTTTACATTTTTTAATAAACTTTAAGATTTGTAAAATGATAATCCAATGTGTATCCTTTGGGCCATAATGTAATGATGCAGTAACTAGATTACTATATCCTTATTTGTCATTCCCTGCTCTGGGCACAGAAGATGATAAATTTTATTAATTTTGAGTGTCTCCATTTGGTCATTTGAACTAGTTTTAGAGTTTTCTTAGGCAAAAATAAGATGTAATTTGACTTTTCCAAGTGAATTTTGGGGCATAGCATCTTCATGGATATGGATCAATTCTGTCAATGAGTCAAGAGTTGCTCATTCTTGGTGTGTGAGCTGTTAAGTCCAGTAATTAGCCAGGTTATTGTGCTTTCATATTTTAAAAATAGAGTTAAAGCCTCATTGAAGATGAATGAATTAGTACTTGACAAAGCTGCAAGTCTTGCCAGTATTTTTTATCTATGAGTAAGTATGTTACCTGAACCAGAACAGAACCATTTGCTAATTCCCACTATAATATAGATATAGATATAGATATGGCTATATATATATATATATATATATATATATATAATTAGAATTAAAGGCCATTGAGGATATTTTTCATTTTAAAGGTACAAGACAAGTAAGTCTTGACCTCATCATAGTCCCCTGACTGTCCAAGAACCAGGGTTAAATGGGCCCTAATTTGTGGGGGGTGGGGGGTCTTGCCTGTTTATCTTTTATCCCTTTAAATTGTATCATGTTCCTATAGAAGTAACGTTGAGTAACATTCTTGGTGTTGAGTTTTTGGGCTGTTTCTCTGAACTACACCTAAAGTAGTGCCCTGGTCAGTCTGCTCCAACACCTCTGACCTGGGGAGGAATATGATGATGGTGAGAAGCCCCTTGATGTCTGTTACTCTCTGTGTTGCCAGATGGTCCTGGTGCTGGACTGTCAGAGAAATTACCCACGAGTCCCCAAGATTGGTCTGTGTAATTGATGCTGCCAAACACAGGCACAAATTTTGTAACACAAGTTGAAGATACTGTGTATCTTTGGAGGCCTGAAGGTGTGGAGGGACAGCACAGGAAGAAGTGTACGAAGTGTAGACTGCCACTCTTCTGCCAGTCCCAGCTGAAGAGTGCTCCCATGACCTCCATTGTAGATGGAGCAGTAGTCAAGTTTGGCCAGGGTTTTGGGAAAATGAAATACATATACCCAGAAACAAGAGCCTCCTAAGAAGGCGGTAATGACCAAATGGACTAAAGGCATGGGCACGTTCAGCTCTGTCACTGTGTCTGCTATTGATGAAGAGGAAGAGAAGATTGAGGCTAGGGAAGTTGCTGACTTGTGTGCACAGAATGCCAAAGTGATTGAAAAACAGTTGGAACGCAAAGTCCTGAGCAACAGGCAGTTGCAAGAGCTGGCTGAACTAGAAGCCAGGAAAGCACACATGAAAGGGACTTTCACTAACAACCAGTTCAAATGATCAGGACCTTTCTCTGAGCCCAGCTGGAAGCAAACATTTAGATCAAGAGGAAAAAGAGCTTTTCTTAGACTGCATGGACTGGTTCCTACCTTTATGCCCCAGCAGAAGGCTTTATGTTGCTTCCCTTTGATTCTCCTAGATTCAGTGAGGTCTATGAGTCCATATGATCTGCTTTCTAGAAATGGATTTTTCTGAATCTTTCTGTATATAGTATATAGGTCTTCTGTACTATTTTTTGCCCCTCTGATGTACACTTCTTGAGCTGTGTAAAAACTCTATGAATAGATCAGTGCTTGAGTGTCTCCAGTTTCTAAAGTAGCTGTTCTTATTCCTTCTTCAAAGTTAATAGAATGTTTAAAGATTATTAAAAAGTAATTATACATTATTTACCTGTTGTTAACCCCACCACCCATTGGGGGAGCACAGAGGTAAATAACAGTAAATTGAAGCACCACTCTCTGCACTGAGTTTACCATAACATATTAATATGGACGATGGCAAACCACTATTGGACCAATGTTGGAATTTTATTAAAATTTTGTAGTTATCTCACCGTGTATTCGGAGATGCCAAATATGTAAGCCTTAGAATGGTCACCACAGAGTTCCTCACTTTCTCGCTCAGGTCTCTGCCCTCTCTACAGAATATACCTTTCAAACTCCTCCACACCTAGTGTTCACAGCCCCCCTCTCCTCTGCCTCAACCTAGACACAGTATTACATCACCAAATCACAACCTCCTTGTAAGGCTGAACTCAATTGTTCCCTCCTCCATTAGACTCTCTCTGATTCTATCATCCTAACTCATGAGTGGTGGTGCTACTTCTTTCGTTCTTTAAGATATCAGCTCCTTCAACTCCACATTCAACTTTGTGTGATCGTTAGGTACAGACTCATGTTTTACCTCCTCTACCACAGTAATTTACTTGAGAGCCAGCATCTGTAACTCTGTTTCATACCTTTTCTTTTTTTTTTTTTCTTTTTTTCGGTACGCGGGCATCTCACTGTTGTGGCCTCTCCCGTTGCGGAGCACAGGCTCCGGACGCACAGGCTCAGCGGCCATGGCTCATGGGCCCAGCCGCTCTGCGGCATGTGGGGTCTTCCCAGACCAGGGCATGAACCCGTGTCCCCTGCATCGGCAGGCGGACTTTCAACCACTGTGCCACCAGGGAAGCCCGCATACCTTTTCTTTTTATCTCGCACTGAACCTGTATGTAAATCCTTTCTGAAAAGATGCATGAATGTTAAAGAATCATACAAAAGCAAAACTCTTTAGTGAATCAGAGCACAGTTGGAGGGTATGAAGCTTATGTTTATCACTGTTCTTTTGGAAAAACAATACTTAGCAGCTATCCTGGGTACAAATAAAAATTAATTCTGGGAGACTTCCCTGGTGGTGCAGTGGTTAAGAATCCGCCTGCCAATGTAGGGGACATGGGTTCGAGGCCTGGTCTGGGAAGATCCCACATGCTGCGGAGCAACTAAGCCCGTGCACCACAACTACTGAGCCTATGCTCTAGAGCCCGCGAGCCACAGCTACTGAAGCCTGCGCGCCTAGAGCCCGTGCTCCGCAACAAGAGAAGCCACCGCAATGAGAAGCCTCTGCACCAGAATGAAGAGCAGCCCCCGCTCGCCGCAACTAGAGAAAGCCCGCACGCAGCAATGAAGACCCAATGCAGCCAAAAATAAATAAATAAATAAATTTATTAAAAAATTAATTCTGACTAAGCCAGAATAAGGCACTAAGAGGAACTTAGTTATGAATCTGACTGAGGGTTAATATTCAGTTTACACTTGCTCAGGGAAAGTTTACCCAGACTAAACGACTGAGTTTATCTAATCATTACCAACTATGTTATTTTCAGTGTGCTTTTTTGGTGGGCAAGAGTGAAGTGGTTTGGGCCAAGTTAATAAATGAATTGCTCATATGATTGGGAGTTTACAGGGTTCTTAATGTATAAACTCCCAGAAGAAGATTTTACTTACTACTGTAGCAGAATGTTTCTAATCAGAAGGCATCGGGCTGTTGCCCAGCCTTCAGACTTTTTTTTTTTTTTTTTTTTTTTTTTTTTTGTGGTACGCGGGCCTCTCACTGTTGTGGCCTCTCCCGTTGCGGAGCACAGGCTCCGGACGCTCAGCGGCCATGGCTCACAGACCCAGCCGCTCGGCGGCATGTGGGATCTTCCCGGACCGGGGCACGAACCCGTGTCCCCTGCATCGGCAGGCGGATTCTCAACCACTGCGCCACCAGGGAAGCCCTAGCCTTCAGATTTTTGCAAGGCCGTGAAAGCACCAATGCTACTGATTTTTTTGTTTTGGTTTGGTTTTTTGTTTTCTCTTAGTGATTAGTAAACAGAGTCTATTGCCACTTAATTTAGTATCAGGTGTGATCTGGTGGGTTGGTGGGTAGTTCAACTTCAATGGATGTGACTATAGAATGTTTCATATTTTAGACACAGTCTAATTCCCAAGATTTCTGTTTCAGAAACTGGGACAACTTCCAAGTTAGTTTTGTGAATCCTTTAATTTCTCCTGCCAGACTCATTAACTCAGCCTGTTCACCTTTGGGGAAATCGTAGTTCCAGACTTGTACTCTTTGTAAAAATCATCCTCTTAAGTGAATGTGGTGGTTGAATTAATTGAGAACATTCAGACTCAAGCTTTTCAGCAGTATATTCTGAAACCTGTTTGTTGTGACTTTGACCAGCAGAGAATGATTAAGATGAAGTAGTAGGAAACCATAATCATAATACAAAAATTACCTGCATTAAAAGATGTGGAATTCAACAAATACTCTATTTTTGTGTTCCACATCTCAGCTTTTATAGACTCAGAAAGCTGGAAAGAATCTTGACCATCTTAGACCAGTGTTTCTTTTTTTTTTTTTAAACCATAGTGTGCATTTATTTTTAAAAATCCAAATATAAGTGGACCCATGCAGTTCAAACCCATGTTGTTCAAGGGTCAACTGTACTTCAGTGCATTGTTGGCTTTGAGTATTATTCTGAAGACTGCCATAGTATTGTCTTGAAGGCTGTCCAGTGTTCTTTTTTTTTAACTTTTTATTTTATATTGGAGTATAGTTGATTAACAATGTTATGTTAGTTTCAGGTATACAGCAAAGTGATTCAGTTATACGTATACATGTACCTATGCTTTTTCAAAGTCTTTTCCCATTTATGTTGTTACATAATATTGAGCAGAGTTCCCTGTGCTATACAAGAGGTCCTTGTTAGTTATCCATTTTTTAATTTTTATTTTTACTTATTTATTTATGGCTGGGATGGGTCTTTGTTGCTGCATGCGGGCTTTCTCTAGTTGCAGCGAGTGGGGGCTACTCTTCCTTGTGGTGTGCGGGCTTCTCATTGCGGTGGTTTCTCTTGTTGCGGAGCACGGGCTCTAGGTGTACGGGCTTCGGTAGTTGTAGCACGCGGGCTTCAGTAGTTGTGGCTTGCAGGCTCTAGAGCACAGGCTCTGGACGTGCAGGCTCACCGGCCATGGCTTATGAGCTTAGCCGCTCTGCGGCATGTGGGATCTTCCCAGACTGAGGCACGAACCCATGTCCCCTGCATCGACAGGCGGACTCTCACCCACTGCGCCACCAGGGAAGCCCTGTTTGTTTTTTTGATATTGAGCAGCATGAGCTGCTTGTATATTTTGGAGATTAATCCTTTGTCAGTTGCTTCATTTGCAAATATTTTCTCCCATTCTGAGGGTTCTCTTTTCGTCTTTTTTATGGTTTCCTTTGCTGTGCAAAAGCTTTTAAGTTTCATTAGGTCCCATTTGTTTGTGACTGTATGTGTGTGGGTTTATCTCTGGCCTTTTTATCCTGTTCCATTGATCTATCTATCTGTTTTTGTGCCAGTACCATATTGTCTTGATTACTATAGCTTTGTGGTATAGTCTGAAGTCAGGGAGCCTGGTTCCCCCAACTCTGTCTTTTTGTTGCAATGGTAAATGGGAGTGTTTCCTTAATTTCTCTTTCAGATTTTTCATCATTAGTGTATAGGAATGCAAGAGATTTCGGTGCATTAATTTTGTATCCTGCTACTTTACTAAATTCATTAATTAGCTCTAGAAGTTTTCTGATAGAGTCTTTAGGATTCTCTATGTATAGTATCATGTCATCTGCAAACAGTGACAGCTTTACTTCTTCTTTTCTGATTTGGATTCCTTTTATTTCTTTTTGTTCTCTGATTGCTGTGGCTAAAACTTTCAAAACTATGTTGAATAATAGTGGTGAGAGTGGGCATCCTTGTCTTGTTCCTGATCTTAGTGGAAATGATTTCAGTTTTTCACCATTGAAAACGATGTTGGCTGTGGGTTTGTCATATATGGCGTTTATTATGTTGTAGTAAGTTCCCTCTATGCCTACTTTCTGGAGGGTTTTTATCATAAATGGGTGTTGAATTTTGTCAAAAGCTTTTTCTGCATCTATTGAGATGATCATGTGGTTTTTCTCCTTCAATTTGTTAATATGGTGTATCACATTGATTGATTTGCGTATATTGAAGAATCCTTGCATTCCTGGGATAAATCCCACTTGATCATAGTGTATGATCCTTTTTAAAAAAATTTTTTTTTAATTTATTTTTTTATATTTTATTTATTTATTATTGTCTGCGTTGGGTCTTTGTTGCTGTGCACAGGCTCTCTCTAGGTGCTGTGAGCGGGAGCTACTCTTTGTTGCGGTGCACGTGCCTCTCACTATGGTGGCTTCTCCTGTTGCAGAGCATGGGCTCCAGGTGCGCGGGCCTCAGCAGCAGTGGCACACGGGCTCAGCACTTGTGGCTCGTGGGCTCCAGAGCGCAAGCCCAGTAGTTGTGGCACATGGGCCCAGTTGCTCCATGGCGTGTGGGATCCTCCCGAGCCAGGGACTGAACCTGTATCCCCTGCATTGGCGGGTAGATTCCTAACCATTGAGCCACCAGGGAAGTCCCTGTATGATCCTTTTAATGTGCTGTTGGATTCTGTTTCCTAGTATTTTGTTGAGGATTTTTGCATCTATGTTCATCAGTGATATTGGCCTGTAGTTTTCTTTCTTTGTGATATCTTTGTCTGGTTTTGGTATCAGGGTGATGGTGGCCTCGTAGAATGAGTTTGGGAGTGTTCCTCCCTCTGCTATATTTTGGAAGAGTTTGAGAAGGATAGGTGTTAGCTCTTCTCTAAATGTTTGATAGAATTTGCCTGTGAAGCCATCTGGTCCTGGGCTTTTGTTTGTTGGAAGATTTTTAATCACAGTTTCAATATCGGTCCTTGTAATTGGTCTGTTTATATTTTCTATTTCTTCCTGTTTCAGTGTCGGAAGGTTGTGCTTTTCTAAGAATTTGTCCATTTCGTCCACGTTGTCCATTTTATTGGCATATAGTTGCTTGCAGTAATCTCTCAGGATCCTTTGTATTTCTGCCGTGTCAGTTGTTACTTCTCCTTTTTCATTTCTAATTCTGTTGATTTGAGTCTTCCTTTTTTTCTTGATGAGTCTGGCTAATGGTTTATCAATTTTGTTTATCTTCTCAAAGAACCAGGTTTTAGTTTCATTGATCTTTGCTGTTGTTTCCTTTTATTTCTGATCTGATCTTTATGATTTCTTTCCTTTTGCCAACTTTGGGTTTTTTTCTGTTGTTGTTGTTCTTTCTCTAATTGCTTTAGGTGTAAGGTTAGGTTGTTTATTTGAGATTCTTCTTGTTTCTTGAGGTAGGATTGTATTGCTGTAAACTTCCCTCTTAGAACTGCTTTTGCTGCATCCCATAGGTTTTTGGGTCGTCATGTTTTCATTGTCATTTGTTTCTAGGTATTTACTGATTTCCTCTTTGATTTCTTCAGTGATCTCTTGGTTATTAAGTAGTGTATTGTTTAGCCTCCATGTGTTTGTATTTTTTACCGAGTTTTTCCTGTAATTGATATCTAGTCTTATAGCATTGTGCTCGGAACAGATACTTGATACGATTTCAATTTTCTTAAATTTGCCAAGGCTTGATTTGTGACCCAAGATATGATCTATCCTGGAGAGTGTTCCATGAGCACTTGAGAAGAAATTGTATTCTGTTGTTTTTGGATGGAATGTGCTATAAATATCAATTAAGTCCATCTTGTTTAATGTGTCATTTAAAGCTTGTGTTTCCTTATTTATTTTCGTTTTGGATGATCTGTCCATTGGTGAAAGTGGGGTGTCCCCCCTTAAAGTCCCCTACTATTATTTTGTTACTGTCCATTTCCCCTTTTATGGCTGTTAGCATTTGCCTTACGTATTGAGGTGCTCCTGTGTTGGGTGCATAAATATTTATAATTGTTATTTCTTCTTGTTGGATTGATCCCTTGATCATTATGTAGTGTCCTTCTTTGTCTCTTGTAATAGTCTTTATTTTAAAGTCTATTTTGTCTGATATGAGAATTGCTACTCCAGTTTTCTTTTTTTTTTTTTTTTTGCTGTACGCGGCCCTCTCACTGCTGTGGCCTCCCCCGCTGCAGAGCAGTCTCCGGACGCGCAGGCCCGGCGGCCATGGCTCACGGGCCCAGCCACTCCGCGGCACGTGGGATCCTCCCGGACCGGGGCACGAACCCGTGTCCCCTGCATCGGCAGGCGGACTCTCAACCACTGCGCCACCAGGGAAGCCCTCCAGCTTTCTTTTGATTTCCATTTGCATGGAATCTTTTTCCATCCCCTCACTTTCAGCCTGTATGTGTCCCTAGGTCTGAAGTGGTGTCTTGTTTTTTCTTTGTATTTAATTTTTAAAATATATTTATCTTATTTATTTATTTTTGGCTGTGTTGGGTCTTCGTTGCTGCACGCGGGCTTTCTCTATTTGCGGTGAGCGGGGGCTACTCTTCGTTGCAGTGCACGGGCTTCTCGTTGCAGTGGCCTCTCTTGTTGCCGAACTCGGGCTCTAGGCATGCGGGCTTCAGTAGTTGTGGCCCGTGGGCTCTAGAGTGCAGGCTCAGTAGTTGTGGCATATGGGCTTAGTTGCTTTGCGTCATGTTGGATCTTCCCAGACCAGGGCTTGAACCCATGTCCCCTGCATTGACAGGCGGATTCTTAACCACTGAGCCACCAGGGAAGCCTGTTGTATTTAATTTTTGATAGTTTGATTAATATGTGTCTCTGCATGTTTCTCTTTGGGTTTATCCTGTATGGTAGTCCCTGTGCTTCCTGGACTTCACTATTTCCTTTCCCATGTTAAGGAAGTTTTCAACTATAATCTCTTCAAATATTTTCTCAGACCCTTTCTTTTTCTTGTCTACTTCTGGGACCCCTATAATTCGAATGTTGGTGCATTTAATGTTGTCCCAGAGGTCTCTGAGGCTGTCCTCAATTCTTTTCATTCTTTTTTCTTTATTCTGCTCCCTGGCAGTTATTTCCACCATTTTATCTTCCAGCTTACTTATCTGTCCTTCTGCCTCATTTATTCTGCTATTGATTCCTTCTAGAGTATTTTTAATTTCAGTAATTGTGTTGTTCATCACTGTTTGTTTGCTCTTTAGTTCTTCCAGATCCTTGTTAAATGTTTCTTGTATTTTCTCCATTCTGTTTCCGAGATTTTGGATCATCTTTACTATCATTACTCTGCATTCTTTTTCAGGTAGGTTACCTAGTTCGTCTTCATTTATTTGGTCTTGTAGGTTTTTACCTTGCTCCTTCGTCTGTAACATATTTTTTTGTCATTTCATTTTTTTTTTTTTGATGGGTGGTGCTGTAGTCCTGTCTTCTTGGTTGTTTGGCCTGAGATGTCCAGCATTGCAGTTTGCAGGCAGTTAGATAGAGCTGGATCTCGGTGCTGAGATGAGGACCTCCCGGAGGCCTCACTCCAGTTGATATCCCCTGGGGTCTGAGGTTCTCTCTTAGTCCAGTGGTTTGGACTCGGGGCTCCCACCACAGGAGCTCACGCACGACCTCTGGCCTGGGAACCAAGATCCCGCAAGTTTCGTGGCGTGGTGAAAGAAAAAAAAAAAAACGAAGAAAGAAAGAAAAAAAAGAGCTGTACAATATCAAAGAATAAGATACAAAATAAAATTAGAAAGATAAAAAATATATTAGGAAAAATAAAACTATAACTGAAACAACTGCAGTAAGGTAAAATAAAACCACAGCAGAAAAAAGAAAAGAAAGAGGGGAGCGCAACAAGCCAAAAGGAGAGAGCACTAACAAAGTATAAAAAATAAAATAAAATTAGAAAAATAAAAGATTTATTAGGAGTTTAGGAGCAGGTGGAACTTAGGCAGGGGTGGGGTTTTGGGTGGGGCGGGACCTAGGCAGGTGGGGGGGTGATGTTTGAGCGTGGGGTGGGGCCTAGGCTGGGGCCTAGGCGGGCACGTTCAAGCGTGGGGTGGGGCCTCTGCTTAGAACCTGGGGAAGGGGAGAGGCAGCACATCCAAAGGAGGTCGTCTGGAGTGTGGGGTTCCAGAGTTTGGAGGTAGGGCCCTGAGTGAGGGTGTGTGGGTGGGGTTTAGGCCCAGCTCGTTGGAAGGGGTCTCCCAGTGTAGAGGTGGCGCCCTGGGTGGGGGTGTAGGGGCAGGGCTTGGGCTCTGTGCGCAGGAGGGAGGCTCCAAGGACAGAGGATTAGGCCCGGGAGCCCAACAGTCTTCCCGGGGCCTAAGTGGACAGGGAACGCATTGGCCACGTTCCCTTCCGTTCTTCCGCACCCCTCCCCCACCTCCTCTCCCAGGTTCTCCCCCCCTAACGGGGGTGGGTACCGCTTGGTGTAGGAACTCATCACCTCCCCCAGCCACCCCTCAGGGGTGCCGGTCCTGGAGGTCTGGCCTTTACTTTTGCTCCGCCTTGCCTTCCTCCCACTCCCTCAGGACCTGTGCAGCTGGAGGGGGCCTCTGTGGGCAGAGGATCAGGCCTGGGTTCTCAGCAGGCTCCCAGGGGCCCAAGTGGGCATGTTAAACCTGGCCACACTCCCTTTTGATCCTCTGCCCTCCCAGTGGTTCCCCAATTTCCCCCTTCGGGCGTGGGATCCCTTCCCCTCCCACAGCCACCCCTCGGGGCGCCAGTCCCATCTCGCCTCCGCTTCTCCTCCCCCTTCACTACCCCCTCACCCCACGTCCTACCCAGTCACTAGGGGTTCCTCCCATCCCCTTAGGTGTCCGTGGTCCCCCACCAGTGCCTGGTAGGTGCCCTAGTTGTGTGGAGACGTGAATTCTGCGTCCCCCTACTACGCCATCTTGACTCCGCCCCTGTTTGTTTGTTTGTAATTGGCATGGCATGTGGGATCTTAGTCCCCTAACCAGGGATCGAACCCATGCCCCCTGCATTGGGAGCTCAGAGTCTTAACCTCTGGACCCCACGAAGTCCCTGTCTACCTTTCTTTTTCTTGTACCTCCCAAAGGCCCCCCATCATTGTGCTCACCCTGACCTACTGGCTCTTTTTCGGGAGTATCAAGGTGAAAGCATCACAATAAGCATGGTTGTCATTTACTATCATTAGGTAAATTCCAGTTTTGTTGTCTCCTAGCAATGTACCTTTGGTTACATGACTTGGTTTCTCTGTATTTCAATATCTTTATCTGTAAATTGGATCCAATACCATTTTTCTTGCAGTCCGTCATGTTGTAGGAAATAAATGTAGCACCTAGCTCAATTGGTTGACAACTTCTGCTGTTTTCTGCTACACGCATCAGATTCTTTATTGGAGTCAGGCAGGTGTCTCCAAGTACTCAGGGCTTGTCTCTCCTATAGTGCTATTGCTGCATCATTCATTCAGCATTAACTGAGTTCCTTCTCTATTTTAGTCACTGCTGTGTTTGGTTGGGGGGATGCTTCACATTTTCTTCTTTTTCTCTTTCCTCTATTCATAATCATTTCTTTTTTGATATTAATATATGTAACTTCAGCAGTCTCTTTTCCAAAATTTGATCATTAATTTAACGGAAAGTTATTTGTGAGGCTTTTCATAAATTTTTCTCCTCCCAGTTTTCCATTGTTAAGAGGACAATTATTTTAATTCCAAAGAGGAAACACTTGATGTAAGAGTCTTTTCAAAGTCCAAATTTCTATCTCCAGAGTAATAGAGAGCAGCTAATAATGTGGCAAAGCTTAGCTTCTAATTTACTGCTTCCACAGCTAGGAACCTTCACTTTGCCTCTGATTTGAAGGGGTAGGTAGGGGGGTAGGACTCCTAAACTGGTGAGAAGAAAGGTTTCAACTCTCAGTTTTCTATCTTGATCATGTTCTTCTTATCATTTGAAAAAATTATTAAGCATACTCTAGTAGATATATATTCATAAAATATTAATTATTCTAACATATATTATAAAAACATTAAAGTATAAATTAAAACATGAACTTTTCAAAAAAGAGAGGTACCATTATTTTCTTCCTGAGCCCCAGGGGATCATCTAACTTGCATCCCCTTTGGAAATCATTCTTCTGTCTAAACCTTCAGGCCTAGCTCAAGTCCCTGCTCTTGCTTACTTGCTTGACTTCACCATTTTATTTCTATAACTGGATTGTAAACTACCTGAGGTTAGGGACAGTTTGTGTCTTACCTTTCTTCTGTATCCCACAACAATGCCTAGCACAGTTTTGGGTACTTCATAATTGTTCAGTATTTACTTGTTGATTGATTTCTTTGGATCATTTCAGAGTAGTATTTCACTGATTGTTAATAAAAGGAAAAAACCCTCAGCCTTTTTTTACCTTAGTAGTTCTGGTGTTAGTCCTCATACTATTCGTATTCTAAGATTAAGGATCATCAAGCCTATCTGCATTTACAGATTTGCAGAAATAGATGTGTCTGATGTAGTGACTTGATTGGGACCTCATGGCCATGGTGTAGGCTCAGAACCAGACCTGTGTCAGCACCCGTGTTTGTTTTTGTTCCTTGAAATGTCTGTCTTTTAGTTTCTTATCAAATGGCTGAGTGCCAAACCATAGCATTTTCTCTTTATACTTTCTCTAAAGTTAGTTTGTGCTGGCATTATTCATGTTCCCACTGTTTGGGTATACTACTTTATATTTTATATTCTGCAAGCTCTGAACCACTACTTTGTCCTTTGATTCTAAAGGCTCTTTTAAATTTATAAGAGTAATTATTCGTAATTACACTTAGAAATTCTTTATAGCTGTTCAGTTCAGTGAATCTCAGTGGCTTAACATCATAACCTTGTCTTCTCTTTGTGGATAGAAAAACTAAATCTAGAAAGAAAAAAAATAAGCCAGTTTATTGTCAATTGCAAATTGATACAGCGAGAGAGATGAAAACCAAACACTGACCTCCACATTTGCAGTTCACTTATGTCTCTGTGGACTGTGTCATTCCTTCATAAAAGGTGCAGTATTCTGTACTTACTAATATAATTCACTAAATTAAACCATTGCAGTTACCAATTACAACTTAAAGGTTTTGATATTTTTCTTATTTCTTTTGCCTGATGGGCTTATTAGTCATTTTTTTCTTCATTACAAACACCCTCAAAATTTCAAGGGCTTATAATGACAAATATTTATTCTTCTCGCTCATGGCTGCGCAGGTCAGTTGAGGTGGCTGTGCTCTGGGCTACGGGTTAGGTTTAGGTCTGCTCCACGTGTCTCTCCTTTTCCTTGTACTAGCAGCTCTCTGTACATGTTGTTCGCATCGGGAATGTCAGGAGTGCGCGAGTACAAGCCAAACCGCCCAAGCACATTTAAAGCCTCTTCTCATATTATGCCTGCTAAAATCCCATTGGCCAGAGCAAGTCAGTGGCCTAACCTAACGTCAGTGGAGCAGGGTATATACTCATTCCACAGCAGGAGGCTATGCAGAGTTACAGGGCAAAGGATCTGGATATCAAATCCTATTAAAGAAGAGTAGAAAACTGGGGGAAATAATCCATTCTATCCCTGTAGGAAAGTAAGATGTTAAAGCAATCATTAATTTGCTGATATAAGTCCTAGGGACTGTAGACGTGGCAATGCTTTTTTTCCATGGGTAACTTAAATCTTCTTTGACTACTTTACTCTGAAAATTCTCCAATGCTCTGAATTTCTTTCAAGAATGCCCCTTTAATCCAAAGTTATCATTTAATAGAAATGAACACAAGTAGAGATGCTAATGGTATTAATTGCCATCTGTGCTTTGAGAAAGAGCTAGAATTACTGATTGATTGGAAAAAATTGAAAGGATAGATTAAAAGGGGATAAGGTAGAAAACTGCCTATACAAAATAAAGTATTCTTGCAAATAAACTGTTAAGGGCTATAAGTTAAGCACTTGGAATTTCAGTGAAGGGAACAGAGTTAAGCTAGATTAACTCATAGTATGGAGGCTGATTTCTGAGATTTAGAAAGACACCTCAGAAAGACATTAAAATATCTATTCTTAGTTAGACAAGGAAGGAGAAAGTTCAGAAGTGGTGTGTTATAATCTCACGATTGCCTAGCAATCTAATTAAAGTCAATTTTAATATAATATTTTATAAGTAAGTACAAAAATGAGTTTGTACAGTAGAATTAATGCCTGCCAAATAATGTAGTGGAATGAATAGTTCCCTAGAAACCTTTTTCTTCCTAAAGTGATGCTAGGTGTGTCTGCTTAATTTGTTAATATTTACTGTTTTCTGTATTGCCTTATTTCTATCCTTGAATAGGGAGAATCTTTTTATTTTGAAAGTGGCATCTTTTACAACCTATGTCGGGAATATTTCATAGAGGGGACACAATTTACTTCGTTTGAGCAGGTTAGAGTACTATGGAATCTCAAAGGAAATAGTGCTTTATTATGGCGTGCCTTATGACAATTGTATCTCCTTTAACGGTATGAACAAGGAAATTAAAGGAGGAGTGTATGGCAAAGCTATGCAGTATAAGGCATAACCTAGTCTACTTTTTTGCCACAGAATTGAAAGTTCATTTTATCTCTGTTATATGTACCTGGCTTTATGAGCAAATGTATTCATGGGAATATATAAATAATTTGTTTTTTTAAACTTTGTATTTTTAATCATAGACCTGCAAGATTATAGACTCATAAGAAGTTACAAACATAGACGTAGAGGCCCCATGTACCCACCACCTCACTTCCCCTAATGGTGACATGTGAGACTAATTTTTAAATCGTTGTCGGACCTTTTTTGCCCTCTTTAATAAGCCTTCTTTTTTCCAGATATCTAACTTTCTTTAAAGCGAGGGCAACTGTATTGTGCCTGATCCTCTTTAGCTTTCAGAATTATGAAGTATCGTGTAAGGATCCTTCTGTCATTGTTGCTTTATGTCTTTAGTACATCCTTTTCCATTTTCCCAATTTCCATATTGTACCATTGATTGGGAAGGGACTGTGTCTCATCCTTTTCTGGTATATTTCTCCTCAGCAATCTAAAAGATGTATAAGCCCCATTTTACTCCTCATATTGAAGTATTATATTCAGGTGAATATTCAGATTTCTTGTTTTGAGTTTATTTTGGTGATGTTTGAAAACTTGAGAGGATATTTTTTTTAACATCATCTCTTCTTTTTTTTCCTTTTAGCCTGAAAATGAAATTTCTTCAGACTGCAATCATGTAAGTATGGATTTTCCGTAATTCACCTTATGTGCTTTATACATATGATGACAGATATTGGGATGCTTTTCCTGTTGTTCTGGGAAGCATAATGTTTTCTTAAATTCACTTAATCTTAACAAGAGGATGATTAACCTTATTTAAGGGCCATGGTAAATCTACAAATACTCCTCTGTTGTCGAAATCAGTAGGCTCTGCCAAATAATATTTACATACTTAAGTTTAAATTTTTCTTCAGTTACAGCTACCATATGAAATTGTTTCTTTGCATGTCAGGCTTACAATTGTAGAGTTTTGTATTTTAAAGTTGTTTCATTTAGTCATCATACACAGTCATCTACTGTGTGCCAAACACTGTGGTAGAAACTAAAGACACACAAATAAGCACCTTGAAGATAGAGACATATATTAGAGTTAGCAGATAAGAACTCCAGAGATAACTACGATTAATACATTCAGTGTCATATATATGTGTCATATGTATATTCGTAACACATACAGTGCCTATATATCTCCCCATATTATATACAGTCTGACATTAAAAGGAGAGTGACGTGAAATCAAATCTGTGCAAAAAGTACCAGGTGCTTCGGCAGAAACTTGTAAGAGTACAGTGGGGACCCAAGGGTGAATTTTGCCCGGTTGGGTTGATGTCAGGAAACACTTAACAGTGGAGATGATACTTGAGTTGTGTCTTAAAAGAGGAGTAGTTATATATCTGAAATCACTCTGTGTCCACATTATTTGATAGTTTGAATGGGAGACTGCAAGAATAGAGAAGCAGGTTGGCTGCCTAAGTTGACTACTTATTCTAAAGAAGGTCTAGATAGGTCAGAGATTTAAAGTAAAAATAAAACCACAAGAGTAGTAGAAGAAAACAGGAACAGAGGGTAGGGTTTTTAAAACATGATACAACCTCAAAAAATATTTAAAGAAAAAAAAAGATTTATAAATCTGATTGCATTAAAAACTCAGAAAAGGGGACTCCCCTGGTGGTAAAGACTTCACCTTCCAATGCGGGGGGTGCAGGTTCAATCCCTGGTTGGGAGCTAAGATCCCACATGCCTCGTGGCCAAAAAAACCAAAGCATAAAACATAAAACAGAGCAATATTGTAACGAATTCAATAACGACTTTAAAAATGGTCCACATCAAAAAAAAAAAAATCTTTAAAAAAAACTCAAAAAAGAGATTTGAGGGTTTTTTCTCAAAAATGTTATGTAAATTATGAAAAAATATTTGCAGTGCAGATGAAAAGGACTACATTCTTTAACAGAATTAGTGCTGTTAATAAACATAGAAAACAGACATAAATAGACTATTCACAGGAGAGAAAAAGATGTCCAGTAAACAACAAAAATTTCGATTCTTTCATAAAGTGTGAAAATTAAAAGAAAAATGAGTGCACTGTTTTTATCCATCTGATTAACAAATATTAAAAATTTGATAAATATACAGTATTGACAAGCATATGGAGATTTAAGCATTCTCTAGCCCACCAGTCAATGGCTACCCATTGGCCAAATCCAGACCACTGCCTGATTTTACACATTAAGTTTTATTGGAACACAGCCACACTCATTCAGTTATATACTGTAGCTGCTTTCCATGTTATAATGGCAAGGTTGAGTAGTTGCATCAGTGACTATAGTTTCCTGAAAGCCTAAAAAATTTATTTTCTGGCCCTTGCGGGAAAAGTTTGCTAAAATCTGCTCTAGCCTATGGATAGGAATATAAATAAGAAAAACTTCTTTATAAAGCAGTCAACTTAAAATGATATTTGTTATGGCATTATTATGGCATTATTTATTAAGCAAAACATTAGGAAAAAAATCCTCAAAAATCTATTAATAGACTGAATCTGACAGAGAGGAAGCCCAGAAAGAAGCTCCAAAGGGGTGGAGAAAGAAGCTGATCTCCAAAGGATATTACACCGCTGAAAATGGGAACAAATAGTATACAGAAAATGGAAGGATTGATGTCCTAATAAAGAGAGATTAGGGCACAGACACAGGAGAAGATGGACATTTACAAGTCAAGATGAGAGCCCTCAGAAGAAATTGGTACTACTGACACCTTACCTGACTTCTACCCTCCACATTCATGAGCAAATAAATTTTTGTTGTGTAAGCCACCCAGTTTATGGTATTTTGTTACAGCAGCCCTACCAAACTAATACACTTGGGTTGGGATGGAATGCATTATAATTTTTCCCATTAAAGTTTTTATTTTATTTTATTTTTATTTTTATAAATTTATTTATTTATTTATTTATGACTGTGTTGGGTCTTCCTTGCTGTGCGTGGGCTTTCTGTAGTTGCGGCAAGCAGGAGCTACTCTTCGTTGCAGCGCACGGGTTTCTCATTGCCGTGGCTTCTCTCGTTGCGGAGCACAGGCTCTAGGTGCATGGACTTCAGTAGTTGTGACACGCGGGCTCTAGAGTGCAGGCTCAGTAGTTGTGGCTCACAGGCTTAGTTGGTCCGCGGCATGTGGGATCTTCCCAGACCAGGGCTCAAACCCGTGTCCCCTGCATTGGCAGGTGGATTCTTAACCACTGTGCCACCAGGGAAGCCCTAAAGTGAATTTAAAAGTAACACTATTTAAAATAGCATATAAAGCATCAAATACATAAGAATAAATCTAACAAATCTAACAAAAGTATGTAAGACATCTCTACAGATAACTATAAAATATTATTCAGAGAAATTTGAAGACCTAAATAAATGAAGAGATATATTAATATATACTATGCTAGTGAGTTGGAAGACTCAATATTATAAAGACGTCAGCTCTCACCAAATTACAGATTCTGTACGATCCCATTTTTGTTGTTACAAAAAATAGTAAGCTGATTCTAAAATTTACATGGGAACACAGTTTTGACCAATAATAGCCAAAAGTCTTGAAGAGAACCAAGCAGAGAGAATTTCACCACCTGATTGAAGACTTAAAGTAGCAATAATTAAGGCAGTGTGGCAGAGGCACAGGAATCAACAAGTAGACCAATGAAACAGAATGAGTCCAGAAACAGACTCATATATAGATAGACACTCGATAAAAAAATCTTAATCCTTACTGTACACCATTCACAGGAATCTATTCTAGATGCATTATAGATCTAAAGGTGAAAATTGTAATAATAAAACTTCTAGAAGATAACATAGAGACTATGTGGGATAAGCAAAGGTTTAATAAATGGGAAACAAAAAGCAGTAAGCAAAAGCAAAAGATTGATAAATCAGATTATATTAAAGTTTGTTTCATTAAATATAGTATTAAGAGTGAAAAGGCAGGCCATAGAGAAGGAAAAAATATTTTAATCCTTATCTGACAGCATGTGCAGAATATATGAAGAATTCTTACAAAGCAATAAAGAAAAGACAACAGGGCTTCCCGGGTGGCGCAGTGGTTAAGAATCCGCCTGCCAGCGCAGGGGGACACGGGTTCGAGCCCTGGTCCGGGAAGATCCCACATGCTGCAGAGCAGCTGGGCCCGTGTGCCGCAACTGCTGAGCCTGCTTTCTAGAGCCCGTGAGCCACAACTACTGAGCCTGCGTGTCTGGAGCCCATGCTCCACGGCAGGAGGGGCCACCACAGTGAGAGGGCTGTCCACCCCAGCGAGGAGTGGCCCCTGCTCGCCACAACTGGAGAAGGCCTGCTTACAGTAATGAAGACCCAAGGTAGCCAAAAATAAAAGATAATAAATAAAATAAATATTAAAAAGTCTTAACTATTAAAAAAAAGAAAAGAATCCCCCTGTCAATGCAGGGGACACGGGTTTGAGCCCTGGTCTGGGAAGATCCCACATGCTGTGGAGCAACTAAGCCTGTGCGCCACAGCTACTGAGCTTGTGCTCTAGAGCCTGCGAGCCACAACTACTGAAGCCCGCACACCTAGAGCCCGTACTCCGCAACAAGAGAAGCCACTGCAGTGAGAAGACCGCACACCGCAACAAAGAGTAGCCTCTGCTCACCGCAACTAGAGAAAGCCCGTGCGCAACAACAAAGACCCAACGCAGCCAAAAATAAAATAGATAAAATAAATTTTAAAAAAAGAAAGAAAAAAAAGACAACAGAATAGAAATATGGAGAAGATAAATTTAATCAAGGAGGTGAAAGATGACCTGTATATTGAAAACTACAAGACATTACTGAAAGAAACTGAAGAAGACGTAAATAAATCAAAAGATAGTCCATGCTCATGGGTTGGTAGAATTAGTATTGTTAAAATGTTCATACTACTCAAAGCAATATACAGATTCTGTGCAATTCCTATGAAAATTCCAATGACATTTTTCACAGAAATAGAACAAACAATCCTAAAATTTGTTTGGAACCATAAAAGACCCCAGATAGCCAAAGCAATTGTGAGAAAGAAGAACGAAGCTGAAGGCATCACACGCCCTGATTTCAAACTATATTACAAAGCTATAGTAATTAAAACAATATGGTATTGGCATAAAAATAGACACATAGATCAGTGGAACAGAATATAGATCCCAGAAATAAACCCATGCATATATGTCAGTGAGTTTACAGCAAAGGAGCCAAGAATATGTAGTGGGGAAAAGAACAGTCTCTTCAGTAAATGGTATTGAGAAAAGTAGACCACTGCCTTACACCAGACACAAAAATTAACTCAAGACCTGAGACCATAAAACTCCTCAAAAAAAAGAGGCGGTAAGCTCTTTCACATAGGTCTTGGTGATGGTTTTTTGAATGTGACACCAAAAGCAAAAGCAAAAATAAGGTGAGGCTATATCAGACTAAAAAGCTTCTGCACAGCAAAGGAAACCACCAAGAAAATGAAAAGGCAACCTACTGAATGGGAGAAAATATTTGCAAATCAAATATCAGATAAGGGGCTTACATCCAAAATGTATAAAGAACTCATACAACTCAATAGCAAAAACAAACAAACAAAAAAACCCAATTAAAGAATGAACAGAAGATTTGTATAAACACTTTTCCAAAAAAGACATACAGATGGCCAATAGGTACATGAAAAGATAATCATCAGAGAAACCAAATCATGAGATGTCACCACAAAACCGTTAGAACGGCTATCATCAAAAGGACTAGAACTAACAAGTATTGGTGAGGAGGTGGAGAAAAGGGAACGTTTGTGTACTATTGGTGGGAATGCAAATTGGTACAGCCACTGCAGTGTGGAGGTTCCTCAAAAAGTTAAAAATAGAACTACCATGTGATCTGCTTCTGGGTATTTATCAGAAGATAATGAAAACACTAACTCAAAAAGGTATGTGCACCCTCATGTTCATTGCAGCATTATTTACAATAGCCAAGATATGGAAACAATATAAGTGTTAAATGGTTAAGAAAATGTGTGTATACATATACATACATACACACACACAGTGGAACATTATTCAGCCATAAAAGGAAGGAAATCTTGCCACTTGAAACAACATGTATGGACCTCGAGGGCATTATGCTATTGAAATAAGTCAGACAAAGATATATACTATACGATCTTTCTTTTATGTGGAATCTTAAAAATAAAGCAAAAAAAAACAAAAAAAAACAGCACCAAGCTCATAGATACAGAGAACAGATTGGTGGCTGCCAGAGGTGGGAGAAATGGGTGAGCTGGTTTTTGTTGTTGTTTTAGTTTAAATAAATTGAATTTTTAAAAAATAGACATTGTTCCTTAAGATACAATATAACTACTGGATGGACAAATGTAAGATAAGCCCTTAATTAGAAAAAAAAAAAGAAAGAAAAGAAAGAAAAGAAAAATGGGTAAGATACTTGAACATCCATGTCTTAAAGATGATACTTGAATGATCTACAAATAAATGGAAAGGTGCTTATCCTCATTAATAATCAGGGAAATGGAAGTTAAAACCTGAGTGAGATACTAGTATCTACATTCACCATTAGAATTGCTAAAATTCGAAAGACCAACAGTGTTAATATCAAGCATTACTGTGAATATAAAATAAGGGAGCTTTCGTGATCACTTCAGCAGCACATATAATAGAATAAGGGAGTTTTCAAATACTGATGGTGATAATGTAAATTAGTGTAACTACTTTGAAAGCTGTTGGGTATTACTTCCTAAAGCGGAACTGAGGCATAGTATATAATACAGCCTTTTCACTTCCAGATACTTACCCCACAGAAATGCTTATGTATCTGTCTACTCACGTAAGGAACATTTATAGCAGCTCATAATAGCCCTGTGAGTAAACGGTTAACAAAACCTTTCTTTCCCCTTCAGGAGAATTTCAATCCTGTTAACTATGTAGCTCAGTTCCCTGGTGACCTAATAAGGGTAAAATACCAACTAAGGTTCAAGGCAGTATTACTTACGATAAAAATGACCCTGATTGGTAAATTCTATATGGATTGGGGAGAACTATAAATGAAGTATAAATACTCATTAGGGGTGCCATACTATAGGTTTCCCTGAATGTGGTGACTCTTGTACCTGGGTGTGTGTGTTCCTTGCAGGGATCCTGGAAACTATGCCCAGAGGGCTGTTTCAAGAGATAATGGCTCGAATGGGGCTTGAGGTTTCTAAGCCAAAACGACCTCTTCCAGTGCCTCTTGGGAGTGTTGTCTTTTCACACCTGAGCTGTCATCTGGAGAGAAGATACCGCCAGATGGCTACATAGACTGTTGCCATGACTCCCATTGGAGAGGAACAATTGATGCTGCCCTGCTGACTGACAATTTGTGGTTCCTGTCTTTTATCCAGCACAGACTTTTCCACAAACTCCAGACTCCAAGTGCTGATTTCATGTTTCTACTCTGTCTCACAGTCATTTCTAGAACTGAACTCTTGATTTTCTACCTCTAAACCTCTTGTTAGTCTTCCCAATCTCAGTTCTTCCCATTGCTCAAATCAAAAACCTTGATTCCTCTTGTCCTCTTATATCCCACATTCAATCTGTTAGCAGCCTTGCTGTCTGGCTGCTCCTTTTGAAATGTGTCCTGAATCTGACCATTTTCACTGCTACCCCTTGTTCAAGCCATCATCAGTTCTCTTTTGTGCTTCTTTAATAGCCTCCTAAGTAGTCTCCCTTCTTCTGCCCTTGTCCCCCTACAGTCTGTACTCCATGCTACAGCCTGAATGATTCCTCTAACAGATCATATTACGTCTCTGCCCAAAACCCCAGAAGCTTTTTTCTCACTTATTAAACTCCCAGGTCCTTAACAGTGGCCTACAACACATGCAGAGAGCAGAGACCTGCTCCTTGGCCTCTTCTGCCTCTGTCCGCCTTGCTAACTCTACCGAGGCCACAAGCAGCCTCCTCGCTATCCCTCAGATGTTCACAGAATGTACCTGACTTAGGTCTTTTGCATTTGCTGTTCATCATGAAACAGTCACCTTTTCAGGATATTCATTTTCCTTGTCCCCCTCTATTAAAGCACCCCTCACCCATCACTTCAATTCTTTTATACTAGCTTAATTTTCTTTATAGCATTCAATACCTGATCTATTTATTTGCTCATTTGCATATTATCTTTCTCTTCTTCATACAGTGTAAACTACTTGAGAGCAGGGATTTTGCCCTTCTTTGCTCACATCTGTCTTGAGTGGTGCCTGGTAAATATTAGCCACTCCAAAAAAAAAAGAAAAAACTTGAATGAAAAATATGAGAAAATTTCCAAGAACTGAGGGATGAGTTTCTAGATTAAAAGTGCCCATGAGTGCCTCACACCATGGATGGAAAGATAACCCAAACCAATTTTGAGACTCCAAGAGGAATGTCTCACCTGAGAGATCACTTGAAGCATTTGAACATTTTGAGAGATTTGCTTTTCCAGTGAAGAGGCGGGGGATTAATTAGTAATGGGTATATCGAAAATAGGCTTATGAAATAAATGTTAACTATATGACAAACTAAAAATTGAAAGAAATGTAATATTCTATATGGGTCATTATATATAATTTTTTTTTTTTTTTTTGTGGTATGCGGGCCTCCCTCTGCTGCGGCCTCTCCCGTTGCGGAGCACAGGCTCCGGACGCGCAGGCTCAGCGGCCATGGCTCACGGGCCCAGCCGCTCCGCGGCATGTGGGATCCTCCCAGACCGGGGCGCGAACCCGGTTCCCCTGCATCGGCAGGCAGACGCACAACCACTGCGCCACCAGGGAAGCCCTTATATATAGTATTTTTACATAATAACATAAATACTGAGGATCTAATGACATTATGATTTAACTATATTGGGAGGATTGGGATGAGGAAGAGGGTATAAGAGTTCATTCCTTACCTTCTATAGTATAAAGCTATTTATACAGTATCTAAAACTAACAGGTCAAGAAATAGCAATTTAATAGCTTAAAAGTATGGAGGTAATTACCATAAGAAAAAGCTAAAAGAATTGTCTCTGGGTAATGGGTAGGACTTTAGAAAGGGACTTTGTGGGGGACTGCTTGTTTGTTTAGATTGACTACCTTTGACTATTTAACTAAACAGACAGCTTTGATTTAAAAAAAATTTAAGGATGAATGGAAGAGCAAGTAGATTAAATAAACTTAGACTATACTTTCAAGGAGCTTGACTGTGAAGGAAGAATTTTCCTTCATAAGTCAGACAGAGAAAGACAAATATCATATGATATTACTTATATGTAGAATCTTAAAAAAAAAAGGGTACAAATGAACTTACCTACGAGAAAGAAATAGAGTTACAGGTGTAGAAAACAAACTTCTGGTTACCAGGGGGTAAGGCAGGGGAGAGGGATAAATTGGAATATTGGGATTGACATATACACACTACTATATATAAAATAGATAATAAGGACCTACTGTACAGCACAGGGAACTCTACTCAATTCTCTGTAATGGCCTATATGGGGAAAGAATCTAAAAAAGAGTAGATATATGTATATGTATAACAGATTCACTTTGCTCTGCACCTGAAACTAACACAACACTGTAAGTCAGCTATACTCCAATAAAAATAAAAATTAAAAAAAAGAATTTTCCTTCACTCCCCACACCCAAATCTTGTCATTATCCTAAATAAAGATCTCAAATATATCCCATCTTCTCCCATCCAAAAACTCTTGCCTTTTAACTGGCCTACTAACCCCCTCAGTGTAGCCCTTCACTATACAACCAGAGTTATCTTTTGAGTTCTCTGGTTAAAATTATCCATTAGCCTCTCATTTCCTTTAAGATAAAATCCAGATTCTTTAATATCAGCTATAATACTCAGTGTAATCTAACACCCCTTCTCCCCTGATCTTTCATACCCTCAATTCCAGCCATTCTAAACTATGGTATTCCCAGAAGTTATCATTATTCTTTCTGTTCTTTCTACCCTTGCAGTCCTAGAACCCCAGTCTTCCTCAGTTCATCTGAGAAAATTCCTTCTTACTCCTGGCCCAGTATAACTTGACCACTACCAGCCTCACCTATCCCTCCTCTGCAATCACTGTGATATGTTCTTTCCTTGTATTCCCATAATATCTTCTGCATGCTTCTATTATCACATTTATCACATTGTGTTTTTATTGCTTATTTTCTTCCCAATCTGACTCTTCCATCTTTTGTTTCCTGTGGTTGAGCTTCTTGTGTACTGAGACAGCAGCTTTTTTTTTTACCTCCACCTTTCTCAACTTTGTCGCCTAACACAATACTCAGATTATAGTAGTTACTCAGTACATATTTGGGGGAGGGAGATGGGTGCACAGATGGATTCAAAGATGAGACTCTTAAATTTAAGGAAATTGAAGCTGAAATACATCATGCTAACCAATAGTATTTATTATCAAATTGCAGTTATTTTTCTTAGTTGATTATAGCCACTCAGAGGAAAGGACACTTATCAAATATGGTGTAAATAATCAGCTCTCAGTAATCAAGTGTAATGTGTGTTTATCTGTTTTCTAGAGGAAAATGTACTTGTGGCAACCTATGTTGAATTCCCTTTTTACCTATATTCCTGAAAGACAATAATAATGCATTAATAAGTCATGTTAAAAGTGAAAGACCAGAAAGTAGAGTAATGGTTGCAAAGGATGGGAGTAGGGAGGATGGGGAGTGATAGAACAGGCATGGGGTTTCTGCTGGGGTGATGAGGATGTTCTTGAATTAGAAAGTGATGATTGTTGTGCACCCTTGTGAATACAGTTGACCCTCGGACGACACAGGTTTGAACTGCACGGGTCCACTTATACACAGGTTTTTTTTCAGTAGTAAATACTGCAGTACTGCAGGAATCTGAGCATGGGGAACTGTGGATGCAGAGGGCCCCCTATAAATTATACTCAGATTTTCAACTTCGCAGAGGGTTGGTGCCCCTAATGTGGCCGTTGTTCAAGTGTCAACCATATACTAAAAAAACACTGAATTGTACACTTTAAAATCGTGAATTTTATGGTATGTGAATTATAACTGAAAAAGTGAAAAAAAGACGAGAGGTAGAATATTTAGCATTAGACAATAATATCATAGTTATCTGGGAGGAGTCCTGTTCGTAAGGAAATTTACACCTATTATCAGAACAAATAAGGTTCCAAATTAAAAGTTAAAGACATTCAAAAGATCTAAATGATTATCTGAATGGTTTTTGTCAGAAAATCTGTTTCTAGTCCAATCATAGGACATCTGAGTTTACATTAGATAAAGTAAGGAAATACTCTGTGGTTTGTATTTATTTATATTTTTGGTTTTTTATTTTTATTTTATTTTTATTTTTTTTGCGGTACGTGGGTCTCTCACTGTTGTGGCCTCTCCCGTTGTGGAGCATAGGCTCCGGACGCGCAGCCTCAGCGGCCATGGCTCACAGGCCTAGCCGCTCCGCGGCATGTGGGATCTTCCCGGACCAGACCGGGGCACGAACCCATGTCCCCTGCATCGGCAGGCAGACTCTCAACCACTGTGCCACCAGGGAAGCCCTGTATTTATTTTTTTTGACATTTGTTGCTGTTCACTCCAACTCTAAGTACCAGACAGCTTTCTTCTTTCTTGCATTTTCCCTTTCTTTCTTTCTTTCTTTTTTTTTTTTTTTTTTCTCACATGGAAAAAATGGCATTAGGTCAGCTGCAAGTCACACAATAAGGAGGACATTTTTAATCTATCTTTGGTTTGAGGTACATATAGAATCAGACTGTGTTGCTTTAATTTTAAAATATAACATTTAATTACCATGTAGTACTGACTTAGGTAGATGGTAGTAGATAGATAAATAGTAAAATGTATTTGTCCAGTTCTAACCACATCTTTTGTTTTGTTTTGTTTTGTTTTTTGCTGTACGCAGGCCTCTCACTGCTGTGGCCTCTCCTGTTGCGGAGCACAGGCTCCGGACACGCAGGCTCAGCGGCCATGGCTCATGGGCCCAGCCGCTCCGCGGCATGTGGGATCCTCCCGGACCGGGGCATGAACCCGGGTCCCTTGCATCGGCAGGCGGATTCCCATCCACCACGCCACCAGGGAAGCCCTCTAACCACATCTTTTGAATCATGAGATCTACTTCTGAGGAGCCAGGAGGCCTAAGATGCCTTCAGTTAGAACTAAGCTTCTCCTATATCTATTCTCAGTTTGGCCTTATATGTCCTATTGGTTGAACTTATCATGGTATAGATTTGTTCTTTTGTTGATATATTCAACAAATATTTATCAATGCCTATGTGTTGCTTGCACTCTTCTAGGCACTGGGCATATAGTAGTAAACAAGGCAAAAGTCCCATCCTCTTAAAACTTTCATTATAGAGGGTAGCCAGATTCTTACCCCTTTTTCTAAAAACTCACTTATTGATGATAGTTGGGCAATTAGAGTTTTTTTTTACTGCTTTGCTTTGTTTTTGAGGAGGAAGGAGAAGAAATCCTACTCATCCTTTATATTTTATTTCTTCACAAAATCTTCCTCAGCACTCTTATGTGGAATTTACTGCCTGTTCCTGTGTTGTTCCTAATGCACTTTATATTAGCTTCTGTTCTACTTCTAAAAAGCAAATCTGGTCATGTCACTCCCTTATTTCCCTTTTAGTGACTCCCCATTACTCTTGGGTTAAAGTTCAGACATGAGTTACAAGGGCTTTATGATCTGGTCCTGGCCTGTGTCTCCAGAGCCAATCCTCCATTGGACTTTCAGTTCATCGAACATGCCCTGCTTCCCATTCCAGTGAGCTTCCAGGCATGCTACTTTATTTACTTAAAACAGTCTTCTTGGGCTTCCCTGGTGGCGCAGTGGTTGAACGTCCACCTGCTGATGCAGGGGACACAGGTTCGTGCCCCGGTCTGGAAGATCCCACATGCCGCGGAGCGGCTAGGCCCGTGAGCCATGGCCGCTGAGCCTGAGCGTCCGGAGCCTGTGCTCCGCAATGGGA
>NC_041230.1:43410121-43420187 GCF_002837175.3 Physeter macrocephalus | reverse complement strand
CCCGTGAGCCATGGCCGCTGACCCTGCGCGTCCGGAGCCTGTGCTCCGCAGCGGGAGAGGCCACAACAGTGAGAGGCCCGCGTGCCGCAAAAAAAACCACAAAAAAAACCAGTCTTCTTACCCTTTTTAATATGGCTAACTGCTACTAATTTTTCAGATTTCATCGTAGATAGCACTTTCTCTGGTAAACCTTCCCTGACCAAACCCCCTACTGCAGTGTGGGGTACTCCTCCCCTGTACTGCTGTGGCACCTTGTGATGCCATTAACCAAATACACATTACCTGCTATTACCATAGCCACCACTGGACAGTGTTTGTCTTTCTCCTCCTCTTTTAACCCCCAGTTCCTAACACAGTATGTGCTCAAACATTTGCTTCTGTTTCCTGTAATAACCTATGAAGCCCTTGAGATTAGACTGTGTGTGGTACATCATAAGAAGTGCTAAGCAGATGTTTGAATGAATCTGTGAATGAGTGATTGTATTCTTTAGTCTTGGAGTGCAGCCATCTGAAAGAAAGGCTTGTGAACTGCCCCTCCACCCCCCAAACCTCTTCATGTTCTACGTCATACAAAGCCCCTGCTCTGTCTCTCCATCTGAGCAGAGTTTAAGAGCTCATTTTTGCTACTTTTCAGAAATTGAATCATGTATTGAAATTTTTTAACTGAAGCTGCAAAAATAAAGTAATATTCAGCCCTCCTTCATAAAAATGATGTGTGAAGAGCACTGTTGATTGTGAAATCTGCAACTAAACCTACCAATTCTTCAGCTTCTGGGTTAGACTTTTTGATTTAAGAATTTTGCGTATACAACCTATATATTTTCTCTGAAACCCTTATCAGGAATTTTAATTTTAATTTTTTTCCTGACTTAAAAAAAAATTTGTCCTTAAGTAAAAATAGAGAAAAATGTATGTCCGAATGGTAGTGTTTTATTTTGTCTGCACATTTTTTCCTTTTATCTGTAAATACAGTGACATTTTATCTTTTTGTTTGTTAACTGAAGTATGAATATGTTTTATCTGACTCTGTATAATGGTATTTTATCATTTATAGTAACCATTGATGTTAAATTTCATACTTTTCTAACTGGAGTTTTTTTGGTTTTTTTTGTTCTGTTTTTCTCTTATACCTAGTTGTTATGGAATTATAAGCTGAACCTAACTACAGATCCCAAATTTGAATCTGTGGCCAGAGAGGTTTGCAAGTCTACCATATCAGAGGTAGGTTGTGAAAGAAAGAATTTTGTGCATATTTAATGACTTAGAAGCGAAACTTACATCTGTTGACCAGACCAGTCATTAAGGGAGGAATGACTGATTCAGTTACTTTACTTTTCTTGGAATTAACCTATGTCTTGGCTCAGAGATAGGCCAAAGGGGTGTAATTAGACTTCTTTTTCTTAACATTCACCTACACCTACAATAAGATGCTGTTGATTCAGACAAGTTGGAAATCAGGCTCTTTTTGTCCCCAAATGGAGAATGCAATCACTTCTGTCATCAGTCAGTGCTCTCACACATTGTACAATCTGCTTATGACTGAGGCGTATCAGAATGGTTTCCCCAGGAGGCTGATAAACATTCCTAAGTGTTTTGGCTATGCACTTGGACCAGTTGAACCACAGGGCATATGCTTCAAATAATAGGAGTTAGCATTAAAAAGGTTTGTAAAAAGATTGTCTATATTGTTATAAATGGATGTTTAGTATAAAAACAAAAATAAAAATAATTACTAAAAATGTATAACATTATATGGATGCTAATTGGTGATATTTTTCAATCATTTCTCTTGGCTCAGTGTAAATATCAAATAATAGTGAAAATTGTGGTATTGAAATTTTTATTTTAATTTATTTTATTTTTTAGAATTAGTGATAGAAATTCCATGAAGCTGGGGATTTCTTCATACTGAAAGAATCACAAAGAAAATAGTTGCTATTTTTTTACCTCAAAGTTAATAATCACAGATCTTGCATCATATAGATTTGTCCCCAAACTACGCTATTGATGACTTAATTCAGGACCATTTTCTCCTGAGGTCTTAAGGAAGACTCTACTCCAACCAGATAAGTCCTCAGCTTGTGTTCCTGACTTTCTTCATTATGGGATCTTGTGGAACCTGTTTTCTTCCTCAAACTTTATACTACTGAATCAGATATGCTTTATTCTTTTAAAGCAGTGACCCTTCTTCATATGCGTTGGGGCTTCAGAATAGAATAGCTTATTTTAAAACATTGATCTTCAGCTTCTAGGTTCAGTATTATGCACCTCAAACGCCCTATGTGACTCGTGTACATACCAGTTTGAGTGCCATGTGGAAATTTAGCTCATAGATTATGCAGATTCATCAGAATAATCTCCCCTTTTGCTGGTTTTATCCATCTATATTTATAAAATGAAACTGGCTTCCTTGTAATGTATATGTTATGTTATGGCCCTCTTGTAACCTTTTGGGGTGTTGTGGTTTTATAAAAGATTAATGTAACAGGGACACTTCTCCCTCCCTAGAGGGATATTATACTGGAGTCAAGAAAATTAACTATCAGGAAGAACATAGTTGCCAACAAAACATTTTATTCTACTACATCTCCCTCTTACCTTCTTTCTTAATTTTGGCATCCTTCCAAGGAGGAAAACAACATCATACGAATACTGAAGACTGCCAACCAAACTTTTTATTTACTCTCCATGATTGAGTCAAATATTGCCTGCTTTTCTCCTGCCTCATGTCAAAAATAGAGTGACTATAGCATTTTTTGATGGCACCTTAAGAATCTGCTCCCCAGCCACTTCAGAGTTTACTCCCATTCATAAATATGTTGACGATTTAATGCTGTTTTTTGCTGTTAATCTTAGAAATTTCTTTTATTGTATTAAACTTCTCTCCAATAGAGTGGTTGAAGAAAAGCATTCACTTTTCATTCAAACACTACATCTGGTTGTAATTGGTGGTGAACAAATAGGTGTTTCAGTAAAATCTCAGGTGATTGAAGCTAAATATACATTTAATTTCTTATGGAGGCTCCAATTCAAAATGTCTCTTGGTCTTTCTTCAGAGTTTTAAGCCATTGATTGCCCAGTATTAGAGCCTATATGAATACTTCTACTTCATTGTTTTAAAATCCAGGGGTCTGCCACTAGTCCTGTGTTTTTTTTGTTTTGTTTTGCGGTACGCGGGCCTCTCATTGCTGTGGCCTCTCCCGTTGCGGAGCACAGGCTCCGGACGCGCAGGCTCAGCGGCCACGGCTCACGGGCCCAGCCGCTCCGCGGCATGTGGGATCTTCCCGGACCAGGGCACGAACCCGTGTCCCCTGCATCGGCAGGCGGACTCTCAACCACTGCGCCACCAGGGAAGCCAATTCCTGTGTTTTTTATGCAGGGTTTTTCCAGTGGTTGAATTATAAATGCTGAGATTTTCAAGCAGCTATTTCTCCTTTCACTTTTGAAACTTACCTCTGTTTTGCTTTAAAAAAATCACAAACAAACAAAGAAAAAACCCTTTTCTTGGAATTACATTCATGGCCCTCTCTTTAGGCATCACCCAAAAAAAAAAAGAGCTCAAGGTTAAGCTGAAAACATTGCATTCAGCTTGTTGACTATTGAAGATCTCTGCTGCCTCTTGAAGCCAGTGTGAGGCTGTTTAAATTTCCAGGTTTGCTTCTTTAAAAGTAAACACAATTTCCTCTCTTGAACTGAGTCTTTGACTTGCTCTGGATTTAATCCTGGGGTTAGACATGAAGAGACCCACCGACCCGTAGGACAATTAGTATGTGGTATGTCCTTCACCCTAGCACCTTTTGGAAAAGGAGATTGTATTTGTCTTATCAAGTGTACATGTTTACCATAGGTGGTGAAATAGTAGAGAATGGTCTCTATTGGTTTCAGAAACACCAGTAAAATATTCCCTTCTCTTTATATGGAAACAGACATTTACATTTGGCTCCTTCCTCTTGTCAAAACTGCCATTTTTATTTTTTTTTTAATTGCTCCAAATGCAACAGGCTTTTTCTAAACAACCTTCTCTGCTTTATAATTCAAGCTTAAAACCCTGTAAGTAGATTTCACTTTTTTATGCCTGAATTTCAACATTTTGGGGCTATTTTCCTTCATTAGCGCTTGTGATTTTGTGTACTTGGCAGGAACACTACCCATGTGGAGTCACGCTGTGCTTGATCCACTAGATCATATGTCCAAACCACCCAAATTAGACTTGCAATGGCCTTCCCCTTCCCAAACTTCTTGCCAGACTGCACTGAACATCATTTTTTAAAAATAAATTTATTTATTTATTATTTATTTTTGGCTGCATTGGGTCTTTGTTGCTGCGTGGGGGCTTTCTCTAGTTGCGGCGAGTGGGAGCTACTCTTTGATGTGGTGCGCGGGCTTCTCATTGCGGTGGCTTCTCTTGTTGTGGAGCACGAGCTCTAGGCGCGCAGGCTTCAGTAGTTGTGGCTCGCGGGCTCTGGAGCGCAGGCTCAGTAGTTGTGGCAAACGGGCTTAGTTGCTCCGCAGCATGTGGGATCTTCTTGGACCAGGGCTGGAACATGTGTTCCCTGCATTGGCAGGCAAATTCTTAACCACTGCGCCACCAGGGAAGTCCCTAAACATCATATTTAAACATATTTCTGTTCTACACCACAGTGTTGAAGCTGGGATTCTACAAGGTTCAAAAACATATGTCCAAATCCATAGTTAATTCAGAACACATTAATGTCATGTCAAGAGGTAATAGTATGCCTTCCTCCCTCCCTCCCCTTGGTCATTAGGTTTACCTAACATTAATAGTTTGCTGTGTAGCTTGGCTTGGGATATGCAACTAGACTTTAGTTCTGCACCTGTTTTTCAGACCTATTCCTTAGACTAATCTTCTCACTGTCCATTGTGTACTTTGCATGGATAAAGGGACTTCTCAGTAGAATCATTATAAAAAGAGCTGTCAAAAGCTCTTTTCAATAAATACATTTTAATAAATTTTCTCAACAAAGCTGAAAATTTTTAAAAAGCTCTTTTTACTCCATTTGAACATGAGTTCTACCTAAACATTTGTATATGTATGTATTTTCTTGCAAAGCATATGAATCAGGTATTTCCTAGAAGGTGCAACGATCTGAGTAGGCATGGCACACTATTTTCTTTAAAACACAAGCATTTCTAAGTGTTTTCCTTTTTCTTCCCCGGAAGAAGAAACAAGAAAATACCATTCTCTCTTTTGTAAAAGTTGTTTGGTAAGAGAATAGAATACTTGTGTAAAACAGCCACTTTCCTTTGAGCAGATCAAAGAGTGTGCTGATGAACCAGTTGGAAAAGGTTACTTGGTTTCCTGCTTGGTGGATCACCGAGGCAACATCACTGAGTACCAGTGTCACCAGTACATCACCAAGATGACAGCCATCATTTTCAGTGATTACCGTCTAATCTGTGGCTTCATGGATGACTGTAAAAATGACATCAACATTCTGAAATGTGGGAGCATTCGGCTTGGAGAAAAGGTATCTATTACACTGCCTTCACCAAAGGGGTCTTACAGACTCGATGAATGAAAAGCTTTGTATGACTGGCATGGAAAAAATTTAGGGCTAGAGGTAGACTTAAAGTTGAGGTCCAGACAGCCCCAATACCTAAGGCTAGTTGGCCTGTGGGTACACTTCATCTGTTTTTAACAAAATGTTTCAATACTGTATGGGGGAGTAGAGGAATTAATATCTGCTAAGATTAGTGTTAGCTTCAAAATGCAAAACCATCTGCTGGTTACCTATAATGTTCCTCTAGAAAAGTATTCGGTAGTCCTGCGGGAAAAGTAGTCTGATTAGGAGAGACTCAAGTTCTCTAACCTTTCTTTGCATATACCTCACTGTTGCCATAAAAAAAATTACTTAGTAAGCACACCAGTATAAAAGAAGATAACGTATTTAAAAATTAGAAAATTTTAAAATATGGAAGGTACTTTTAGCTTCTCAGAAGAAAGCTACTCTGTAAATGTGATATATGTTATGTTCATCTCAGGAGAACTAGTTTTAGTAAAGACAGGAAAGAAAATAACTGCCTAGGTTCTTCTTCCTTAATTATATCTGATCTTATTTTTGTCCTTATTAGTCTGTTGTCCAGAGGGTCACAATGGAGGTTCAGCCAGGTTAATGCTGAATTTGTTTGCTTAGCAAAATTGAAAGAACTCCTGAAAAGTAGCAGATGCCAGTGGGAGAGGTAGTCTGAGACCTGTATACGGTGTCAGCTATTAATTGCTGCTGCTCGTTAACCTGCTGTTTAGGAAGTACGAGAGAAAGCAAAAGCCATTTGTGCCTTTGCCCTCTGTTCAGAGCGCTGTGACTGGCAGGCTTCCGTCCCTGACTGAGGGGTGTGGTGTTAGAATTCTGGAACTGCACATACCAGTTCAGATGAAGGTTTGAGTGCTGGTTATTGTCTGGCTGTCACCAAATACCCTTTGCTTCATACCAGCACAGGGCTCGCCTTTTCACAGGAAACCTTTGAGTCGGCCTTGAGAGCACTGTGAACTGGCATACAGCTTTCAGGCAGCTAATGAAAGGCCAGTTTTAATAAAGAAGGGTGATTCTTCACTTTGCCAGCACACTGTAGAAATGGCACAAAAGCATTTAAGTCACCCTGATAATTCAGGAAGCGCCTCTGACTTTATTTAGGGTGTTGGGGGTTATATCCAGTTCCAAACCTCGCTGTTAAAAACCTTCATATAAGTGTAACAGACATACTTTTCAGGAATCAGTGATGACACGTTTTCATTTTTGTGGTTAGTGATCCATGCTGTAGAGCAGACCATTACAATTCACCTCTCTTTGTAGTAGTTCTTCCCTATTGCCCACCAAGATAATCGCTGGTTAGCTTCCCACTAGCAATCTGAATTGTCAGTGTAAAACCTGCTTTCAGCTGCGTGTACAAGTTACTAAGTCTGCACTGACTTGAACCATGGCAGAATATAATAGTGCCAGAGCCCAGACATGTGACAGTGAGGATTGATTTTTCAGCTTAGTTAAAATAACAAAAAATGTTTCCATGGACCATCCAAATGCACATTTTTGTCATTTTCATCTTTGGCTAAACCTGCCAGTTAGATGAATTTCTTTTTACTCCAGACCCCCACCCTAGCACCCTAGAATGACTCATGCCTGCACTTCTGAAAAAGCATGTTCCTTTCTATGTAATCCACCCTATTGCTACAGCCAAGTTTAAAACTGATAGCAGTCTGTCCTCAGCCCTTCTTTGCCTTTTTCTAACTATAGTTTACTTCTCTGAAGCCAAGTTATTTAGTTTTGAAAATTATCCTGAAAATTTATAAAGTCAACTTCTGACCACAGAAGTGAACACACTCATCAGTTTTACATTTTTTGCCCTGAAGCTTGCAAACTCCTCTGAGACTAGCTTTGAACTCACCTCCAAAGGTCAGAGGAGCGGGGTCATGGTTAATCTGTTTATACCCTGCCTCTGTATGAACATATAAATGTCATAATTTCAAAACTATAATGATTTTTTCAGAATGTTAATATATGTAAATTTTTAGAACAAAGACTATATATTTAATAAAACCTTTAGAATTTTCTAAATAAATATTTTTTAATGAAAAGGCAGATCTCCAAAAGTAAATGTAAATAGTTTATATCATTTGAAGAGAAAGCAGAATGTGGCATCCAGTACAGGAACTTAATTGCGGACAAGTGCCCCATATTATTACTACTTTTATACTTTTCACACACTACTTTTATCATCTTATCCTTTTATGCTTTTAACCAACTACTTTGAATAGTTCAGACATTCTTTTTCTCTCTTTACCTATAGAGGTAGATCACAGAAGACATTACATATGTTGAAATGGAGGATGGTTAATAGCAGATATGAAAACTGAGCTCTTGCCCACCTTTTTGTGATTAACGTTATCCTTCTCTGGTCTTCCAAAATTTTTTTTAAAAAGGACAAGGTGTATGGAGAAGAAAAAATATTACCTATTGAACTGCTAAAAACTGATCGGGACACTAGTAATAGTTTTAAGACAGACATTTGTCTCACCACAACAGAATTTTAAAAATTCATTGTACGTCCATTTACAGTATCATTTGTTATTCATATGTCAAGCCTGCATATTAATAACTTTTTAAAACTTAACCCTAAGTAATTTCATTTTCTTGTAGGTAATATGCTGCTGTACAGTCCCTTGCTTTCATTCATATTCAGTAATAACCCTACAGTCTTCTTTGTCAAATATTTGCATACATTTCAGTTGTATAACTCAAATGGGCTGAACTAAAAAACTCAGAGACTCTGGGAAACTGAGAAGAATTCCTGAAATATCTTTATTAGAAAAAATTATCTAAAGTTATGATGAATGAAAACATCTAATGGAGGTGATGTTATGGCGCAGTACTAATATGTGGTGCTACAATTGCTATAATTAAATTTATATCTCAGATTCCTTAGAAGATCTCAAACCATGGTGCTGGTGCATTTAAACAGTTGTAAACCCTAAGTATACAGGGAAACACTTAGACTCATTACAGGGAAATCATTTCTTTACCCTGTGATGTCAGAACTAAAGGGTAAGTCTAAATCATGAGTTGACTGTCATGCTATTATTTTCAACCTCTTTTATATGGTTACGACCTAATTGCTAGCAACCTCTCAGTAAGTTATTATGAGCTACTAAAATTTGTTATAGGACATTATTTCATTAACACAAAATCATGTTTATAATAATCTCTTGTAAACTGTAAATAGTAAGTGACTGATATGTTTCCAAATCTTTGTTATCACAGGTTTGTTTTTCCTTTGGGAAGTGGAAATGGGTAGGGCTCTTCTAAGTGGGCCAAAGTCAGACACATTTTGTGTCACTCATAAATTAGGAAGAAAAAATAAACCTTACTCTGAATTTCTGGGGTTTGTGTCCACTTTCCTCTCTGTCCTTATCTTTTTGTCACTTGTCCTTCAGAGTTTTTTCTCCCTTCAGAATTACTCTCTGAAAAAACTTTCTGCTCATCTCAGGTTTCTAAGCATTGGATGCAATCATAAAGCTAGTGAGAAAGTTTGAGGTACAGATAGAAAATAGGAAGGCACGAGAATCAGCTAGTATAGTATGCTTCCTGCTCTTTTTTGGATCAGAAAACCTTTTGAAATTTAATGAAAGCTATGAACTCTCCTCAGGAAAAATATACAAAACCCGCATACAAATTGTAGGAGTTTCATAGCACTCCAAGGTCTAAAAAAATAAATGGTGGACTGTTAGCTAGGTGCCTTATGTTCTGCAGCTTGGACGAGTTGATAAGCTCCTCTAGGTCTTTGTTTACTCAACTGCACAATAGGTATCACAGCTCATAGCCCCCTTTCACAGGTATATTAGGAGAGAACATGAAAACTTTCATGAAAATACTTGGAAATTAATGTGCTGTGGAACAAACCCTATTACAACAAAATGGAAAAAAACTGTATACATTTTTTGTTGAATTGAAATTTTAGTAAAATAGATGTTTCCCTACCTAGTTTTAGGAGTCTTACATACAGATGATTTCATAAACATGATATTTTACTATAACAAGATTTTATATACACACGTGCGTGTGTGTGTGTGTCAGTAAAATGATAACACTGAATTTTCTGCTGCTTTGGTTTGGTATATTTATGGATATACCTCTCAAGTTTCTGAAGCATATCTTCTGAGAATAGAAGATTAGGACTCTTGAATAGAAAATGTTTAGGGGAAATTTTTCATATTTTGAACGATTGAGTGCTTGTGGTTGCTATGGGGTAGATGCAATGTACAATTAAAGATAATTGGATGGTTTTAGGAAAGCTCTCAAAAGCAGTTTGTGTAAATGGTGGTAATCTTGTTAAATCATATTAAGATAAATCCAGAACATCAAAGTGAACATTACACTAAAGATTGGGGTCTTTGCAGACAGTATAAAATAGAAAAAAGAGAAAGAGGGTCTCTATGACATATTTTCTCAATGAATTTTGAGGTTTTTTTTTTTTTTTTTTTTTTTTGTGGTACGCGGGCCTCACACTGCTGTGGCCTCTCCCGTTGCGGAGCACAGGCTCCGGACGCGCAGGC
>NC_041230.1:43405123-43409993 GCF_002837175.3 Physeter macrocephalus | reverse complement strand
GGGCCCAGCCGCTCCGCGGCACGCGGGATCCTCCCAGACCGGGGCGCGAAGCCGGTTCCCCTGCATCGGCAGGCGGACGCGCAACCACTGCGCCACCAGGGAAGCCCCTGTTGTTATTTTTTAAACTTGACTAAAGCACTATTATTTGAGAAATACCTAGCCCTTAGAGGTAAATGAACAGATATTTCTGCTGTGTTCTATCAATATTGACATGAACTATGATCACTGCATTGGGCTGATGTAATTTCTTTAAAATTTTCTGACATTTTAAACTCTGAAAAGTCAGGTTCTTGTTTCTAGTGCAAACTAAACTGACTTAAATTTCCCAGGATCTGTATTTTCATTTATAGCTTGCAACTGTTACATTCTTACCAAAGATTATCGAGGGCATTTTCTGTAACTTCCACAGTGTGGTTGGTTCTCACCCTGTTTCTCAATAGAACATTGATAAACTATTGTGTGTTGAGTTGGTTTTTTGTTTTTAACCAAATGACGTTTATTTGATGCTCATGGTGGTGAGAGTTTTTAAATGTTAGTATCCTTGCTGTTTTAGGATGCACATTCACAGGGTGAGGTGGTATCGTGCTTGGAGAAAGGCCTGGTGAAGGAAGCAGAAGAAAGAGATCCTAAGATTCAAGTCTCTGAACTCTGCAAGAAAGCCATTCTCCGGGTGGCTGAGCTGTCCTCAGATGACTTTCACTTAGACCGGCATTTATATTTTGCCTGCCGAGATGATCGGGAACGTTTTTGTGAAAATGTGAGTCAGCTCAGAAACTGTTCTTCTTTGCTTCCTTTTCTTCCTAAATATTTTTTTGTACTCGATTCCAAAATTAAACCAACACAAGCTGTCACATGTAGAAAAGTCACTGAAATGGAAGGTGGAGTTGTTCCCAGGATAACAGAAAGTTATCTGGGTACTGGATACGGCTGCTCAGCCTTGAGGTAACATCTAGTTAACACTTGGCTTCGAACAGTCTCCATACGTTGTTTTTCTACTCTATCTCACTTCTCAGTTTCAGTTCTTGGAAGTTTGTTTTATATATAGGAATCCTATCTTACCAGGGAATCCCATTCACATATATTCCATGGCTAAAACTTGGCCATATTACGTATTTATATTTGACTAGTTTTGGCTAAGACAAAGAAAGCAGCAGGTGGCTAACTTTTAAAACCAAATCCTTGGTTACTACCTGCGTACCCTATAGAACAACTTTCCAACCCTTTAGGCAGAAATAATCTCCATCTTTACTGCAAAGGACTGAGCGTGACTTGTGTACACTCCCACTCTGCCTGCTGTTTTGTATTAATAGCTTTAACTATCAGAACCACTGATCAGAGCCAATGCTAGAGTTTTATTGACTCTAGCATAAAGTTGTAAGAAGAGAGACTCATTGACACTTCTCTTGGTTTCCTAATTAACAGTAAGTCTGGGAACACATGACAGTGCTTTCAAATACCATGGGAAATTTTTTTTCATCTTTACTGAAATCATTATTTTCTTTCAAAGGCTACTAAATTTTATAGATGGCTGAGCCATGTGTTCAAAGGTAGTCATCATTATAATAATTTAACAGAAAGTTCTTTATAAGATTGTGGTTACTGCCCAGCATAACTACTTAGCTACTGATGATGATGATGATGATATATTCCATCTTACAGACACAAGCTGGTGAAGGCAGAGTATATAAGTGCCTCTTTAACCATAAATTTGAAGAATCCATGAGTGAAAAAGTAAGTATTACTTTGAAACAAACCAGCATTTTATTCATTTTCTTAAAAGCTTTCTCAAATCCTCTCAAACAATATTCTTATAAACTCATACCAAAATATAAAATACTGATATGGCTTGTCCTTTTCAGAGGTAAGATATTTGGCTTTTAGTAGGAAACCAAAGCATATTTCACTTAAACCAAAAAAATTAAGCTTCTCGTGATATCTGGACTTTGGGACGCCAATGGGGAATCAATTTGGGGAATAAAATCAGATAATTTTATATCAGAATTACACTGAAGCCATTCCTATGTACTCAAGAAGTTTAGACTAACCAAACCAATATGCTTCATAGATAATTAGCAATTTAATTTTTCAGCAACTGTCTCATTAAGCTTTATTACTGTTAGTTCTCTGTCCCTGGATGAATGCAAGAATCTTTCATGACTTTTGAAAGTCATTATTTTTGGCTTTGCTATCCTGTCACTTACTTTCCTGTGCAGCTGAAGAAGTGTTTTTCATTTCACTTCCTTATATCATTTAGTATTGAATAATTATATTTAAAAAGTATAGAATGGAGCTTCCAGAGTGTTATGTCAGTTGCCACTTTCATTCTGGTGAAATTTACTTTAGGGATATTGTTGAAGAGGAAAAGAATACTTTGTCAAGTTAATGTATTAGAATCTACCAAATATTTATGTGTTTTGGACAGTTGCTATTGTTGAAACAATCAGCAATTCACCATAGAATCCCAGGCTTTCCTGCTTATATACCCCTACTTCTTGCTACACTAGTTCAGCACACTTGTGCTCAATTTTAACCAAACTTAAACATAGACATTTTGGTAACTACTGCAGTTGTTTACTGTACTTGGCCATGAGCCTCTGCTTGTCTTAGAGGTACATGTGAATGGCTCAGCCTCCTGAGCGGTCTCACAGCTCCCTTGGTGCCCTCTTTCCTCAGTGTCGAGAAGCACTAACAACCCGCCAAAAGCTGATTGCCCAGGATTATAAAGTCAGTTATTCATTGGCCAAATCCTGTAAGAGTGACTTGAAGAAATACCGGTGCAACGTGGAAAACCTTCCTCGGTCCCGGGAAGCCAGGCTCTCCTACCTTCTGATGTGTCTAGAGTCAGCTGTGCATAGAGGTAAGAGTTAAATTTCTTTTTATCTTTTTCACTCCTTTTTGGATCGTTTCCTCCTATGTGGGCTCTTTTGAGTGCACTTGTACCTTGTGACTCAGGTAAGCAAAACTCTAGACTGAAGGCTTGGTATCCCTAAGTCTTATTGAAGCCCCTTCCTCTTAACTCAACAGCCCTAAATTTTGTTTTTCTTTACATCCCAGCTTTTTAAAAGTAAGGTGTATTTCTCAAATCCAATTTAAAATTTTTTAAATGCATGTCACACAGCAATTTTAGGAGAGTTAGGGAAGCATAATGAGCTTTGGGTCAGAGAGACGTGACTTCAAATGATGGCTGTATCAGCAAACTAACTGCCTGGGGACCATTATTTATGTTTCTTAATAATTCCAAACCTCATTTTTCTTATCTATAAAACAAAAATATATTACCTGTGTTGAGGAGTTCTTGTGAGGATCGAATGAGGTGTTTTGGCGCAACAAACGGTAAGTGATAAGTACTGTTACTATTCTAACAGTGTTGATATAAAGAAATTAAACAGTGAAAGAAGGAAGGATTACCTTACAAGGTCAGGCTCAGGGTCTGTTCAGTCCAAAAGTCAATCCCTGATAAAGGAACTAAGAAGGATCTATAAAAGGTCAGGGTCATTCAGAAAGAACATTTCTTAACATGGATTATAGGATGTAAAAATGAAATTCCTAGCTGTCGAATGAATGATGCTAGGACAGTTGCCTAGTGATTAAAAAGTTAAGTGGAAAAAGATCAGTTGTTAAATAAAACTCAGAACTTTTTGTTGAATTTTTTTCTCATATCTGGGTAGTGAAAGACTCCTAAGCTTAAAAGCAATGGAATAGCAACGAGAGACCACTCATGTTTGGTATTCTTGCAAACAAAGGACATTTTGGAGGAAATTGGAGAATTTTGATTATGGTCTGGGTGTTTGATGAAATTTTCTTGAAATGTAAAGGTGGAGATTGTTGACTACTAAAGCATATTATAAAGCAGTATGCATAACATCTAATTTTTGTATTTAAAAAATAGTTAATCTCCTTAAACTGCAAATTAACAGGAAACACAAAAAGACTCAGCAAATAAATGGCCAAAGGATATGAACAGAGAATTCATAGAAGTTATACAGATTTTTAATACTAAAAAGTCTGACCGTGTGAGTGTTCGTAGGATGTGAAAGAACTGGAACTACACTATTGATGGGAATTTTAAATTTCTGCTTTGGAAAATAGTTGGCCAGTTTCTTAAAAAGTTCCACATACATCTACCTTATGACCCAGCCATGTAAATCCTAGGTTACCCAAGATATATGAAAGCATATATCCATATAAACTCTTGTGTATGAATGCTCAAAACAGCTTATTTGTAATAACCCAAAACTGGAAATAACCCAAATGTCCATCAGCAGTTTAAGGGATAAACGAATTGTAGTATAGCCACATAATGGAATAATATTACTTAGCAGTAAAAAGGAATGCACTGTTGATTTGTGGCTGAATCTCAAAAAATCTGAAAGAAGTCAGACAAAAAAAAAAAAAGAGTCCATAGCATATCATTACATTTATATGAACTTTATTTATATGAACTTCTGAAAAATGCAAACTAGTAAAATAATCTGTAGTCACAGAAAGCAGATCAGTGGTTGACTGGGCATGGGGTAGGTGGGTAGAGAGGAAGGAAAAGGAGGGATTCTAAAGGAATATGTGGAAGCTTTTGGAGTTGATGGTTATGTGTTCAGTATCTTTTTTTTTTTTTAACATCTTTATTGGAGTATAACTGTTTTACAATGGTGTGTTAGTTTCTGCTTTACAACAAAGTGAATCAGTTATACATATACATATGTTCCCATATCTCTTCCCTCTTGCGTCTCCCTCCCTCCCACCCTCCCTATCCCACCCCTCTAGGTGGCCACAAAGCACCGAGCTGATCTCCCTGTGCTATGCGGCTGCTTACCACTAGCTATCTATTTTACGTTCGGTAGTGTATATATGTCCATGCCACTCTCACTTCGTC
>NC_041230.1:43395150-43404578 GCF_002837175.3 Physeter macrocephalus | reverse complement strand
ATTAATGATGTTGAGCATTCTTTCATGTGTTTGTTGGCAATCTGTATATCCTCTTTGGAGAAATGTCTATTTAGTTCTTCTGCCCATTTTTGGATTGGGTTGTTTGTTTTTTTGTTATTGAGCTGCATGAGTTGATATCTTGATTGTGGTGATGGTTTCATTGATGTGCACATATGTCAGACTTATCCAATTGTATGTTTTAAAAGTGTAGTTTATTATATGTCAGTTATACCTCAGCAAAGCTGTTTTGTTTTTTTTTTTTAATTTCATAAGTTTTCCCAGATGGCATTGACAGCTCAAAGAAGAGTTGGGGAGCTATAGTGAGAATTTGAAGTGAAGATTTTTCCACAAGCTTAAAGGGGATTCAGCCAGTAGGGATTTTCCTGGCTTTCATTTTTACCCCAGTAGTTATCTTATTGATAAGACTTCTGTTGGCAAAACATATGCATTACTCGTTCAGTAGTATAAAATTCTGTATAAAGCAGAACTCTGACAAGGCAAACCCTAGTCTTTGGAGTATTAAACTCATTTTATGATGATAAAGCTTTTGCTAAATTCTCTGCTTTTCAGTCTAGATAATAGTGTGACTGGTATATTCTAGGGAAAAACTTGTACTTTTAATATGTGGTAATATCTGATCCTGTAGCTCACCATCCATAATGTTGTGACTTAAATCCTAACAGGACGGCAGGTGAGCAGTGAGTGCCAGGGAGAGATGTTAGATTACCGCCGCATGTTGATGGAAGACTTTTCTTTGAGCCCTGAGATCATCCTGAGCTGTCGGGGGGAGATTGAACACCACTGTTCTGGATTGCATCGAAAAGGGCGAACCCTGCATTGTCTGATGAAAGTAGTTCGGGGGGAGAAAGGGAACCTTGGAATGAACTGCCAGCAAGCGGTAAGGACAGATTTTCCACTGCCATTTTTAATGTTACATTTTATCAGCCGAGGAGCCTCTTCCTGACACTGTCCCAGCTTATTTATCTGGATCATTTGTGACATCACAGTGAACCTTAGGTATTAAGAACTAGACACAAAATACTGTTTCTTCAGGCATATCAGAGTAAAAACGTGGAATTTGCTGCAGAGCAGAAGTTTGAGCTCATAATAAATAAAAGGAGCTATACAGTAAACTTAAAGAAATAGATAAAATGCATTGTTTACTGGAGTGTTTAAAGAAGAGATATCTGGCTAGGTTGTATTTACTAAGGCAAACCAGGTTCTGGTAAATCAGAAAAGGTCTTCCAGCAAAAGAGAATGTGCCTCTCCCACCACGTTTGGTTGAGTTGAGGCTGAAAGAGAGCTGAAATGAATTGAAACTTTCTAAGATTCTTTTCCTATTACTGATATGCAGCATGGCACGAATTCCTGGCCTGAAGGATCAAGAAAGCATGTCGTTTTCAAAATCCCACCATCTTTTCTTGTTCAACAAGGGCAGCTGTGCGTGGGAGGGTCTGTCTTTCTCTACCACCAAACTCTACAGTCTGTTCTGTAAAGATAGTTGGAAAAAATTAGCGTGGTTTGCTTGAGAAGATAAAGTTGTTCTTGATCCAATGTTCATAAACAGTTGAGTAACTATAGATCAGGTACATAATATAATTTAACAAAATATTATAATGGATACAGTGCATCTGTTTCATTACCATTATCCATGTTTATTGCTTTTTACCGAATAAGAGTCTTTGAGCAATTTACAATACGAAATGTAACAGTGGCATCCTGTACAATGAATTCTGTGGTTTCCTATACATTCCTTTAGGAAGCACAGAAGATAGCCTTATACTCTAAATTAGAAGGTTGAGGTTCTCTCCTAAGTGAAACTTTAGAAAACTGCAACTCATTAGTCTCTTATTTTTGTTGTTGGCAGTTTTTATTAAAAACTGAATATTAATTGAATTTGATTTTCCTGCTAATCAGGTAAAATCAGAATTTTACAGTCTGAAACACAAAATTTCCGTAGAATTTTGACGTGGAGTAAAATTTCCTCTTAGCTTCTATTACTCACCCTGACCCAGAGTGGACAGTAACTTACACATCCCATAGTGGGAAAAATAGACAAATGTCGCCTCTTATCCAGAATACCGAGCCTAGCTAGAAAGAAGTCTTCTGGATGTAGTTCCTCAGGAGCAGTCTTTGCTGGTGATTGTCCTGGGAAACTTCTGTGACAATGTGTGTGCCTGGGCCCCAGACCAAGAACAAATCAAGTCATTTCATCCTTAATGCAGCGTGCAAAGGGGAGGGTGGTGGTCAGGAATAAACTTATATTTTTACTGAGGCTACACTTTGTACTAAGGTGTACGGAAAAAAGAAATTAGTTTGATTTTATTTGGAAGCATGTAGTTTACCTCCAGGGCTTTTTGAAATTTTGCTTGTTGAGAGAGAAATAAATAGCACCCACCTCATGCTTTGTGCCCAAAAGAAAAGTGCTTCCAAACCTAGAGGTTAGCCTCAAAAGGTAAAATACGTGGTTTTGTCCACATTAAGTTTAGCTAAGTGGGCAAGAAACACTTCATTTTGTTTTTTATGGACCTGTGGTCTTTAGTCTTTGCTCACAAATATTGAAGATAGGTGATCCAAAGGGAGAAAGTTTTCCTTAGTCTTCTACTTTATTATCCATCCTCAGTCAGATGGAGGAATGTTTTGTAATAATTTGCTTTTCAAAGTTTCTTTCCTTGATACAGTAGACTTCCTTATTGGTCTGTGGTTGACCATTAATTTTCCCTTGTTCTCTGCTTGGTGGTGCTTTGATTTAGTGATCTCTCAACAAATAGTAAAGCGAATAAATAGTGAAGCATAAGAATAATTATTATCTTAATGAGTATACACTCTTCCAAATACACTGTGATCATGAACTTAAATTCTTTTCAGTTATGGCTGAACAAATCTGGGCCCAGTCTCTCCTAGGCTAAGGAGACTGCCGTCTCTTCTCTAGACTAATGTTTTGGAAGCATTTTCTCATGTTTTCCTAAGCAATCGGGGCGGGAATAGATGTATGATCATGTAATAATTCACGTACTTAGTGTTTATTTCCCACACCGCTGTCACTGGATTCCAGAGTAGCAGTGATCCCTTGAGCCTTTGACCTCCTAGAGTCTATAGGGCATTCATTGTCTTCTTTTAGAACCTGCAGTCTGGTACATGCACGGAGAATTCTCAGAGTTTGCCTGTCAGTCATGGATATTTAACTGATAAGTTCTTAGAGAAACTTGCAGACTCCATGATGCTTATAATGTCCCTCAGAAAAAGAAGTAAATATTTTGGTCTTTGTCAGCAAATTAAAATTGGTAGTCATTTGACAGTAGTAGTAATCTTCCTACTAACCACTGCATTTTGAAGCTTCTCCAGATTGCACCAAGAATTGGTATAAATAAGTTCCATCCCAGAATATTAGATATCTTTCATACTTCGCTCATCTTGATTGTTGACTTCTTTTAGGAGAGACAAAATTGGGATTTTCTTTTGATCTTTGTTCTCTGATCAAGTATGTGATGGGGTCAGTGCTTTCATATGAGCCTCTATAGGATTATAGGTCAAATGTATGAGGATCAGAGAAGGCTCCTACAGAGGCTAAACCAATGACACAAAAAGGGCTCCAATTCTTTAACTTGGAACAAAAGGAACCCCAACCAGAAGGACCGTAGTTTTCAAATTTGCTTTGTGTTATTTAAGATTCCCACCCCAAACACCATCTGCTACCCATCTGTAGTAATAATGATCTTTTACATCTGTAAAATGCTTTGCAGCTTACACAACCTTCTATATATTACTCTTCCTTATAATTCTTTGCAGTTAAAGAAACTGGAACTTAGAGGTTAATCAACTTGCCTTTGTTCTCAAAGCTAGTATCTGGCAAAGACAGAACTATTAATAGAACTCAGGTTTTCTCATCCTTAATTTAGAGCTTTTTCATCTGTGCCCCAACTGCTTTCTCCTCAGACAGGAAAAAAAGAATCTGAGGCACATCTTCTCATGCTTTCACTTTATTCTATGACAGAGTGTGGACCAAGCAAAAGTAAATGTTAAAGAATATATCCTCATTTTCAACTGCATAATGACAAGTATTTTTCTGTATTACTTGTAATGAACAAGCTCTGGTTTATCTCTTGGTTATATAAAAAATAGTTGAGGAAAAATAGGAAATTATAAGTAATATTCTTGTTTTTTGTAATTGGTATTTCTTGCAACTGAAATCTCACATCTCTTTTTAATAAAGCAGAGTATACTTGTTTTATGCCATTGTCTTTGCAGAAAAATTCAAATTCTAGATTTTTAAGACCAAATTAGATCTCTAACTGGAAATGTCTTCTGTTTACTCTTCTCCACTCAACTCTGGCTTGGCACTGAGTGTCAGATTTAGTAATTTGATTAACAGATGTGAGGAAAGAGGCAGCTTTTATATTGTAAGGTCCTCTTGTTTTGCACACATCCAGGGATGGTTCAGACAGGTAGGCAAGCTATACCTACAATGAGTTAAACAGAAAAACTTGCAAAGTAGAGGAACTAGTTGGAAAGTATTTGACAAGAGCTGTTGAGCTTGGCCAGTGACAATTGTAGTACCTTGTTAAGAGTACATTGTGATATACCAGACTGAGAACTGATTGAAGACATGACGTTGCTCATCCTAGCTGTATAAGTGACTTTCTTTCTTCCTTCTTAATTTTTCTTAATCCAGCTTCAAACACTGATTCAGGAGACTGACCCTGGTGCAGATTACCGCATTGATAGAGCTTTGAATGAAGCTTGTGAATCTGTAATACAGACAGCCTGCAAACACATAAGATCCGGAGACCCAATGTAGGTTATCTTATTTGTGGTATTGTATTGTATTTGGCAGTGCAACATGGGGAATATATCCCCAAATGACTTTCCGACAGTTTAGCAACTTAACTGAAATTTTGTTAAGCAGGAACACATACCAGCTTTTGTTAAAACTAGTATTGGGGGCTTCCCTGGTGATGCAGTGGTTAAGAATCCACCTGCCAGTGCAGGGGACACGGGTTCAAGCCCTGGTCCGGGAAGATCCCACGTGCCGCGGAGCAGCTAAGCCCGTGCTCCACAACTACTGAGCCTGCACTCTGGAGCCCGTGCGTGAGCCACAGCTACTGAGCCTGTGAGCCACAACTACTGAGCCTGCGAGCCACCAACTACTGAAGCCCGCGAGCCACCAGCTACTGAAGCCTGCGCACCTAGAGCCCGTGCTCCGCAACAAGAGAAGCCACGACGATGAGAAGCTCGCGCACCGCAATGAAGAGCAGCCCCCACTCACCGCAACTACAGAAAGCCCGCATGCAGCAACGAAGACCCAACACAGCAAAAATAAAATAAATTAATTTAAACAAAACAAAACAAAACAAAAAACTAGTATTGGGATTGAGACTTGGGCTCTGCCTCATCCATGATGTAGAGAACCTAGACCCAGCATTGTGATGATGTTTGTTGACAGTGACTGAGCATATACAGCCCTAGCCATTAGGTCACTGAATAATCCTACTCAATGGTCAAATAAAAATCAGAGAGAAAAACTTGCAGGATAAAATGAAACATGCTTTGGCTCTATACTTTTCATCCTATGTGTATATCGTCTCATATACATTGGCAACTTGATAATTATTAGAGAGTAATTAATTATAATTGAAATAAAACACAAAATGTGGTGGTTGGAGGGGGTAATCATAGACAAAATGAACTCTGAAGTTATATCCAAGATCTAGGAAAGCTGTAAAATGCTATAATAAAGCATTTGAGTCTCATGTATTGGTTTTATTCTATATGATGTGCAAACAGCTCTTAAAACCAGGTTGCAAGTGAGAACAGGTTTTCCATTCTGCAAAAATCTTTATAGTCTGCAGCCGGCAGTACCCAACCGTGTGAAACAAATGCAGTCCATGTTTCTCATCATTCTGCTGTGCATATACTCCAGATGTTCATGCTGTGGTAGGAGGTTAAAAAAAAGGGCTTCTTCCTTGAAGCTCTTTGTATGGTTGGTGAAGGTAGACAAACACTCTTACACTCTTAAGACTGATTAAGACTATTTACCAATATGAAAATAACTGTGTCAACTATTAAGGGGGCAGGGGAGAGGGAGGAAGGAGGGAACTGCTACAGATTAAATAGATTTTAGATACTGTCAATTAAATGCAGGTTATGGACCTTTTCTGGGTCCTGATTTGAACAAACGTGAAAAGGCATGAGATAATTGGAAAAATTTGAATGCTGACAGGATATTTCGTGATATTAAGGATTTTTAGATTTACTTCTTTGGTGGATAATGGTATTATGTTTTCATATTATAGAGAAACATGCTGAAGTATAATACTTATAAATGAAATGATAGGGTATCTGGGATTTATTTCAAAATATTAGCAAGGGGGGTATAGGGTTAAAACAGACTTGGCCATAGGTTGATAAAGCTATGGGATGGGAAGATGGATATTATATGATTCTCTACTTTTGTATGGTTGGAAGTTTCTCATAATAAACAGTTAAATATAAAGCAGCTGCACACAGCTCTTGTGTAAGCTGAGTCCTAACTGCTAAGTGGCTCTAAAGTTGATAGACGGCATGAGCACTGTTAGGTTGAGTGAATTTGAGTGATTCTCAGGAAAGTAAGTCCCTGATTGCCCTAGGAAAATAGCTAAATGGCTTTTTCTACAGACCAAGCAATACTGGTGTGAGAGTTCTGAATCCATTGTCAGAACTTTCTCTAGTTACAATTTCACCCCTGTTTTATGCCCAGGATCCTCTCGTGCCTGATGGAACATTTATACACAGAAAAAATGGTGGAAGATTGTGAACACCGTCTCTTAGAGCTGCAGTATTTCATCTCCCGTGATTGGAAGTGAGTATTTTGTTTTGTTTGGTCTGGTCTTTTTTTGGGCCATGCGGCATGTGAGATCCTAGTTCCCTGACCAGGGATCGAACCTGTGCCCCCTGCATTGGAAGCGCAGAGTCTTAAGCACTGGAAGTGAGTATTTTGAAGCCATAGTAAGGTAAGTCTCAGCCTGTTCTCCTGTGTAGTCACTATCCCTTGTATTTTTAAAAAATAATCAGTAGTAATTTGTTTTTGTTAAGTTGTGGGATAGCTGACACTCTAATCTCCAGAAAAACCTCTTTCTTCCTTTCAGAACAGTATCTAAAAGCAGAGACAGCCCCTGCAGGTCTATTCCCAAGTGTCCCCATTAACTACTACATTGAAAGTAAGGGTCAAGTGTTTCTGATACCACAAACATCTATCTAGAAAGAACTTGGGCAGCTGTGGGGCAGCAGAAGCATCTTCAGATATGTCTCTTATAGTGATTTTTATTTTTATTGATTTGTCCTGGGTATGGGAGTTTGCTTTATTTCTTTTACTATTCAAAGTTATTGAATTTATTCTGTCTTAAGAAGCTCTTCTCAATAAATGACAACTTGATTCTCTTCTTATCCTGTTAGCCAGAAAAAAGGGGGGAGGTAGGTGAAATAGAAGTGTATCTCTTATGGTCAGAATAACTGTTTATTGGCTGCAATCCCTCCCTCTTTCCATGTCTTATTTTCTCTTCCTATCTCCAGACCAGGCTGTTCCTCCTGCCTCCCAAGTTCAGCTGCTTCCTGATTGTTTTAAGCCACTGTAATTTGGTCATTAATTATTTTTCTGGTGATTAATATATGTTTTACCCCCATACTTTACTGGAAAGAGATTACTTGAAGACTCAGTGTGTCTATTTCTGTTTCCTCAAGTTAACTCTTGACAGGACTTCAGAAACTTGGGTGGGAATTTCCCTGTGCTTACTCTGGCTATCTAAACCGAAATAACAGAGTGTTTACTGAGTTTATTACCTTAAAAAAGTATGTTTTTTCCTCTTCTGTAATTCCTTCCTCCATGATCAAAAGATGCTTCACAATCTTTAAAGCTACTTAAATATTAGCCTTTTTCCTCCCATTAAGTAGCCCTCCCCCAAAGTTGATAATATAATGTAGACAGAATGAAGTATCCACTGGTCTGATTTGGAGAGGCACCAGGCTCATCACCTAATCCACTGTCTCCAGAGTCAAAGTTAAATGTCAAGTTTTTTTAATTGATAAGCATGTTCAGGTAAACTAAAAATATAACTGCCTTACCTTGCATGGGAAAAAGAACTGGAACAGTTTTACTAGAAAAGAACTTGAGGAGGAGACTGTTTATCTTGTCCTTTCCTGATCTTAATGAACCTGGTATATCAGGTAAGATTGACTTTTACTCACAGAAAAAGTACTGAGTAAAAGTTGTGAATTGCCTGGTGATTGCTACAACCCTTGTCTCATTTCAGCTAGGGCATGTTGATGCTGAGTGTATTATTGTAATGTTGTGTGCCTTACATTGCGAAGATACCATCTTAGAGGCAGAACTTAAATCTTCTATATTAAGGATTAACAAACTTCTACAGATTGATCACTGTGTGTTCATGAAGAACAAAATTCAGGAATGTACTTGTGCTTACCTGCTGTCTCCATTACCCCAGAAGTGATTGTCAACGGGTACACAAACAGGCACCTTGCAGAAACCCTTAGCATGTCTTGGGAGGAAAGGTATAGTAAGAGTGCTTATCTCTTAACTCTTAACCTTGTAGGCTGGACCCTGTCTTATACCGCAAATGCCAGGGAGATGCATCTCGTCTTTGCCACACCCACGGTTGGAATGAAACCAGTGAACTTATGCCTCCTGGAGCTGTGTTCTCTTGCTTATACCGACATGCCTACCGCACTGAGGAACAGGGCAGGAGGGTATGCACTCAATATTGACTTCATTTCTTCCTGTCATCATTTAATTCATTTGCCGTGAATTGTTGTGATTCCTATCATCCTAGGAAAACTTTGTTAGTATATCTGGCGGGGAGGGGTTGCTGCACTACTAGACGCTTCTTCATTCAGAGAGTGTACATAGAATTGTTCTACCAGCTTCTTTCCATCTGATTTTATGTTTTTAACAAAATGAGGGGACATTTCCAGTTTTTCTTAAAATTACCAAAATCTAAATCACAAGTAGACAAATGCCGCTACCCTAACTGTATTTAGCGTTAAAGATCCATTAGAAGCTCTTAAACCAAGGTGTAAATGGTTTTTAGGCTTCTGCCCTTGGCAGCAGAACCCATAATGAGGGTGAGGCCCCCCAGACAGCACACTCGTTGGAGCTACACCCTCCACGCCCCACTCTCTTGGTATTTGTCTGCCCTGAGTACTGCCTCTTGTTGGGATATTTGTGTCTGCTTGGCTCTCAGGTAACACTTGTTGCCTTCTGGTCCCATACTGACATGCTGCTTGCTCTCCAGGGTGGCCTTTTTTTTTTTTTTTTTTTTTTTTTTTTTTGCGGTACGCGGGCCTCTCACTGTTGTGGCCTCTCCCGTTGCGGAGCACAGGCTCCGGACGCGCAGGCTCAGCGGCCATGGCTCATGGGCCCAGCTGCTCCGCGGCAT
>NC_041230.1:43372741-43395045 GCF_002837175.3 Physeter macrocephalus | reverse complement strand
ATGAACCCGTGTCCCCTGCATCGGCAGGCGGACTCTCAACCACTGCACCACCAGGGAAGCCCCAGGGTGGCCTTTTTAAGCCTTCTGAGATACTCTATTGCATTTCAGCCCTGCATTTGTTACAGAAAATATAGATGGTATTATTTCACAGGCATGTTTGCAAGTACCCCTTTTGAGCTTAATGCAAAAGTCTGTTTAGGATTCAGAATGAGGAGACTCAGAAAGAAATGTCATACTTTAGTTACTGCAATAGTAACCCAGTTTTTATATTGCTATGTAAGAAAATATGGAAATTTGTTGTTACTTAAATTCTTTGTATAATGAGCCTGTCATTAATCACAGGAGCTCCTAAATCCTAGCATCTTGGTAGTCACTATAGTAGGAGGTTCCTTGTCTTTGTAAATCAAGAAAGAGTTGGAATCTGGTATGCTGTCCTTTTAAAAAATAGGCTTCTTTTAAAAATCGAGGTTAAAGTCACGTAACATAAAGTTAATCATTTTAGAAGGAAAAATTCAGTGGCATTTAGTACATTCACAAAGTTGTGCAACCACCACCTCTACTTCCAAAATATTTCCGTGTTTCTGAAAGGAAACTCTTATGCCCATTAAGCAGTTACTCTCTATCCCCACCATACCTCCCTGCAGATGTGTTGGCTCTTTTAGGAGGAGAGACTGACTGTACCTGTCAATGACAGCCTTCTCACAACTCTCCCCAAAATATTAGTTTTCATCTGTTTGACCCTCTGCTAATTCTCATTAACTTATCTAGAAGAGTCGGGTTCTGACCTGAAGTAACTCTCACCTGCTTGTTCCGAGTTTAGGTAAATTTGAACTCAGTTCTCCTCACCCAAGTGTTTATTCTCTCTTGAATCAGACCCAGCATTCCACTCTACATTCATAGAGTAGTGGCAAATTAATTTTCCTAAACAAAAAACTCTCTACCTCATCTGAACAAATCCAGTTCATTTTTTAATTGACGTATCGTTGATTTACAATATTATATTAGTTTCAGGTGTACAGCATAGTGATTCAGTCCTAATTCACTTTTATCAGGATACTCTGAGAAAAGAATATTGTTTCATACAGTATATTATAAAATGCCTAATGTATTTATAATCGCATTCCTAGAGATAAAGGTGTTTAGAAGCCTCCTAGAACATTTAATTTTTATTCTGGAAGAGATTCGAGGTATAAAGTTCGGTTCAAATAACTGTAAACTTATTTGTTAGTTTCCTGACAATGGATTTGTTCTATCTTGTGTCTTTTGGTTTTGGTTTTGGTACCTTTGAAGTATTTTGCGTATTATTTCTCATGTAGCTCTCACGGGAATGCCGAGCTGAAGTCCAGAGGATCCTACACCAGCGTGCCATGGACGTTAAGCTGGATCCTGCCCTTCAGGATAAGTGCCTGATTGATCTGGGGAAATGGTGCAGTGAAAAAACAGAGACTGGACAGGTAGGTGACAAAGCTACCTATTTATGGGGTAGTAATAATAATAATGTTCCTGATTAACATTTTATATAGACTACAAACACCATAAAATCCATCTCCATCAACTTCACAGGTGTGTGATTTGTTATATTCGTCACTGTTCTTCCTATAAGAAAGCCTGAGGAAAATGTTCTCTTTGGTCTCTATAATTGTACTTTTCCTAAGCAGTTAGTTTACTTTAATGTTATGGTTATTATGTTTTGTAATTGATTGTTTTCTGTCTTTGTGCTGCCTCTTAAAAAGCCTCGAGCCAAAGATATGGCGTGCCTCTAGCAGGTGTATTAGATTTTGTGGTAGGCATTTTGTGTACTAACCTGCTACTGGCTTCATTCCACTTTCCTTAACATACTTTCTTTTTCTTTTCTCTTTTTTACTCTTTTTTTTTTTTTTTTTTTTTTTTTTTTTTTTTTTTTTGCGGTACGCGGGCCTCTCACTGTTGTAGCCTCTCCCGTTGCGGAGCACAGGCTCTGGACGCACAGCCCCAGCGGTCATGGCTCACGGGCCCAGCCGCTCCGCGGCACGTGGGATGCTCCCAGACCGGGGCACGAACCCGGTTCCCCTGCATCGGCAGGCGGACGCGCAACCACTGCGCCACCAGGGAAGCCCCTTTACTCATTTTTAATTGATTTTATCTTGCCCTTTTTTTTTTCTTTTCTCATTTTTGTAAGCTACATTAGGTCCTTTTGAGGGAAGGCAGAGTATAAATATATACATCGATATGCAAATACTGATATGCATGAATAGTATGCTTGCCCTGTGACAGTCCTAGAAGAGATGTAGGAATGGAATTATTTTTTCCATTTACTAATTGATACAGTTGAGGCTCAGAGAAATGAAGGGTATTAACTTACCTAGAGCTCAGGTCTAATCCTAGCCAGGCATTTGTTCCATTTTATTATAACCTCTCCGTACAGGAAAGTGTAGAAAAGGAGCAGCCCCAAGAATTAATGTGCATCATGCTATAAATGGTTTCTTAGGATTTTGTGCCTAGTTAAAAAAAAAAAAAAGAAGAAAGATATGTTGTTGCATTCTAGCAAATTAGGTGGGAAGGTATCTTGTCTTTTAGATCAAGGCAGAGGAACCATGCAGTGAGGAATAGCTACTTATTTAAAGCCCCATTAATACTAGAAGGAGACATGAACGGTTCCGTTTGTACCACTCCAAAACACCCTCTGGGATTAAATGAAAGTCACATGTGCAGGAATTGGACATTTTTTAAAAGCAACATGATGCCTACTCAGATCTTTTGGGCCTGGGAATATCATTTTCAGCAGTCTGTTTCCTGGACCTGCTACAGTTCTGTCGAGTTTATTGTTAGGAAATGCCATATAGTTTAGCTTTCTGTTGCCTCTGTCTAATGAAACAAGGGATATAGTCATATGGAATCCCATGAAACAGTTCCTTTCATACCCCCAGTAAAGTAACAGTGAGAAAGCAGCACTACGTTACAGCCCATCACTGTGAAGCTAAACTTAAGAAAGGAGTCCATGAGTGGAATTTTTCCCTTAGCCATTTATCTCCTCCCAAAAGTTGTATGCATTTTCCTTTAGGATCCCCCCACCCCATACTCCCTTTCTGGCTCTTGTATAATTCCCACAATCCTTCTCCTCGCTTCCCATTCTAATTCTGAAACAGAGATTCTTGCAGAATAGTCAGTAAGTTAAACTTGATCCTTTAACAGAGCCCTTTGCTGAGAAATAGCAGTTCATGTTCCTTGGGAAAGTAAGCTAATGTAAAACTTAAAACCTGTTAAGTCTCTAAAAGGAATAGCAATAGACTGATGTTACAAGGTAACTCCAGCTCAGTTCCCAAAGCCCAGGTAAGATAGCTTTTAGATACTCAAACCCTAGTGTGCTCACTTGTTTTGCAGTTACCCTCAGAGGATCCTTTTATGTGGGTTAGGGTTAGAATCCCAGATTTGATTTGCAGGAGCTATCAGCTCTCTACTGTGTTTCAGACCCTGAAACTGGGTCCCAACCTACTTGCCCACGAAGAGTCATAGAATATGCCATGTCTTTCACTGTGAATATTTTGTCCAATGATCATTATCAAAATGCAGATTAGCAGGGTGTTGACGGAATGGAGTAAAGGCCTGATAAGATTTTTAGACTCTGAGGACACCTGAACATTGATTCTTGTTGGACTTATCAGTTTGGCCTTCTGGAGGATTTGCATGGCTGTTGTACCCCCTTGACCCTCTTAACCACCCTGATACATCAAATAATTATCTTTTCAAAAATGCCAGTTTGGGGACTCAAATAAAGCTCTAGCATTCTGTTCAGTGAAGTTGTTTAAAAGAAAAGAAAAGGAAGACTACTGAAAAGGAAGTGGACACTGGTATCTCATCTACATTTGATTATTTATATAATTGACAAACGCTAAGAGAGTGCCCTTTTATTTGCAGGAGCTTGAATGCCTCCAGGATCATCTTGATGACTTGGCTGTAGAGTGCAGAGATATAGTCGGCAACCTCACCGAGTTAGAATCCGAGGTAAGCAGTTTGCAGCTCATGGAAGGAGAGTGCCCTGTCAGCAGCCTTTCATTTCTTCTTAGTTCTTTTGTTTCGAGACTCTTGAGAGTTCAGATTCTCTGTAGAACAAAAGAAACCTTGTCACATTCTCTGTTTGCTTTTTAAAGAAGAATATCGTGATGCTTCTTGAACCCCTTTTCTCATTTCTGTAGCTTAACACTGCATTTAGCCCTTGGGGTTTTTTCATAAATTAGGATTATCATAGTGACGAGACCAATCTTTTTTCCCCCTTTAAGAAAAAATAACAGCTATACTTCAAATCCTTTAATCACATTCAAGAATAGTCCAAGCATTCCTATTCTGTCATCCTTAGCTCTTTCAATTAGGTCATTTGGTAATGTTTTTTTGTTTTGTTTTTTTAACTTATTTCTTTTTGGCTGCATTGGGTCTTCTTTGCTGCGCGTGGGCTTTCTCTAGTTGAGGCGAGCAGGGGCTACTCTTGGTTGTGTTGCGCAGGCTTCACATTGTGGTGGCTTCTCTTGTTGTGGAGCACGGGCTCTAGGCATGTGGGCTCGGTAGTTGCGGCTCGCGGTCTCTGGAGTGCAGGCTCCGTAGTTGTGGCTCACGGGCTTAGCTGCTCTGCGGCATGTGGGATCTTCCCCGACCATGGATCGAATCCGTGTTCCCCCCCATTGGCAGGTGGATTCTTAACCACTGCGCCACCAGGGAAGTCCCCATTTGGTAATGTTTGTCCACTGAAATAAAATAAAAGCCTGGGATTTGCAGTTAAGCATGGAAGATTGAATATTATTCCATGTTTATCCCTGTTCCATCCTAAAACTCACTAAAGTACAAAAAATGAGATTAAAAAGAAACCTCATAAGCATAGGCATACTATTTGAAATACAGAGAGTATTGGGGGGGCAGTTAAAATGTGAAAATTGCCTTGTAGGGCCAGAAATCAGGGAAACAGGGAATAGCTATGTTTTTTAATAAGCCTTTTAGAACTATTTAAGTTGTCAAAATTGGCAATACATAAAATTACATTTCTTAGGGTCTTTTTTTTCTTTCTATTTTTCAAAAATGCACTGCCTTCTTTTATCTTGTGCCATCTCCTGTCTCATTCTCATTGTCCTTGTGGGCTGATGAGGATGTTCTGGGGTGTGTAACTCTTTAAAGGAAGATGTTATTTCAGCAGCTAATACTGCACAGCAGTTACTCTGCTTGAAGGCAGTTAGCGTGTGTTCCCAAGAGGTAGTAGTTTGTCATGTGGTTCGAGGACAGAATGATAGATGTCAGTTACTCCTGTTTTCATTTTGAACTGCTTAGCTTTGGGGAAAAATTCCAAAGGCTTTACATACTCTAATATTATTTTTATTTTTATTTTTTATTTTATTTTATTTATTTTTCATTGGGGTAGAGTTGTTTATACTCTAATACTATTTTTAAATGTTTTTTTCTCCCCACAGTTCTTACTTCTGTCTTCTCTCTTGCTCAAGCACGAGGGGAATCTGCCTCTAGAAAACTTGCCTTTCAAAGTATAATGAAGGAGCGTTAGAGGAGTAGCGTAGAACTGCTGTTCTGTCTGTGCTGGGGCTATCTAACTGAAATACTGGAATAGTTTCCAAATGTACATATTGGACTATTTACCCATCAGATGATACTGATTCAGAGAAAGAAACTGTTCCTCCCCCACCCCTGGCTCTTTCTAAAGCGGAATTACTGATATTTTAGCTGGAGAGGGTGTGGAGAAAAGGGAACCCTCTTGCACTGTTGGTGGGAATGTAAATTGATACAACCACTATGGAGAACAGTATGGAGGTTCCTTAAAAAACTAAAAATAGAACTACCATACAACCCAGCAATCCCACTACTGGGCATATACCCTGAGAAAACGGTAATTCAGAAAGTATCATGTACCACAATGTTCATTGCAGCTCTATTTACAATAGCCAGGACATGGAAGCAACCTAAGTGTCCATCAACAGATGAATGGATAAAGAAGATGTGGCACATATATACAATGGAATATTACTCAGCCATAAAAAGAAATGAAACTGAGTTATTTGTAATGAGGTGGATAGACCTGGAGTCTGTCATACAGAGTGAAGTAAGTCAGAAGGAGAAAAACAAATACCGTATGCTAACACATATATATGGAATCTAAGAAAAAAAAATGTCATGAAGAGATTAGTGGTAGGACAGGAATAAAACACAGACCTACTAGAGCATGGACTTGAGGACATGGGGAGGGGGAAGGGTAAGCTCTTTGTTATAAAGCAGAAACTAACACACCATTGTAAAGCAGTTATACTCCAATAAAGATGTTAAAAAAAAAGAATTACTGATATTTTAATCTTCTGCAGGATATTCAAATAGAAGCCTTGCTGATGAGAGCCTGCGAGCCCATAATTCAGAACTTTTGCCACGTAAGTGATGTCTAGAGGAACAAGGGTTAGAAACAGAACGAATTTCACTGGGGCTCTGGCCCCCACATGTATTGAACTCATCTCTGTCTTCAGCTCACATTGCTCCTAAGTGATAACCAACTTTCACCAGTTAAAGTTGAAAATGTAAACATCAAGGGGGGCCACCATCCTGGGCAAACTTATTTGCTTACCCCTTCTAGGTGACCAGATCTTTGGTTAACAGCACTTGCTGAGATGCCCTTTGTAAGGAAAACGGGGAGGGGGAAGCCCCATTAGTAGGGCTGAATTGCTTCTGATACATACAGTCGGGATTTGTTAACAATAATGTGGCTTCCCCTTCCAGCTCTCTCCTTGTACCTGATGTTGAGGGAATTCCGTTACTTTATTACTTTTAGTCACTTACTGAACTACCTAAATTGTGGGAGTGAAACACACCCAGGAACCATAATGATCTGACAATCAGCAGACAATGTTAGACGTTATCCCTAAAGCCAGCTGCCGGCATCGTGTAAGGAAAAGAGTTAAAAGACCTGCATAGTACACGTTCTTGTTGGAGCTTCACGCAGGGAGGGCAACTTGCTGCGTAAATTTTATTCCCCTGAGTGTTGATCCTTTGTAATGTCTCAGACTTATTTTGACATAATTTGTGATGTGTCTTATTTGTAAAGGCTCTAGAATCAATCTTGTTTGCATTTTTTGTATGGGCTGGGGTGCAGGCTTTGTTCATTAATAGTTACAAATGAAGTGTAAATGTGCACTACCTTCCCCAGGATGTAGCAGATAACCAGATAGACTCTGGAGACTTGATGGAGTGTCTCATACAGAACAAACACCAGAAGGATATGAATGAGAAGTGCGCCATTGGAGTCACCCACTTCCAGCTGGTCAGTAACACCTGGCACATCGTTCTTGTCTTGACTGCTTGGATGGTTACTGAATCCCTTCCTCTTTCAGAACATCAGAGCACCTCTTCTGTGAAAAATCATTTTTTCCAAATATCTGTTCAGTGCAGCAGCCCAAATGTGTATCAGTACCCTCGAATCTAAGCTTTTCTTTTAAATCATACTACCCAGGTCTGGCATTTGAATAAGAAGCTTAAACCATAGTCTTCATAGTTACCACAGGTCTAAAGGAAGTATTTCTGATAAAGCAAGCACTTCCTTCCTAGAAGGGTGAAATCCAGTCATCTATGTAAAATTGACCTCTTGTTGGGGCACCTAGCCTCCCTGACTGCCATCCCCAGGGCCTCTGGACTGTGGGCACTGGGAGGCAGGGGAGGGCAGACAGACCCTGTGCCCTTGTTGACTTGTTTACATTCTTGTGAAAGAGAGATGCAAAAATACATTTACAAATAAATACAGTTTCAGGTGAGCCTGTGAGGAAAAATAAAGCAGTGCAAGGCCTGCAGGGTGGTGGAGAAAAGGGACTTGAGAAGGAGGTATTTGAATAGAAGCATCAAGAAAAGTGAGGGAGCAAACCATGGGAAGATCTGGGGGAAGAATCGCAGCCTGTGTGTGACCGGAAGCTGGTGTGCCCGGAGCAAAAGCTGCCGTGGGGAGCTTAGCAGGTCATGAAGTCTGAGAGAGACAGAGTTGTGCAGGCCTGAAAAGCTAGCCGCTGCAAACGGTATATGGATACACTTACACCCAGCGCTGCTGATTAGACCTTGTCACAGAGCTTCTGATTTTCTTTTTCATCATCTTTTTTAGGTGCAGATGAAGGATTTTCGGTTCTCTTACAAGTTTAAAATGGCCTGCAAGGAGGACGTGTTGAAACTTTGTCCCAACATAAAGAAGAAGTATGTAGCTTGTAATTGATTCGTTCTGCTTCCCTCAAGTCCCTCTTAGCTACTGAATGAGCATCCAAGATGTCGGGTGGCCTGCTGCTATCTGACCAGATTAGCCCTGCAGGCCTCCTGCACCCGCCTTTGGTAGTATGGCCAAACACTTGGATTGTCTAGACATATCCTCTTTATAGCAGCCTGGAGCCACACCTGGTGGTGGTAGTTCTGATATGGAGAGCCTATGTCCTAAAGGAGCATTTTTAATTTTTCCAGGTTCAGGCTATCTAACTGATGAAGCACATACAGATTGTGTACTTAGAGGAGCACGTTGCAGTGTGAATAAGATGTTAACTGATTTCCTCCGAACATCATTCCATTGTGTCATCTCTTCAGGGAAGCAGCAGAGGCTTTCACTGAGTTAGAGATGTAGTAAAGAAACAAAAGCTGTATTCATTTAAGAATTAGGTGTTAATGAGGAGAGTGATGAGCTTTTATAGCATGGCTGCCCAAATTCTTCCATGCTGCTCTTTGCAAAGGTGCATTTCTAGAACACATTTCCCCTCATATAAACCAAGTTCCCGTGTTTGCTCAGATTTCTGTGCTTTTCAGGAATGATTTTCTCAGTATATCAAAGACACTGTCCAGAGTTAAGAGTAGAGTAGCATTCCTCTCTGGTCACATGTTTTCATCAAAACAAGTGTTGAACTGTCCTTGCACACATGTCCCCTCTCTGGCCTCCCCACCAGCCAGGAATGTTGTCAGCATTTGAGCTGTGGCCCAACTTTTATGACATATACAGACAAATTGCTGCTTTTAACTCTCTGAAAACACAGTGAGACTCACAGGAAAGGCATTCATAAACATGGTAAAGGGGTTCCTGGGTTCTGAGGGGATTGTGTGGCCCTTGCCCCAGCCCAGTTCTCGGCCATCTGCCTTTGTGTGGCTCCAGCCAGTCTCAGGCCTCTTCTTTCCTTGGCAGGGTGGACGTGGTGATCTGCCTAAGCACCACCGTGCGTAACGACACTCTCCAGGAAGCCAAGGAACACAGGGTGTCCCTGAAGTGCCGCAAGCAGCTGCGGGTGGAGGAGCTGGAGATGGTAACGCTGCAGAGCACAACCTCTGGTCCAGAAACCACAGGGCAGGGCTTAGAGAGTTAGGTGAAGGGTGAGGGCAAACTGAAAGATTTTAGCCACAAGTGTGATGGTTAAGACTTGGAGTTGCATGCTAAAATTTTACCATAGGACAGCTTCTTGTTTTCCTTTTTTTCAATGATAAAGTATTTTTTACCACACATAACTGGAAGTCCAGCTGTAAGACAAGCTGTAAGCATGTGATGTAGTCATTGCATCAGTAATGTCCTCGAGGATCGAGGGTCTCTCCCTCTCCAGTCTGCTGCCTTGGACACCAGCTTCATTGTTAAGGCCGTTTTCCCTCATGGCCGCACAATGGCTGCCTGCAACAGCTGGGCCACCTGTTGCAATATTCACCTCCAGCAGGAAAATAGAAACAAGAGAAAACTGCCCCCAGCACGAAATAAAGGTCCTTCTCCTCAATTTGATTGTGTCCGTTTGAGATCTGTGCCCCATCCCCCATCAGGGGATGCACTCACTGATGAGCTTACTGATAATCAAGGTGAGGTGGATGTTGGGGAGCCACCCAGAGTGTGGTCCTATGAGAGGACACTTCTTCTCACTTTACTTTTGAGGATAAGCCCAAGCCACATTAAGACAGCTAAAAATATATTTTAATATGTTTTGTATTGTGAATCATACTTCACCTCAGTCTAAGCAAAAACTAGTAATGGACACCAGGTATTATTAATATCCCCAAAGTTGCAGTACCAGATTTTCACATACAGAGGTAGTGATTCTGTGGTAATTATGTTTAAGTGGAACTGGCCTAAACATACTTCTATAATAGAAACTTTGGGTCCTTAGATTTGAACCTGGCTCTTTCAGTAAAATAATAATAAAAGTAGAGTCCTACATCTGTGTAATGGTTTTAGCTTTCAAAGTGGTTTTCACTTCATACTATCTTATTTCATCGCACAGCAGTCCTGTGAAGGGGTCAGAGTAGATGGTAGCATTTCATTTTGCAAACAAAGGCCAAGGCCTTGTAGCTAGGTAGTGGCAGAACTGAAACTCAGTCCTACGTCTCCGTTTACTGCAGTGACCACACTGCTGCCACTTAGCTGTGCAGAAGTTATGGCCACCAGACAAGATCCAATCAACAAATAAATATGTAGAACATTTGATCTCTCCAGCTCAGAGTAAGCTCACTGTTCCATGCTGGTTCCCCCTCATACAGACAGAGGACATCCGTCTGGAACCAGATCTGTATGAAGCCTGCAAGAGTGACATCAAGAACCACTGTTCCACCGTGCAGTATGGCAACGCTCAGGTAACTTTTTGTTTTTATTTTTTAATTGTAAAGGTAACGTGAAGGTACCGTTTTAATAATTAATTCTGCGTTGGTGAGATAGGCCCCCTCACATCCTATCCAGCCTGGTCATCCCTTCTTAACCTATGCCAGGCTGCTTTTCCCAAACAGACTACTTTTGCTCACCTTCATTCCTCTTTGTCACCTATTCATTCTCTTCCCTCTTTCAGGTTACCTTGTCCTCCCCCACCTTGTCTGCCTAGTAAACTTCTAATTATCCTTCAAATGCCTCCTCCTCTCTATAGCTTTCCCAACACTCTGCCCCTCCAAAATTAATTATTCCCTCATATGATCCCATTGCACAGAAGTTCTTAACTAGAGGTCACGTAAGAACCATCATGGGAGGGTTTTTTTTCCCTAATTCACAGAACAGGGCCCTACCCAGAATCATCAGGAATGAAATGCAATCAAGTGTTTTTTGTTTTTGTTTTTAATGTTCTTCCATTGACTCATCTACCTCTTCTAGTTCAGGGCATTGCCAGGTACTTTAGCCTTTGAGATAATGGCTTCGTTGTCTTCTAGTATCTGCTGTTTGTGATGCAAAGTCTGATGTCAATCTGATTCTCATTTCTGTGTAGTTAATCTCCCTCTGAGTTTTCTCTTTATCTTTAATGATCTGTAATTTCACTGTGATATAATTAGATATGGTTTTTGTTTTCATTATCCTGGTTGGCTCATTCATTCTCAGAATTCATGTCTTACTTCAGTTCTAGGAAATTCTCAAACCTTTCAAATATTGCCTTCCTTTTCCTTCCTTCTGGAACTCCTGTTAGACATTTGGAGCATCTGAATCTGTCCTCCATGTCTCTCAATTTTTCTTTTATGCTTTTCACTTCTTCATCTCTCTGTACTACACTGAGGTAATTTTTCAGTTCTGTTTCCCAGCTTCATAATTTATCCTATAGCACTTTCCATCCTGCTCTTTAGAGAGACTACCAGTTGGGTTTTATTTTTCATTTCTTTTTTTTTTTCTCATATAGTGTATGTATTTTATTAGAGAGCATTCGCAATTCCTTCCACCCATCCCTTGTGACATTGCTATTATTCATTTTTTATGCATATGCTATGATCACCCAGTACATTGTTATTAGACAGTTCTCAGACCAATTAAGAATAAGAAAAATAAATCATTTTTTTCACTTTTTTCCTTCTCTAATGCTCTTCCTTTCTTTATGTAGATCCAAGGTTTTGACCTATATATTTTCCCTTCTGCCCAAAGAGCTTCTTTTTTAACATTTTTTTTTACAAGGTGCATGTATGGGCAGTGAATTCCCTGTTTTTATTTGTGTGAGAAAGTCTATCTTCTCTTCATTTTTGAAGAACAGTTTTGCTGGATATAGAATTCTAGGTTGCTGGATATAGAATTCTAGGTTGCTGGATTTTTTTTTCTTTAAATACTTTAAATATTTCATTTCACACTGTTTTCTGCATAGTTTCTGATGAGAGGTCCACTGTAATTCTTGCATCTGTATATTAGTTTCATAGAGCTGCCAAATTACCACAAACTGGGTGCCTTAAAACAAATTTATTATTTCACAGTTCTGGAGGCCTGAAGTCTGAAATCAAGGTGTTGGCAAGACTGCTTTCTTTCCTAAGGCTCTAGGGCGGAATGCTTCCTTGCTTTTTCCATCTTCTGGTGGTTCCAGTCCTTGACTTGGGGCTGCATGATTCCAGTCTCTGCCTCCATCTTCTCATGACCTTCTCCTCTGTGTCTCTCCTTTGTGTATTATGTATATTTTCTTTACATTAGATTTAGGGCCCATCCAGATAACTCAGGATGATCTCATTTTGAGATCCCTCACTTAATTACTTTTGCAAAGAATTTTTCTCCCAAATATTCACATTCACAACTATGGGTTTGGGACTTACACATATCTTTTGGGGAACCGAAATTCAGTCCACTAAAATCTCTTTCTCTATAGATAAGGTGTTTTTCCCCTCATATTATCATTTATTTAGGTTTTCTTACTGGTTTATATCTGCAATGATTTTTAGTTTCTGGTGTACAGTTTTTCTACATCTTTTGTCAGATTTATTCCTATGTACTTTGTATTTTCTGATGCTATTTTATCTTGTAGTTGATTTCTAATCTCACAGTGCTGTGGTCGGAAAAGATGCTTGATATGATTTCAGTTTTCTTAAATTTACTGAGGCTTGCTTTATGGCCCAGCATGTGGTCTATCCTGAAGAATGTTCCATGTGCACTTGAAAAGAATGTGCATTCTGCTCCTTTCGGATGGAATGGTCTATAAATATAAGTTAAGTCCATCTGGTCTAATGTGTCGTATAAGGCCTATGTTTCCTTATTGATTCTGTCTGTCCATTGACGTAAGTGCGGTGTTAAAGTCCCCCACTATTATTGTGTTACTGTTGATTTGTTCTTTTAAGGCTGTTAACATTTGCCTTATAGATTGAGGTACTCCTGTGTTGGGTGCACATATATTTACAATTGTTATATCTTCTTGGAGTGACCCCTTGGTCATCACATAGTGTCCTTCTTTGTCTCTTGTAATAGTCTTTAAAGTCTATTTTGTCTGATATGAGTATTGCTACTCCAGCTTTCTTTTGATTTCCATTTGCATGGAGTACCTTTTTCCATACCCTCACTTTCAGTCTGTATGTGTCCCTAGATCTGAAGTGGGTCTCTTATAGATGGCATATATAGGGGTCTTGTTTTTGTATCCATTCAGCCAGTCTATGTCTTTTGGTTGGAGCATTTAATCCATTTACATTTAAGGTAATTACCTATATGTATGTTCTTATTGCCATTTTATTAATTGTTTTGGATTAGTTTTTGTAGATCTTTTTGCTTCCCTTCCTCTTTTGTTCTCTTCTCGTGATTTGATGACTGTCTTTAGTGTTGTGTTTGGATTCCTTTTTCTTCTTTGTGTGTATATCTATTGTAGATTTTTGGTTTGTGGTTACCATGAGGTTTTGATATAGCAGTCTATATATATACACAAGATTGTTTTAAGTTGCTGGTCTCTTAATTTCCAATGCATTTCCAATATCCTGCATTTGTACTCTCCTCTTCTCACGACTGCTGGTTCTGATACCATATTTGTGGATGGTTTCCTACCTTTACTGTATGTTTGCCTTTACTGGTGAGCTTTCCCATTCGTATTTTCCTTGTTTCTACTTGTGGCCTTTTCTTTTCTGCCTAGAGAAGTTCCTTTAGCATTTATTGTAAAATTGGTTTGGTGGTGAATTCTCTTAGCTTTTGCTTATCTGGAAAGCTTTTGATTACTCCATCAAATCTGAACGAGAGCCTTGTTGGGTAGAGTATTCTTGGTTGTATGTTTTTCCTTTTCATCACTTTAAATATATCATGCCAATCTCTTCTGTCCTGCAGAGTTTCTGCTGAAAAATCAGCTGATAACCTTATGGGAATTCCCTTGTATGTTATTTGTTGCTTTTCCCTTCTTGCTTTTAATATTTCCTGCTTGTCTTTATTTTTTGTCAGTTTGATTAATATGTGTCTCGGTGTGTTCCTCCTTGGGTTTATCCTGCCTGGAATTCTCTGCATTTCCTGGACTTGGGTGACTGTTTCCTTTCCCATGTTAGGGAAGTTTTCAGCTATCATCTCTTCAAATATTTTCTCAGGCCCTTTCTCTCTCTCTTCTCCTTCTGGGACCCCTATAATGCAAATGTTGGTACATTTAATGTTGTCCCAGAGGTCTCTTAAACTCTCCTCATTTCTTTTCATTCTTTTTTATTTTTTTAATTCTGTTCTGCAGCAGTGATTTCCACCATTCTGTCTTCCAGCTCACTTATCCGTTCTTCTGCCTCATTTATTCTGCTATTGATTCCTTCTGGTGTATTTTCATTCCAGTTTTTATATTGTTCGTCCCTGTTTGTTTCTTCTTTATATCTTCTAGCTCTTTGTGAAACATTTCTTGTATCTTCTCAGTCTGTAACTCCATTGTTTTTCCGAGATCTTGGATCATCTTTACTATCATTACTCTGAATGTTCTTTTCAGGTAGATTGCCTAGCTCCACATTACTTAGATGTTCTTCTGGGGTCTTATCTTTTTTCCTTCGTCTGGAGCATATTCCTCTGCCATCTCATTTTCTCAAACTTTCTGTGTTTATGGTCCCACTGGCTTCAGGATTGTAGTTCCTCTTGCTTCTGGTGTCTGCCTCCTGGTGGGTGAGGCTGGGCTAAGAGGCTTGTGCAGGTTTCCTGGTGAGCAGGGCCGTGTCAGTGGGGTGTGTTTAGAGGCAGCTGTGGGCTCAGGAAGACTTTAAGCAGCCTGTGTTTTGATGGGTGGGGCTGTGTTCCTGCCCCATTGGTTGTTTGGCCTGAGGCGTCCCAGCACTAGAGCCTAAGGACTGTTGGGTGGGGGCCATGTCTTGGTGTCAAAATGGTGGCCTCCGGGACAGCTCATGCCAATGAGTACTCCTCAGTACCTCTTCCACCAATGTCCTTGTCCCTGCAGTGAGCCACAGCTGCCCCCTGCCTCTCTAGGAGACCCTCCAAGTCCAGCAAATAGGTCTGGCCCAGGCTCCTATGAAGTCACTGCTTTTTCCCCTGGGTCCTAGTGTACACAAGACCTTGTGTGAGCCCTCCAGGAGTGGAGTTTCTGTTTCCCCGAGTCCCGTGGCATTCCTGCAATCAAGCCCTGCTGGCCTTCAAAGCCAAATGCTCTGCGTGCTCCTCCTCCCGATGCCAGAACCCCAGGCTGGGGAGCCTGAGGTGGGGCTCAGAACTCTCACTCCTATGGGAGAACCTCTGCGATATACTTATTTTCCAGTTTGTGGGTTGCCCACCCAGTGGGTATAGGATTTGATTGTATCATTAATGTGCCCCTCCTGCCATCTCACTGTGGCTTGTCTTTGGAAGTAGAATCTTTTTTGGTAGGTTCCAGTCTTTTGTGGTGGTTGTTCAGCAGTTAGTTGTGATTTTGGTGTTTTCGCGAGTGGAGGTGAGCTCAGGTCCTTCTACTCCACTGTCTTGTCCCCTTCACTTATTTTTCATTTGTAACATCTCTAATTGGTTCTTCTCATAACTACCTGTTCTTGATTCTTATTTACTATTTTCTTCTCTGTTGTTCTGAAGATATTAAATATATGTTTGATTGCTCTGTTGCCTTTTCCCCTCAGTTTTGAGGCCTTGATTTATTTTGTTTATCATCTTTCTTAACGGTATTAGTATTCCTTAACTGCAGTTGACCCTTGAACAGCATGGGGTTAGGAGTGCTGCATGTCCACATAGTTAAAAACCTGTGTATAGTGTCAGCCCTCCATATATGTTGGGCCCTCCCTCTCTGAAGTTCCACATCCACAGATTCAACCAGTCACAGATCATGTAGTACTGTAGTGTTTACTCTTGAAAAAAATTCTCATATAAGTGGACCTGCATAGTTCAAACCCTTGTCATTGAAGGGTCAACTGTATTTGATGATTCTTGGTTGTGCCTTGAGGATTTCATAGAAGTCTCATGACTACATGCTACAGCCCTAGCTACTGCAGCTTCCCATCTGCTTTCTTTCTTTATCTTGTTTTTTTATAGTAGCTCAAAGTTTGTTGTAGGGAAGGGGAGGTTTTAGGATACACCTAATTCACTATCTTAAAATCCATCCCATGGCACTTTATTCTTTTATGTTAACTCACTCATCTTTTTTATTGTAGTTGTTTGTTTATATAACTTTTCCCTGTGAGACTATATAGTCTTCAAAGGTAAGGATTGAGTCTCATTCATAGCTGGCATCTAATGCTCTGTTCTCATGTGGTAAATGTTGAGTTGAACTGAACTTCCTGGCTTGTGCTTACTGTCGAGTCAGGGTTATTGCTCCAGGGAAAGGCAGAGAGCCTGATGTATGCTCCAAAAGGAATCTTGACAAGGAATAGCCCTGGAAGGAAGAAGAAACCAGGAATCTTGAGGGGGTTTCCTTCCCCTTAGACTCCAGTACAACCTGCTCTTTATCCGTAATTTTTATACATTGGGTTTGCTATTAGCCCTGGGGTTGTAAATCTGTAAATATAATTCTCCTTTGTGAGGAAATCCTGATTCCTATTACCTAGGAATTAGAAATGAAAGGTACCTGTTTAGAAAAATGAGGAATGTACTAAGAACTTAATGCTTCAGTCAGAAAACGTGGATTATCAATACCTGATCCACCTCTTAACTTGCCTGTAACTGTTATGCCCTAGATTATTGAATGTCTGAAAGAAAACAAGAAGCAGCTGAGCACCCGTTGCCACCAGAAAGTCTTTAAGCTGCAGGAGACAGAGATGATGGACCCAGAACTAGACTATACACTCATGAGAGTCTGCAAGCAGATGATAAAGGTAAGGGACCCAAAACCAAGGGTTGAGCACAGGGTAAGTCAACGTAACAAAAACACAAACTTCTTTAAATTTCAGAGAAAATTCATGTAACCTCTCAGTGTCAACCTGTTTTATACAGCTACGGCTGTGGTTCTCGAAGTCTGGTCCCTAGACCTGCAGCGTCCGCACCACCTGGGAACTTACAAAGTCTCAGGCCCCACCCCGAGCTCTGAGTCAAGCTCTGGGAGCGGCGCCTTCTGTTTTCACAAGCCCCCGGGGGTTCCAATGAAGCGCAAGTTTCAGAACCACTAAGCTAAGATAGCTAACCTCACTTTGACCTAAGGAACAAGTAAATAGATGTCCATTAAATATGTGATTGGTTTTGAGCACGGTTGGTGGTAGGTATACTGAGGAAGCCACCGTCAAATGTCCTGATCATCCATCTATCACCCTCAAAGGCTTTTTTTGTTCTACAGGTTGTTTTGCTTCATTTACTTCTCCAATAAATGCCCCCTGCAGCAGGGCTGACTGGAGAACCTGGATGTCAGTTCCTGGATCTGTCCACACGTACAAAGAGATTAAACTTAAAGTGCTAACCCCTTATTTCAGCTTCCCTTTAAAATAAAATGATACTCCTCACCCTATCAATAAACTCCAAAGAGAATTGTGAAAGTTAGAAGTCTCTTTAGCTGGGTCTGGAAGAATTGAGTCCTCTGTAGAAGTGGAAATGTCAGGCTCTGATTTGAGGGAGGTTTGTAAGATTTTGAGGACTTCTATAAAAATCAGTCAGCAATCCATGTCCCCATATTAAGATAACAGTGGACTATAATTAATAGACTGTGGATTAGCAGATAGAGATGGAGTTTATCACTAGTCCAAAATGAATCTCTGACTTCAAGGACACTAACAAGTGTACAGGGGCTGGCGCCGCAGGATTTGGTAGGATTATAGCCCCTCTGGTTAAAGGGGTGAACCAGATAGGTCCTTCCCCCACATCTCTGTTCACACTGGTTGCTGGGTAGTTTCTAAATTTCCCATTGGGATTGGGTAGATGTGGCTTGAGGGATACGTGGTCACCTGGTACAATGTTACGTTCATGCATAAACAGTATGTAAGCTTATGAGAGGCCGTGTAATGTAGCATAGCCGTGTAAGTAGGGAATCCATCCTATCCAAAATAGGAAACAGGTAGTAGAAAGAAATGTGAGAAATATAGTAGAGAATAGATAAAGGGGAACTTGAAGCTGGCTGATTATTCAGGCTTACCATTTCTCGTCCCAAGTGATACCTTTAGATTCTGTCATAAGCTCCCCAAAAGATGTAAGAGTGATAAATATGGTGTTAATTGCCATATTTGGGGAACTACTTTTATAAAACTTTGTTTCTTTGCAGAGATTCTGTCCAGAAGCGGATTCCAAAACTATGTTGCAATGCTTGAAGCAAAATAAGAACAGTGAATTGATGGATCCCAAATGCAAACAGATGATAACCAAGCGCCAGATCACCCAGAACACTGGTAACATTTTGGCATGGCTTTCCTGGTCCTGCTGGGTATGGCTTGAAAGGAATTGAGTGGGCATATACTTGCCTAATTAAACTAAAGGTGCTTCATTGCTCCTGAATGTTAAGGAAAGAGTCTGGATGTAATGAGCAAAGTGACTTACTTCTTCCCTGAAGAGCATCTAGAAGAACAGAATGAAAGTCATGGGAAAGAGGAGGCTGAAAACATAGGAAACTTGCCTTTGAAGGGTGTACAAAACGAATAAGGGCTAAAGTTCATTGAAAAGTCTAGAAATTTAGTAAAACTTCACGCATATGGCAGGAGAATATATGGGTAATCTGTTTTAGAACAGAGAAATTTAATCTCTGAGTTGCAAGACCTTGTAACTTAGTGGTCAAGTTGAGTTGGACATATTCTGTTCTCAGAATTTTCAAAAATATGTATCATGGGGAAGGTTGCTGATGTCTGCTAGATTTTTGTGAGGACTGCTTAGAATGTTGGCCTCAATAGATCCTGCAGAGCTGCTGCGGAGTAGGTTTCCTGGGGGTCTCCACGTCTGCTCTTCCACCACAGTATATTGCTGATTTAAAACTGTGTTGAGGGAGTTCCCTGGTGGCCTAGTAGTTAGGATTCCGGGTTTTTCACTGCCGTGGCCCAGGTTCAATCCCACAAGCTGCAGGACATGGCCAAAAAGAAAATAAAATAAAACAGTGTAGTGAGAGCTCAGTAAACATGTACCAGATAAACAAATCAGTGGTTTATGAGTGGTCATTGACATAATATGCCCCCTTTGGGTAAGTGGATCTCAAAACATTTGTGAATCCAGGTGGAGTGTTTTATCATGTGCTTATTACTTTCTGCTCTAGATTACCGCTTAAACCCTGTGCTAAGGAAAGCCTGTAAAGCTGACATTCCTAAATTCTGTCATGGTATCCTGACTAAGGCCAAGGATGATTCGGAGTTAGAAGGTCAAGTCATCTCTTGCCTCAAGTTGAGATATGCTGACCAGGTAAACTGCCCTGGGCTTTCCACAGAGGTTTACTTATGGAACCTCCACTAGTCCTGGCAGTTTTTTCTTTGGAGGTCCTTAGCTTGCTGCTACTTTCCCCAAGACCTTTTTGCACACCTTCCCCAAGCCAGGGCCCAGATAAAAAGCTGACATGTTCTAATAGGCTGACATATTCTCCCTTGTCACATGTAGCGCCTCTCTTCAGACTGTGAAGACCAGATCCGGATTATCATCCAGGAGTCTGCTCTAGATTACCGACTCGATCCTCAGCTCCAGCTACACTGCTCAGATGAGGTAGGATTTGGGGACAAAACTGGTTGTGAACAGAGCTGGTCAGAGAAGTTTCTACTGGAGAAAAGTTCTTTACTCTGTTTCCCTTCAGCCCTGAATCCAGGACTCTTCTAGTCTCTCCACTGTCTGAGTTCCTGGTTCTGTGTAACACTGAATTTGGTTTGTCCTTAGTCCTGTCACTATTCAGTTTTGATTCCATATTTCTCTACTGAACAGCATTTTTTTATTATATCTGTCTGCGTCTAGTTTGTTCTTCCCTCTCCTTATTCTGATGTTCAACGCAGAACACTCCCAACACTTGCCAGAAGGGTAAAAGTGCTCCTGTAATACCTCTAACGAAGTGCCAGTCCTTGGATATTATTTGACTTTCTAGCTAGAAAAGGTCATGTAGTGAACCTTGTTCAACATATGTCCATTTTATGGAACATAGCTAAAGATATTTCAAAAAAGCTTACTCATAAATCTGTCCAAAGAAGGTTAAACTTTTAACTGTGCTGCAGGCTATGTGTCAGGACCCCTTTGTGTGTGTGTGTGTGTGTGTGTGTGTGTGTGTGTGTGTGTGTGTTTCCAAGTTGAGTAGCTGGGTTGACTGTGAACCTCTGTCAATGTCAAGCATTTGCTTTTAGGATTTTACTTGGCTGTGTGACCTTCCTCTGAGGAATCAGAGAGTAGCCTTCTTTGTGACCAGCCTTGGGACAGTCTGACTCAGGTCTTGGGGTTGACAGCATGAAGATACATGTATTGACTGTTTTTCAATTCTGTGCCAGTCCTTGTGAAGGAGAACAGAGCCTGGCATCCCATATGGGAGGGAGGGGAGTGAAATCCACCAGGAATCCGTTTGAGAAGAGCCTGGGGCACATGTGTGGGAGGATCTCCAATAGACATGCTTCAGAGACCGAGGTGTCTCCTGAGAGTAGGGGTGCCCTTGTTTTTTGTGTGTGTCCTGAACAGATTGCCAGTCTATGTGCCGAAGAAGCAGCAGCCCAGGAGCAGACAGGTCAAGTAGAGGAGTGCCTCAAAGTTAACCTGCTCAAAATCAAAACAGAAATGTGTAAAAAGGTAACTACCGTCAGTCACCATTTTCTCTCACTTGCTTTTCTCTCCTCTTCCTCTTCTTCCTCTTAAAGCTATAGTCTGTACATCTTAGTGATAAAATCTAAACCTTCCTTCCCAGAATTCTATCTTGTTCCCTCTTACCAAACTAATTTGCCTTTTGACCGTTAATTGTCTGTAACTTAAATAGTCTTTCACGTGTACTAATTACTTGTGAATATGTCTCATCCCCATGACTAGACTGTTGTTTAAGGTCATTATTTAAGTGCTATGCCAAAGTAAAATGTCCATTCCAATATATCAGTAAGCATACTGCATTTGTAAAAGTCAATGAAACTACAAATTCAGTTCATTTCAGAAACATCACATAAAAGCAGATTTATCAAAATATGATAACTGGACTTCCCTGGTGGCACAGTGGTTAAGAATCCTCCTGCCAGTGCAGGGGACACAGGTTCAAGCCCTGGTCTGGGAAGATCCCACATGCCGTGGAGCAACTAAGCCTGTGCGCCACAACTACTGAGCCTGTGCTCTAGAGCCCGTGAGCCACAACTACTGAGCCTGCCCTCTAGAACCTGTGAGCCACAACTGCTGAGGCTGTGTGCCACAACTACTGAACCCCGCGCCCCTAGAGCCCATGCTCTGCAACGAGAGAAGCCATCACAATGAGAAGCCCGTGCACCGCAACAAAGAGTAGCCCCTGCTCACCACAACTAGAGAAAGCCCATGTGCAGCAACGAAGACCCAACGCAGCCAAAAATAAATAAATTAATTTAAAAAAATAACTAAGCATGCATTATCTTACAAAATTGAAAGTGAAGTAATATATTTGATCTTTTTTAAAAAACTTTATCTCTTTTTGGAAAAGTGTTTCAATGATATTACTGAGTCACTGTGAATATCGTGTGCAGATATTTTCATCTGCTAAAAATGTTTCTAGGGGCTTCCCTGGTGGCGCAGTGGTTGAGAGCCCGCCTGCCGATGCAGGGGACACGGGTTCGTGCCCCGGTCCGGGAAGATCCCACATGCCGCAGAGCGGCTAGGCCCGTGAGCCATGGCCGCTGAGCCTGTGCGTCCGGAGCCTGTGCTCTGCAACGGGAGAGGCCACAACAGTGAGAGGCCCGCGTATCGCAGAAAAAATAAATAAATAAATAAAAGTGTTTCTAATTCCACATGGTCTGAGGAGTGGTAGGAGTTGGCTAGAGGCTAAATCCAGATATTTTCCTTTGAATACTTTTTCATCAAATTATCCCATTTAACTACAAGGAGGACTTTTTGAACAACATTTCAGGGTTTTTTTGTTTTTGTTTGTTTTATTGTTTTACAGTCTGAAGCGCAAAGTAATTTTTACTTAAGAAAGCAATTTTTGGGCTTCCCTGGTGGCGCAGTGGTTGAGAATCCGCCTGCCGATGCAGGGGACACGGGTTCATGCCCCGGTCTGGGAAGACCCCACATGCCGCGGAGCGGCTGGGCCCGTGAGCCATGGCGGCTGAGGCTGCGCCTCCGGAGCCTGTGCTCCGCAACGGGAGAGGCCACAACACTGAGAGGCCCGCGTGCCACAAAAAAAAAA
>NC_041230.1:43343188-43372622 GCF_002837175.3 Physeter macrocephalus | reverse complement strand
TTCCCTGGTGGCGCAGTGGTTGAGAATCCGCCTGCCGATGCAGGGGACACGGGTTCATGCCCCGGTCTGGGAAGACCCCACATGCCGCGGAGCGGCTGGGCCCGTGAGCCATGGCGGCTGAGCCTGCGCGTCCGGAGCCTGTGCTCTGCAACAGGAGAGGCCACAACAGTGAGAGGCCCGCGTACCACTAAAAAAAAAAAAAGCAATTTTTGACTGTCTTTACCTGCTATAATTTCATCATGTATAAATGGAGAGTCTGCAGAGTTGATTTCAGTTCTATCATGTTTATATTCCTGTTGTTCAGAACATCTTTAAGCTCAAATAAGAATTATTCTTGCAGTAGAAGTTACGCTCTGTCATTTCTTTCTTTCCTTTTGAGGATAATGGAAGTAAAGTTAAACATTTTGCAAATGCACCTTTCTGTTTGGGAATTTTAATATAGCTTATTACTGTGATTTGCACATTTTCAGACTTCTAAAGTAACAAAATAACTGCATTAAATCAATATAAACACTAACACTTAGTATTTAATAATATAGCATACCAGAGTGCCCAAAACCCAATTCTGATCTTAAACTTGCCTCTCTTGCTTATTAGCAAACAGCTCTGCACACACTAGGTCCCCAGATTGTATTTATTGAATTAAATTGGACGCTAACCGTCTGTATTCTTTGCATCATCACCACGTTGCCACCTGTCTCAGAGTCGCCTCTGTTGGCTTAATTGTCCCTCCTTGACTTTTTTGTTTGTATGTAAAGTATTTACAGACAACATATCTGATGTATTTCCTCTATAAAATCCCTCTCTATGATCTTCCCTTCTTAGGAAGTGTTAAACATGCTGAAGGAGAGCAAAGCAGACATCTTTGTGGACCCAGTTCTTCATACAGCCTGTGCCCTGGACATTAAACACCACTGTGCAGCCATCACCCCTGGCCGAGGGCGTCGTAAGTCACGGTGTTCACTCTGACCCTGTCTGCACTATCTTGGGAGGAGCAGAGACTCCCTCTGAGACATCAGTTCCAGCTACTCTGTTCTGTAGCTGCAGCTCAACCATAGACAGCATCCACTGGGGGCCTGGTTGATGCCTTTGTGGCAAAGTGAGTTTAGGAGTAATCCTGCTGCAGGTTTGAACTGATAGAGCCATGACCCGAGGTAAAGATTTGATGACAAGAGGAAGTTGAGTTATTTATCAGGGAGGCAAAAGTTAAGCTATCATCATGGCCCTCTTCCCTGCCTTGTCCAACCTTGAACAGCTTCATCAGCTTCCCCAGTGGCCACAGTGGGCTCAGCAGACAGGTTCTGTGTGAGGTGGAACCTGGGCAGGTATATGGTTGTTTCTGAGCCATGTGTGTCCAATGAAAAAAATGAGAGAGGTTTTAAGAGAGACTCTGGACAACCAACCTTAAATATTCTTCTCCATGTTAGATCTCGGATTAAGTGTCCTTGAAGGGATTTAACTTTGTATAGCCTCCAGATCTGAATTCTCTGGTGGTTAGGTACCCTTCTCCCCATCCTTACCGAAATTTCTGTTCTGTACAGCTTCAGACGCTTCTTATCCCTTTCCCTTACACAGAAATGTCCTGCCTTATGGAGGCCCTGGAGGATAAGCGGGTGAGGTTACAACCTGAGTGCAAAAAACGCCTCAATGACCGGATTGAAATGTGGAGTTACGCAGCAAAGGTAATGACCACGAGAATCTCCTTATGTGGCGTCTCCTGTCAGTTTCCCAGGTCTCTTTGAGATACTTCACTGGCCTCCTTGTCCTTGTTTTGAGACTGGCAGTAGGTTTATTTGAAAAAATCTCTCAGTGCACCATAAGACGCCTGGGCTCTGTGAGCCTGGAGCCATCATCTCCAGATAGCACAGCAGAGGCATTAATTAGTCCCTTCTTTCGTCATTGGTTTCCGCCTTTGAGCTGCCAAGCATTGCTTCACAGTGACTCCACTGCTAGTTTTTTGTTGGCAGATGTTGGTGCTTAAATCACATTAATCTGGAGCCTCCTTGCTCTGTTCAGAGTACATGGATGAGCATAGAAGCAGCCCAGACCTCTCTGGGCTGGACCCTTTTCAGCACCCAGGCTAAGTTGAGACTCAACAGAACAGGTCCGTGTGCACCTGGGGAACCTTTTGGTCCTGATTCTGCCATAGTAGCTTACCTTAGAGGTCCATTGGAGAAAGCACTGAGGAAAACTGAGGATGCAAACTGGTTAGACTCTGAGTGTCCACGATTGGGGGAGTGATTAAGTATATTCGATCAGCATAAGTCATGTTTGCAAGTTGTTTTTGGTGGGGGGGATGCTGATGATATGATGGTGAGTAGAAACAAGTCACGACAGAGAATTAGCACCTGACAGAATCTCAACTTTTCTCTTTGTTTTTAAAAAGACAGCAACATGAAGAAAATAAATCAAAATATGTAAGAACCTGTGACCTTGTGCAAGTCACTTGACCACTTCCCACCCCTTGGGCCTCCGGGTCTTCATCTATAATGTGGGAGTAGTAAAATCTATGTCCCAGGATTAATGTGAGGACTAAACAATTGAAACATGCTGAGCCCTTTGCCAGCACACCATCAGGTCCTCAGTGTGAGAGCTGTTACTACGTGGGCGGCAGTGATCACTGTGATGAATTGTATGATCAGGAAAAACACTTGTAGCTCGGTGTTTGATTTTCTTGCCCATTGCCCTCCTCTCTCCCCAAAAGAAATGACCTAAGTTACAGTAGGAGTCCAGGGGGGCAAGTTAGAGCAAGCATTGTCCCAGCCCACTTCTCTCTGAGGATGATGCCCCTGTGTTTTCCAGGTGGCCCCAGCGGATGGCTTCTCTGATCTCGCCATGCAAGTGATGACATCCCCTTCAAAGAACTACATTCTCTCTGTGATCAGTGGGAGCATCTGCATATTGTTCCTGATTGGCCTGATGTGTGGACGTATCACCAAACGAGTGACACGAGAGCTCAAGGACAGGTAGAGCCACCTTGAGCACCAGAGGAACTACCTGTCAGTGCCCAGTTTGTACAGCCCTCCTGTATAGCGTACCCGCTCACCTCGTCCTTCTGCGAGGTGACACCAACACCCATGTTAGAGCAGCAGCAGGTACCCACCGCATTGTCCCATCTCAGACTTCACCCATGTCCATGGTATCCTCCTCCTCGACCATTTGTGCAGCAGCTGGCTGCTTTGGGTATTGCCTTTGTTGGCAAACTCCGGTTTACCTGCCCATAGACAAGTCTTTCATACCGATGGAACTACCAGTACTTCCAAAACCAACTCACCTGACCTGCAACTCAAACGATTTTTTTTTTTTTAAAAAAACACCAAAAAAAAAAAAAAAAAAAAAAAGAAAGAAATTTTTAAAGAAAAAAATGTATATAGTAACACATCTCCTCCAGGCTTGATTTGAGCAATGGGGTTATTTCTTCTATGTGACAGTGTAAAATGAAGGCAGGACTTTAGAGGGGAAACACACCACCCAATATGCTATAACTGGGATGTCTTGCTTACTTCTCAAAAGCACCTTTGGCCCATGTCAGGGCCGTGGACTTCACCAAGTAGTGGGAAACGACTAACCAGCCCGCTTTGGGTCTTGTTTTCTTCTGCTGAAACAGTGATGCCTTCCAGTTCCTACCCTAGTAGAGCCACTGCTGGTCAAGACCCCACAGCCGTGGGTATGTGTGTGATCTCCTCACCTCAGTGAAGTAGAGCATGAGCTTCCCTAGGCCGAGGGCAGATGGGTTGGAGAGGGGATCAAAAGTGTGTGCAGCTGGTCAGTCCACTGATCTGCATGGAGAGGCTGGATCCTGAGGCCCAAGGCAGAGTGTCCCAGTGACCTTCCTCCTCCAGGGCAGTGCAGAACTCAAGCCGCGTTTGGATTGATCCTGCTAGGGTGGCCGTTCCTCCAGAAGTCCTCGGCTTCACCGGGAGGCCATGACTATGGGGGCATGGAGCTCAGGGCAGGAAGGAGGAGCAGGGGATTGATTCACTTTGCTTTATTTTTCAGGCAGCAATACAGATCAGAGACAATGGCTTATAAAGATTTAGCGTGGTCTCAGGGTGTGACTGGCAGTCCAACCTGACCTTTCTGCAGGTTCAAGGCCACCTTCCCGGACAAGCTCCTTTAGGCCTCTACATGGAGAGGGTGTGGAAAGTTACTACATTAAAAGATGGAGGCGTTTCTCCGTTTTTTCTTTCTGTCCATTTGCTGCATACACCCACTACAGTAGGCATTGGCTAAATGTTGTACTTTGATGATTCATCAGTCTTTCCTGAATCTGAGCTTTATGGAAGCAATATTCCTGACCATCCCTCATCCCTCCAGTGTAGAGATGACAGGCTTGGAGTATAAAAAGGGAGGAGTGCAGGCATCACAGTTCAACCTGGTGCACCTGGACTTGAGTTTGGGGCATGGAATCCAGTGGCTGCACAAGAGGGCGGCGTGTACAGTAGAAGATATATTTATATAATATATATTTTATTAACCTGTTAGACGTCCACAAAGTATTATAAATCACGTGCCTAAAACTGTCCACATAGACCATGCTCCATTCCTGCCCCTCTTTGCCACTGTCCACACATGCTGAGGGACCTCCCCACATCTGTCTTTCCTGGAATGTGTTCAGTACAAAGTGGGTCAGTTTGTGGGTCGGTTGATCCAAATGACTCCTTGTCTAACCTGACTGACATATATTTGAATACTGTGGTTTTCTTCTTTTTCTTTCTTTTTCCTTTTTACTACCCTTCCTGGAGGCAGTGGGTTCTAGAAGCTGCATATCCCCCCTGCCTAGGGTACTCCAAGTCATGAAGGGGAGCTTCTAAGCTGCTTGGTCCCCCAAGTCCTGCTCTTAGGGTCTTCCTGATTCTCAGCAACTGTCCTGGGGTTCTTCAGCCTCATAAAACTTGAAACTCTTGGAATCCGAGCAGCACCCCCTTCTACCACCACTTTTGGACTGAACTGAGCTGATCTAGATAGTCCACCTCCAGGGCCTCCTCCCTGGGTGGTGGCGTCTGGGATCGAGGACCGGGGATATATCTGCACACAGGCCCCCACTGACATGTCTGATGCGGTTTACAGGATAGAATGACTGTTCCCTATTTGATGAGAGTGGGAGTACCATTCTCCATCTCTGCGGTCTCCCTCCCAGTGTATGTAAAACATCTCCACAGTTTAATGTGTCTTGATACTTTTGTTCTTTCTGAACTGAGAGATGATCTCAGTTGTCTGCAGCAGACCTGGAAGTTTGAAAAGGAGTTTGATTCTTGAAACATTTGTCATCTTTAGAAGTGATCCGGATAGACAGAAGGGATAACTCGGCTGGTATCTTTCATTGCTCATTGTCAGAAAACATTTCACCTTCCGACTTGGAATAGTTTCAGTGACTGGTTTTTAGAATAGTTTCATATGACTGAGCAGTTTCCTACATCCAAGGGGCCCAGCACCATCTGAAACTACGGCCCAACTATATCCATTCTGTACCTCATTGGTGTAACAAAACAGGTTCCGGGGCCCTCTGGTTACTGGACTCATAGGTCACTCTTGGGTAAATCAGCTAGTCAAGAATTAGTCAAGAAGAAGAAACCATGGCCCTAGTGGAGCTGATGAGAGATCTGTGTCCTTTATCTCTTCTTCTGATGTCTAGCCCATGAACAGTAACATAAGCAGCAGGTAGGGTTTTTGTCCAAGGCCAAGGTTCCAAGCACTTGCTGAAGATTACAGTAGCCAGAGGACTCATCAGGCCTTGTCAGCTCACTCCAGTGTCTCAGAGACTCAGACCTGGTGTCTCTACAACACCCCAGAGGTGCCAGGAGGTCAGTCTCTGGGCTGGAGGCCCTGCAGTGCAGGAGGTCAGAAATCTGAGCAGAACGTCAAGAACAAGGCTGTCTTCTCCCTGCATCAGAGTTTCTCACACAGAAGGGTGGCTGTGGGAATGAGACCTTGACCCTGGTGCATCCCTGGCTTTCCTCTGCTATTGCTTCTGTCCCAAGAGAAGTCTGCTAGCAAGATGCTCTGAGGTGGGAGCCATCGCTTGGGCGTGGGTTCACTCCAGCAGGAAAGCCCTCCTTCTTAGCGTTCCCTAATATTCTGGTACCACTACCAGGCCCAGTGCTATGGATCCCATCAGCTTGTTCTGAGCCAGCGCATCCTTAGAAGCGAGGGGAATTCTAATACGGAGTGAGCAGGTGTTGACTTGTATCCATTGCAGGCCTTTGACTGTCTCACATCCTGCACCTATTCTTCTTGGGGACGCTGGGGAAGGAGGGAGATTCTGCTTTCCTAGGTGTGACGGGAAATTACCATCAGATTTCATTTCTTCCTGTTTCCTGAGGTCAAGTAACAAGAGAAGCCAGTAGTAAAGAGTCGTAGGATCATTAACGTTTTATCAGACAGAGTGCTGACTTCCCTCCACCTTCCCAAAAGAAGATTCACTCTCCTATATGAGCCTGACTTCGGCGCCACCTCCAGGCTTGTGGTACCTAAAGATCCCCTAGTGTGAGTCACCCAGGGAGGGGTAGGTTGCTTTGTGGGACCTCCTTACCTGGTCTCAAGTTCCTCTGAGAAAAGGCCTCCCCACCCCATTTCTTCCCCTCCCCCACCAAAAAGTAAAAGTTTTCCGCGTATAACTTATTCTAAGCAAGCAGATACAGAGAAGGAACCTGGAGTAGGGACCCTTAGAAGCCAGCCAACACAGCCTGACACATTCAAACTAAATTTGGGCCATAGAACAAAAAGAAGAATATGGCTTTTTGAATCATATGCATTTTGGTATGTTTACTTATATTTCTGATTCTTAGGAATTTGAAAAACCTCAAAGACTCCTTTTATTTGTTCTCACCATTTGGACAGCACCTAAGTAATTTTATGAAATGCAGCATTCCAGTGCCCTGAGTTTCCCCCAGGCTTGTAGGGATACTCCACTCCTAAATCACCTCTTCCCCACTGGTCTTCAATTCCCAAAGAGCATGGGGCCAGAGCTGATGTTCTGGTCTCCGTGTTTCTCTCTCTCTCTCTCTCTCTCTCTCTCTCTCACGCACTCGCCTTTGGTTGGTAATCTCTCCACCTACTCTCCTCTTGGTCCTCTCCCCTAGGACCAGGGTCACATGTCAGCGCAATCAAATTTGCAGCCGAGTCCCCCTTCCTGCCCAGACCTCAGACAGAAGATAGTCATTAGCAAACCAAGACTGACTCTGCAGGGTGACAGGCTCATCCAAGCCATCTAGTGAGATCACCGTGGAGACCCAGGGACTGTTTGTCATCTGGAGCACAAAGGTGGGACTGTCTGCTCGGGCTGGTAGTGACAGGATCCTGATGGTGGTTTCCTCTCCTTCTCCCTTCCCAAGATCTGCCACAACGCACAGCTAGGGGTGTTGGGATACATGCAGTGGAGGAATCTCCTTGGGCCAGGAGAAAATTCAGATAGTGCCTCTATATTCTGTTTTGCCTTCCCCGCAACATAGAATTGACAACTGGACCCCAGAGCCCAGCAGGGCCTGTACCACACATGCTAGATGGTTTGAACAGATCCCCTGTCACACTGAGGGGCCCTAGAGTGAGTGACCGACAGGAGGGACTGGCAGCCCGAGGCTTCCTGAGCGGCTTCTCCCAACACCATGTTCCCAGGTCAATGGAAGCAGGAAAACAGACTGTACAGCAAATGCTGTGTGAGATCTTAGGCCTTTAACTTTTTTTTTTAAGAAGGAAAAAAGGAAAAATAAAACTAACAAGCCTCTTTTGTAAATGGTTTTCCTTTCTGTGTATAAAATCCTGGCAGTTTCTTGTTTTTACATGTTCATGCTGTGTAATTTTGAGATGTTACTGAGATTCTGAACATAATGTGCATTTTTTTCTGTACAGATGAAATGGGAGAATTTAATAAAGAGTTTGCAGGTTTTTACTTGTTAACTTTTCTCTGTGGTGACTGGGAGGACTCTCCTCCAACCACATGCTCTGCTGGAAGAAGGCTCCGGAGCTGTGAGCACTGACTGTAAACTTGCCGCTGATGCTTAGAAACTTACTGTTAGAATGTCCGTGTTCTTGGCTAATTAGGTCAAACAGAGTAGGACCATAGGCCTTTACAGGGGAGCTGGAAGCCAGGTCTGGGGTTTTCTGACTCTCAAGCTCCTGTGTCCAGAATTGTTCATTCTACTGATGTGTTTAAGCCATGTCATGAGGCTCCTTCCTGGGGGGAACACATACTTGGAACTTCTCCTTACAGATGCGACACATGGATGGCACCTGGTCTCTGATGGCTGCCTTCCCATTCAGGCCCAGAACTAGGCCATATTTGTTTTCTGGGCCCTGCTATGTCCGCGTTTAGTCAGTGCTTGCCTCCCCCTTCCAACAACCCAGCCCTGAGTTCAGTGACCTCATGACACCCTTCCCGAACCTTGTCTTCTACCTCCTCTACTCTCAGCAAAGCCAATTTGCATCCGGCTGTTAAAAAGTAACAGCTTAAGGAATTGCATGGTAGCAAGGATTTCTTTAAGTGGTAATGGCTGTACTGATATTCAAGTAATGAAATGGGATGTTCAGTGAGAAAGGAGGGGTAACCTGGAACCCAGTGTTTCTTCTCAGAACTCTTCAAATCCATTTTCAGCAACTGTCACTTAGGAGATAGTAGGCCTAGGGGTACAGTGGACGTGGGAGAAGGTGAAGAGTAGAAGAAGAAAGGAGGGAGGGGTCGAGGGGCATTTTGAGTCCCAATGTGAATATTCCTTTATCTAGGAGGCTCAGGGCAGCCGTCAGCCCTGAATGCGTGCCCTGGAGAGGCTACCCTGCTTTGGTGTAAGTGTAGGACATGAACTGTGGGTTCAGCCTCCTCGTCACCTGTATCTCTACAAGGGAGAAGTGGCTCCCCAGCCAAGCTGCCCTCAGCCCCCCGAGGGGACACCGCAGCAGTGAATGGGTTACGTGTTGCCCGGCTGATACCTTAGCAGTCTCTGAATGAATTGCCCCACTCCCAAATTTTGTGTGTGATTTTTCTGGTAAAAGATCCTTGGCCAACTTCAATCCTCAGAGGCGTTTGGCCTCTGTTTTCCAAAGGGACTAAGAACAAAAGAGTTTTAGCCGAAAAGGGGAGAAGCTTAGACTGTCCAAGTCTCTCACTTAGATGAAAAAGTGAGGTGCAGGAACTTCCCTGATGGTGCAGTGGTTAAGACTCTGCCTGCCAATGCAGGGAACTATGGGTTCGAGCCCTGGTCCAGAAAGATCCCACATGCTGCGGAGCAACTAAGCCCGTGCACCACAACTACTGAGCCTGTGCCCTAGAGCCCGTGAGCCACAACTGCTGAGCCCATGTGCTGCAACTACTGAAGCCCGTGCTCCTAGAGCCCATGCTCCGCAACAAGAGAAGTCACCGCAATGAGAGAAGCCCACGCACCGCAACGAAGAGTAGCCCCAGCTCACCACAACTAGAGAAAGCCCATGCGCAGCAATGAAGACCCAACGCAGCCAAAAATAAATTTAAAAAAAAAAGAAAAAGTGAGGCGCAGAGGCGGGGAGGGACTTGTTTTCACATACAGCTGATTAGCAGCAAAACGAGAGTGTCTGCCCCTGCCATATGCTTTTTCTCTGACTAGCCAGATTGGCTTTGGGACCTGTGTGACCAAACTAAAACTCCAGCCCTCATCCAGCTCTGGGCAGAGGCTGCTGACCTGACCCCAGAGCCTGCAGACCCTGGACAGGCCTCCCTTGGAAGCTCTTGACCTTGGTCCTGGGTTCCCACCTCCCTTGCTCAAAACAACAACCCGTAGCACAGCAGTGTCTTCTCAAATTGTTAACTACAGAGAGAAAAAAGGTTAGTAATATACAGTGGAGAAAACACAGCTAACGTGATCCACATTAACATCAAGAGGAGCAGAATGAACAGACATCACGTGCCTCCTGATATAATGTACTGAGGACACAACATCCTTTCTGTCTCCATGTCAAAAGAGCAGAGCCTGAATCCAATCATAACGAAACATCGGACAAACCCAAACTGAGCAACATTCTACAAAATAACTGCCCTGCACTCAATCATGAAAGATAATGACTAAGGAATTGTTCCAGATTAAAGGTGGCTGAAGAGGGACATAATTAAATGCAGTGTGTGATCTGGACCAGAAAAAAAATGTACCTAACACACATCTGAGGTAACCTTTCTGGAGAATTGGGTCACTAGGTTTTTAAGGCTGCCTCTCCACTACTGAGACCAGGGGGCCAACAGCAGTTCTTACTTTGTAATAATTTGATGCAACCAGTAAAGAAACCTTGAACATGAAAAAAAAAACTTTTTGACCATTGTATTGTGTTACAATAAGACTGATGGCTGACTTCGAATCAGAAATGATGGAAGTCAGAAGACAGTGAAAAAACATATTTAAAGTCCTGAGGTGATTAAAAAAAAAAACTGCCAGTGTAGAATTTTTTTTACCTAATGAAAATAACCTTTAAAATAAAGATGTTCTCAGATTAAAACTTAGAGAATTTGTCAGTATGAGACTTGCACAAAAGGAATCCTAAAGGAAAATCTTCAAGCAAAAGAAAATGATCCTAGATGGAAATATGGAAATGCATGAAGGAGGAGCACTAGAAAAGGTAAATATGTGCTTAAATATAAGCAAAAATTTAAATAAAAATATATATTAATTTTAGTGAAATAAATTTAAAATTAAAAATAAATTTAAAATTTTTTTAATTAAAAAATATATAAATATTGTACAAAGCAATAGAAATGTCTTTAAAATATATGTTGACTTAAAATGTCTTTAAAAAAAAACACAAACGTTGGTAGGAGGCAAGTGAAGTTGAAGTGCTCTAAAGTTCTAACCTTACTGGAGAAGTGATCAAAGTAATGTATTAGACTATTAAGTCAGATGCTTTGGTGGGGGGGTAAATTAGGAGTTTGGGGTTAAAATATACACACTATATAGAATAGATAACCAATAAGAACCTATTGTATAGCACAGGGAAGTATACTCAATATCTTGAAATAATCTATAATGGAAAAGAATCATATGTATCGTGGAAACTGAAATGCAGACTACAGTGAGATCAGCTGCACAAACACCTGAATGGCTAAAATGAAAAGACAGAATGTTTCGTTTTGGCAAAGATGTGAAACCACTGGAATCCTCATACATATCTATTTTACCTGTTTTTGTTCATATTCCAAAATCAGAAGGAAATATTTGAAACCATTAATAGTAGCAGAGTGTGGGTTTACGATTGTGGGAGGTCTTTTAACTTTTAATATTTCTCCTCCTGTTTAATTGTATTTTTCATGCTTTAATCAGACAAAAATGTTCAAGTTTCACATTTTGAAAAGCACAAGCCCCTTTCGCACCACACACGAACACCAAGGCCCAGAACCTAAGGACATCTCATCTTTATCCCCTGGCCTTCCAGCCACGTTCACCCCTGATGCCGCCGGCTCAGAACCTCACCAGTCCTCCCCACCCTCCTCTCCCTACCCCCTTCCGTCACCCCTCCAGGGCCCTCTGTCTTAGTCCTTGGCCTGTCTCTCCCTCACCCTCTCTCTCATCAGGGTCAGGGTCCGTCTTTGCTGAGGGCGGCTCAGTTTCCCCCCGGTCTCAGTTCCCAAAGGAGAACGAGGAACAGACCCCGCCCGCTGCCCCTTCGTAGCCGGGCTCCACCAGCATGCACCCTCTGTCTCTGGTCCTGCAGTTTCCTCTCCCACCCAGCCTCCCTCCACCAAAGCCTGCGGAGCCCAGGTCTGCTTTGCCTGCCGCCTGGGTGGCGCCCAGCCTCCCTGCTGCTCCCACTGACCCCTCTCTCCTGCTCCAGCCCATCCTCCACCAGAACTCCACCACGTTCGCCAGGCCCACCCACCCAGACCTGCAGTGGCTCCTGTGCCTGCTGACCGACCGCCGCCCCCTCCCCAGGTCGGCTCCCCGACCTGCTAGCTGTGTGACTGTGGATAAGCCCGTCTCACCTATGCAGTGGGGGGTGTAGAACCTACATCACAGACTTGTCAGAAAGGTTAAAGGAAAGGAGAGAACGTCTAGCGCGAGGTGGCTGTCTAATCAGTGTGGCCCACTTCTGCTATTTCTGTTAAGCTTCAGTGGACAGCATTGCAACAAGGTATCCTCCACTGGCCCCCCAGAGTACTGCCTCTCTGTGCCTGGTGCTGTTCCTCCACCCTTCAACTGCCCTTCCAAGCCTCCCCCAGCCCGTCCGTCCAGGTCCAGCCCTAGTAACCTCTCCCCTGCCCCGTGCCCTCCCATCCCTCAGGCCTGTGTTTTTCATGGGGGGTGGCAGTGAGGGGCCCACAGAGTTCTGCACCAGGATTCTGCCCTCCAGCCCATGGCCTCTGATACCCTCCCCAACCCAGGAGGCCCCTTCTTTATGGGCTCCTAAACCAGGATTTGTCTGTTGGGCAAGCCACCCACTCCCCCATTAAAAAGGAGAAAGAGGCTAAGGATCTGGGGGTGGGGGGCTGGAAAACAAGGACCTCGCCTGAGGCAGAGAAGAGCAGCCAAAGCCCCAGGGGCCAGCCAAGCCGGGAGACTGTGGCTCCTCCCAGAAGCTTTCCTTGGGTTACCATCTCCATATCTGCCCAAGGACAGAAGGCGCAGCGCTTCTCGGACTGAGCCCTCCTTGTCGGGGGCTTGATATCTGCTTCCTCCCTAGGTATGGAGGGTGGGGGACAGACACAGGTGCCTCTCAGTTCAGCCTCTGCCCACAGAGCCTCTTCCTCACTGCCTCTCCATGTCGCTCTCTAAAGGGCGCCTCTGCTTCCTGATGGGTCCGAAGAAGTGGGCAGCAGTTTCTCTTACAGCTCAGTGGTAAAAGCCCCAAGGTTCGGTCATCAGAGACCTGAGACACCCTTCCCTCCCAGGGACCAAGACCTCATGATTCTGTGATAACAATCAAGATCATCATCACCATCATCATCCTAGAAGATAATTGGCCACCTCATCTCCCCCTTGGGTTGGGTTGTTGGGAGGACTCAAGGACAGTGCCTTGCCTGTTGGAAATACTTGGTGAATGAGGTAGGTTTGTGTTTTCCAAGATGGCCACCACAGCCTATCACCTCCCATGTGCCCTTCTTTCTGTTTTTTTTTTTTTTTTCCTTTTTAAAAAAAATTTTTATTGGAGTATACTTGATTTACAATGTTGTGTTAGTTTCAGGTGTACAGCAAAATGAATCAGTTATACATACATCCACTCTTTTTTTAGATTCTTTTCCCATATAGGCCATTACAGAGTATTGAGTAGAGTTCCCTGTGCTATACAGTAGGTCCTTATTAGTTATCTATTTTATATATAGTAGTATGTGTATGTCAACCCCAATCTCCCAATTTATCCCTCCCCCCTTAACCCCTGGTAGCCATAAGTTTGTTTTCTACATCTGTGACTCTATTTCTGTTTTGAAAATAAGTTCATTTGCACCCTTTTTTTTAGATTCCACACATAAGCAATATCATATATTTGTCTTTCTGTGTCTGACTTACTTTACACAGTATGAAAATCTCTAGGTCTATCCATGTTGCAGCAAATGGCATTATTTTGTTCTTTTTTATGGCTGAGTAATACGCCATTGTATACATATACCACATCTTCTTTATCCATTCCTCTGTCGTTGGACATTTAGGTTGTTTCCATGTCTTGGCTATTGTAAACAGTGCTGCAATGAACACTGAGGGCATTTATCTTTTCAAATTATAGTTTTCTCAGGGTATATGCCTAGGAGTGGGATTGCTGGGTCATATCGTAGCTCTGTTTTTAGTTTTTTTAGGAACCTCCATACCGTTCTCCATAGTGACTGTACCAATTTACATTCCCACCAGCAGTGCAGGAGGGTTCCCTTTTCTCCACACCCTCTCCAGCATTTATTGTTTCTAGATTTTTTGACGATGGCCATTCTGACCGGTGTGAGGTGATACCTCATTGTAGTTTTGATTTGCAGTTCTCTAGTACTTAGTGATGCTGAGCATCTCTTCACGTCCTTTTAGGCCACCTGTATGTCTTCTTTGGAGAAATGTCTATTTAGATCTTCCACCCATTTTTTGATTGGGTTGTTTGTTTTTTGATATTGAGCTGCACATGCCCTTCTTTCTTTTTCCAACCTAATATTTTTTATTCTTAAAATTGGCCCACAGTAAACTGCACATATCTAAAGTGTACAATTTGGTACAATTTAACAGGTATACACCTGTGAAACCATCACCGCTATCAAGGTACTGAGCATATCCATCAACCCTAAGTTTTCTCATGCCCTTTTGTCATCCCTCCCTCTACCCCACCCCTAGCATCTCCATGCAACCACTGGTGTGCTTTCTTGTCACTACAGGTTAACTGCATTTTCTAGACTTTTATATAAATTGAATAATACTGTGCATACACTTTTTTTGTCTGGCTTCTTCCACTCAGCATAATAATTTTGAGAGCCATCCATGTTGTTGCATGGATCAACAGTGAATTCATTTTTATTTATTTCAAAATTTTTTTTAATTAAAAAATTTTTGAAAATTTTTTGGCTGCATCGAGTCTTCATTGCTGTGCTCGGGCTTTCTCTGGTTGCAGCGAGTGGGGGCTACTCTTCCTTGCAGTGAGCGGGCTTCTCACTACGATGGCTTCTCTTGTTGCGACTCTAGGCACACGGGCTTCAGTAGTTGTGGCACACGGGCTTAGTTGCTCTGTGGCATGTGGGATCTTCCTGGACCAGAGATCGAACCCGTGTCCCCTGCACTGGCAGGTGGATTCTTAACCACCACGCCACCAGGGAAGTCCAATAGTGAATTCATTTTTATTGCTGAATTATATTTCTCTGTGTAGCTATACCATAATTTTACTTATCCATTCGCCTATCGATGGACATTTGGGTTGTTTCTCATTTTTGTTTACTTCAAATAAAGCTGCTATGAACATTCATGTGTAAATCTTTGTACGGACATCTGCTTTCATTGCTCTCAGGTAAATAGCTTGGAATTGCGTGGCTGGGTCATATGGTAAGTGTATGTTTAACTTCCAAAGAAACTGCCAAGGATTTTCCAAAGCAGTTGTATGAGAGCATCCTTGACAACCCGGGGTATGGCAGGTCATTTTTATTTGAGACATTCTACTAGGTGTGTAGTGGTATCTCATGGTGGTTTTAATTTGCATTCCCCAATGACTAATGATATTACCTGGGGTCACCACGCTGGGAAGAAGCCGAGCATCGGCAGGGAGAAGCCCACATGTAGGTGTGCTGCTGAGGACCAGCCTCAGCTTGCAAGTGAGCAAACCCTCAGATGATCCCAGCTTCCAGCCTTCCAGCCACCCCTGCTGGTGCCACATGGGGCAGAAACAAGATGACCCCGCTAAGCCCTGCCCCAGCTGCAGATTCGTGGGCAAAGTAGATGATGGGTGTCATAAGCCTCTCTGTTTGGGGTGGCGTATGCAGCGGTGGCTAACTGAGACAGTGAGTCTGATAGCTGTGATGTGTTGTTACTACTGACCTAGTTCCTTTCCTCCACATGTGGTTTATATGTGTCTTCTCAATAAACCCTCAGTTCCTAGAAGACAGACATCGTTTCTTTCATTTCTGGAATGCCAGCCCCAGAACCTTGCTCCTGACCGCCCTGCCCCCTTCTCCTGGCCACTCCCTCCTCCAGGTCCTACCACATTGTCTCGTCTGTTACATCAGCTCCCACTGACCCTTTGCCTTCTCTTAGCCGCCTCCCCAGGGGACAGAGTAGAGTGTTGAAGAGCTTAGGCTCTCCTGTTGGACTGCCTGGATTTGAATCCTGTCTCTGCTCCTTCTTTTCTAAGCTGTAAGAAATTGAACAAATTCTTTAACCTCTCTGAGCCTCAGTTTTACCTTCTATAAAATGAAAACAGTAGCACCTGCCGCAGAGGGTGGTGATGAGGCTTCAATGAGATGATGCATGTAAAGAACTTAGACTTGGCCTGGCGCCGCTACTGTTATTTTCACTATGGTGTTGTCTGATGCCTGTATGGATATAAAAACACCCTCTCTCATTCTCTCTCAGGGAGCTCGTCTGCCCAGCTCCTGATGGAAAGGCGTCAGGTGTCTGGGTGGGAAGAGCTAACATCCGTTGTCCTAGGAGATTTACAAACATGAAGTCACTTGTGTTTTTTTTTTTCTTTTTTATAAATTTATTTATTTATTTTTGGCTGTATTGGGTCTTCGTTGCTGCGTGCAGGCTTTCTTTAGTTGCGGCGAGTGGGGGCTACTCTTTGTTGCAGTGTGCGGGCTTCAGTAGTTGTGGCACATGGGCTCAGTAGCTGTGGCTCGTGGGCTCTAGAGCGCAGGCTCAGTAGTTGTGGCTCACGGGCTTAGTTGCTTCTCAGCATGTGGGATCTTCCTGGACCAGGGCTCGAGCCCATGTCCCCTGCATTGGCAGGCGGATTCTTAACCACTGAACCACAAAGGAGGTCCCTCACTTGCGTTTTTAAATCCTGGCTTCTCTCCTTACAGGTCTTATATTTCCAGGCAAAATATTCCCTCCTTCTGAGCCTACTTCCTGCACCCAGAACAGGGGTAATGCTGTCTGCCAAACAGGGTGAATGCAGTGACGTTACAATGCACTGTCCTGACACAAAGTGAGCCCCTGATAAATGGTAGCTTTTAACACGAATAACATTTACTCTGTGATGCAGCAGGTAATAGTTACTGAGGAAGGAGAACAAGGATGGGGGAAGATTTTTCAACGTATATTTTTTTGAGCTTTAAAATGTTTATATTATCTATGTTGTTTTAAAATTAAATATAAATTTTAATAAATGAATAAAATTGATAAATTCAGATTATTAACAAATAAAATTTAAAATATACTATGTTCCAGATAACTATTTTTGCCCTATTTTATAGATGGAGAAACTGAGTCTCAGAGTGGAATAACTTGCCCAGGATCAAGCAGCCAGCCAGAGCCGGAGCCGGGATTAGAACCCAGGTCTGCCTGACTCCAGTGCCCGGGGCCTTTCCCTGCGCTTGCTCTCTGGTTTCTGGGTAAGCACCATGGGGTGGTCAGGTGGCCTAATGGATGGGACTAGCTTCCTGAAATCAGCTTCCCAGTGAGAAGCTGGTCCATCCCCATGCCTCCTTAGACTCCTGAAGACGGGGTGTCTCCCCTGGAAATCTTCCGGCTGGGTGTCGGGGCCTCCTGACCCTCCCACATTTGCTCCGGCGGGCAGGTCCCCACATCTCGGATGGCAGCTGTGTCTAGGACTGAGCAGGTTCCTTCAGAGGCGCAGACCCCTCACTCCCAGTTCCTCTAACTCATGGTCTCACGTGGGGAGCAGTCCCATTCCCATGGGGTGGGGGGCAGTTTGGGAGGGCTTTGGCACCTCCATAATTCCCATCAGCTCCTTCTGCCAAGATAATGAAACAGTTTCAAGGTAAGTCCTTAAATCCCCACTTCTCAATGCCCCTCAATTATTATGCAGACATTCCATACGTGACCGGTGGCTGCTCTCAGGGCTGTTTCCTGACTGTGGCTATGCCACAGTCTTCCTCCTTCTGGCCCAATAGAAATTCAGCCCAAATGTTACAGGGAGCAACGAAAGTCTAGAAAAGTACACAGCTGTGGGGCAGGGGAGGGCCGGTGTCACGGGGCCTGGCCCCATCATTTTACACTTGAGGAACGTGGGTGGGGAGGGGGCACTGACACATGTCGAGTCAGCCGTGGCACGGGCTCTCCAGGCCTCCTGAGTGCCCACCGATGCCCTTCTCCCTAAAGATCTTCCTGAGCACCGGCCCTTTGCAGGGAGTTAGAGGACAAACAAGAAACAAACAAAAAAATCATTGCCTTTGAGCACTTATGAATGTCCCTGCTGGAGAGGAGAAGATAGATTGAGGGGCGGAGTACTGGATTCATGTCCAAAAAATCAGGGAACCAAAGGCCATCCAATAAGAAAGTCCTGCAGCTCTCACAGAGTCCCATGGTCGCAGGCTCTGCAGACGTATCCTGGGCACCTGCCCCGCAAAAGACCACACCTGATATCCACAGAACACAGTTCACCGGCTCCCCTGGGGGCAGAGACTGGCATCCAATGTTCTTCTAAAACAGCTTTATTGAGATTTAACTCACATACCATTCAATTAACCCATTTTAGGTATAGAAGTCAATGGTATTTAGTACATTCACAGTGCTGTGTAACTATCGCCACAATAAATTTTAGAACATCACCCCAAAAAGAAACCCCATACCTGTCAGCAGTCACCCCTATTTCTCCCCAGCTTCCCATCCCAGCCTGTTGCAGCCATAAATCTACTTCCTGTCTTTATAGATTCGCCTATTCTGGCCATTGTCTATAAATGGAATCATATAATATGTGGCCTTTTTGTCTGGCTTCTGTCACTTAGCTTAATGTTTTCAAAGTTCATCCATGTTGCAGCTGTACCCACACTTCATTCCTTTTTATTGTTGGATAATATTCCATTGTATGGATATACTCTATTTTATTTATCCACTCACCTGTTGATGGGCCTCTAGGTTGTTTCCACTTTTTGGCTATTCTGAATAATGCTGCTATGAACATTCACGTGCAAGTTTTTGGCACCGAATTTTCAAAACATATTTACAGCAGCTCAGTTATCTAATAGGAACCACTGCCTCCGTTGCTGTTCCTTTAAGGGAAAGTGGTAAGTCCCATCCAGAAGCAGCCTGACGTGAGGGGCCCCTCTAGGTGCTCCTCTAAGCAGCGAAGAGAGTGCTGGGAAGGGGGCAGCTGATGGCTAACAGTGGCGAATTTTCTATAGCTCTCACTCTGCCGTGGAGAAAAAGGAAAACTGTAAAAATAGTTTGTAGGTGGATCCCAATGTTGGTTTGAACTTCAAAGAGCCTCCATCAATAATTGTCTCCTAGTTGCACAATCAAGGTGTCGAAATGGTTGGACCTCTCTTATTAGCTGCTTCCTAGAGAGTATTCAGCTATCCTTTTTTTTATTCAGTGTATTTCACTCAACTCTAGTTGCAACTTGAGGGAAGAAAACACATGTCAAGTCTCCTAACAGAAGAACAAATCCCTGAGCAGAAATCGGCCAGCGGGCAGATGTCCTGGGGTTCATAGGATGAAGAGGCAACTCGAGAATCTGCTGGGCATTGGTGAGCAGGTGGAGTGAGGGAAGGAGAGAGTTCTGGGTGTGTCTGATTCTTCCTCAAAAGGTTGGGTACTGTCATTCAGCCATTCCTGGTAAGAGACACCGGAAACAGCCAAGGAAAGAATCCCCCTCTAATTCTGATGCAGGAGCTTCTCAGGGTGGGGCACCCAGTTACCTGGTGAAGGCAGGCGTCTTCAAAGTGGAGGCAAAACAGGTTTTGCTCAGTTAAACACCATTAACATAACTCTGCAAGTGTCCCAGCGGGTTCACAGGAGCAGCCGTGAAATGGTTCAGTTACGCTTTTGAAGGGAAAAGAAGATTCTGAGAAGTGACCAACATTAGGTGTGAACATCGAGCACCACGCAGGCCCCCGAAAAAGCTGGAAAGCACAGAGGCCAAGTCAGCCAAGCTCACCGGAGGCCAGGGCAGAGCTGCGCACAGGTCATCTACACGCGTGTATCCCTGGGCCTGGAAAGAGCTCACTCAGCTCAGATCAGCCCACTGGATTCCCAGGCTGCCTCCTGAGTGACTGAGTCTCCACCAAGCCCAAGTTGCTCGTAAACAAGTCATAATGAGAGCAAAGCATCAGCCCCAGGGGCACCTGGGGACTCCCGCCCAGCTCCCGCCACAAGCGTCAGGCTCACAGGCCTGGGCACAGGTCTCTGCTCTTCAGCTGCGTGTCACCAGCCTCCGTGGTCATTCAGTTTGGCTCATCACCCCCACCTCCCACAGTCTGGAGCCTCAGGTGCCAGGCCGTGCAGCTCACTTTGCAAGAATAATAATAAAAGTAGCTGTTGTGCAAAAATTTTCACAAATTTTGGGCCGAGTATTGTATACGCATTATTTGAGTCTGCAAAAACAAAAACAAAAACGTATCATTGCCCGTTTTACAAGCAAGTAGTCGGAAGCTGTGATGATTAATTTTATGTATCAACCTGGCTAGGTTATGGCGACCAGATGTTTGGTCAAGCACCAGTCTAGATATTGTTGTAAAGGTATTTTCTGGATGTGAATAACAGTAAAATCAGTAGGCTTTCAGGAAAACAGATTACCCTCCATAATGTGGGTGGGCCTCATCTGTTCAGTTGAAGGTCTTCAGAGAAAAGACAGAGATCCTGTGGAGGAAGAAGGAATTGGGCCTCCACACTGCCTACGAACTCGAGACCCCCAACATCAGCTGTTCCCTGGGTCTCCAGCCTGCCCGCCTGCCCTGTGCATTTCAGACGTGCCAGCCCCACAATCCCATGAGTCACTTCGACATAAATCTCTCCCTCTACATATATACACATCCTACTGGTTCTTTCTCTTTATATATAGTCTCTATTGGTGATTACTACAGAGGCCCAGGAAAGGTAACCACCTCCCAGGGTCATACACTAAGGAAGAGGCAGTGCTGGCCAGCTCCAAAGTTGTGCTCTTAACCAAACACACAACAACCCTTTCAGCGCGGACTCTGAGAGGCTCCAGTCAGATGACGCCCCAGATCCAAGTGTCTGAGGGTCCCTAACTCTACAGAGCATCTCATGGGAAGGACAGCCGAGGGATGGGCACACACCTCTCTTTGGGAGGCTGCACCAAAGGAGCTGCTCCTTAGTGGCTCCTGTGTCACAGGGACCACGCTGGGTTATCACCCCTCGGGGGAGATTTTATTAGTCTGACTTGGGTTTCTAACTAATCTCCACGTGGTGCTGTGTGAACCAAGGACACAGCATTTCATAGGCCACAGCACCACCTACTGCTGGTTTATATGAACAAAGAGAGTGACTTAATCACGCTGATCTGAGGCCACTCCAGCATTAGCCCCATTTTACGGATTGGCAAACAGAGGTTCTTTGAGAACCAGCTCAAGTCCTGACTCATCCACAAAGCTTTACACAACTACCACTTCTCCTCCAGACTTTTCAAGAGTTGGCACCCAGGGGATTCCAGATACAATGGGAGTTCCTGGAAAGCTCTTTAGAAGAACGGACATGTCTCTCAGCCTTGCTGATTCCAGTTCATGTGGATGATATGGGGGTTTAGATTCCCCAAGTGATTCTAATGCACCACCACTGTCTCTATCACATTTCTTAGCACTGACTTGAATAGTTCACTACTTCATAAAGACTTAGATGTGAGGCCTGGTTTTTATTATCTGCAACTTGAGAATGTGCTTCTCTAGGCCTCACTTTCCTCACAGGTCAAGCAGGGATACTCTGCTCTAATTCACAGTTTTGGTGAAGTTTCAACAAGGTAAGGCAGTTAGGGCACAGGAGCCACTTATAATATCACTCTGTCTTACAGGGACTCTGTGAAATAGTGCCCTGCACCCTGCACAGCACTGAGTCCATAGTAGTTGTTTTACTGCAAAACCGCACCATGATTTGTGGGTGGAGGTTGGTGTGGTGAGCGCACTGGCTGCTTCTCTCAGACAATGAGCTTCTCTTCCCACAGGTGTGAACAGGAATGGGCACAGCCCTGGTTTCCACACAGATATGGGCTCACAGGTACATGGGGGATACGACTCGTGCCAGGTGCTTACCATGGAGTCCCTGTAAGGCTGGATGTCAAGTCCAGTCACAGCGATAGTAACTTCAGGGGGAGGAATGAGGTTTCTCCCCCAGCCATGCCCCCACTGCATGGACAGTAACATTTGTAAACGTTTGTGTCTTCATTATGTCAGTTCTCAAATTCTCTTTTACACTTCGGTAACAGGACAATGGTTTTATGGGCAAGGTTTATCCCATCGTCTAACACAATGCCTGGCCACAAGAGGCCATCCATTAAACAAAATTGGCTTGTGTGGTGAGATGGGCTTGAATCCAAAGAATGGGAACTGGTGAGTGTGGCCCCAAATGGAGCATAACCTGTGCCCATTCGATTATTATCCATTCAAAGACATATTTACTGGACAGTGTGCCAAACACAGTTCCAAGTGCTGAGAACATAGTCGTGCATGAGATTTAGGTTCTGTTGTCAGAGGGCAAAGCTTGCAACTAGTGGGAAAGGCAGTCAACACTGATCTAATTTAGTGACAAGTTCTATAAAGGGAAGAAAACAGGGTGATGTGATAGTAAGCGGGGTGATGGAGTGGATGGGGAGCTGCTGAGAGGACGGAGTGAATGATTCCTCTTCCTCTGGTTCAGACTAGCAGGGAAGGTGCAAAGAGTAAGATCCAGCCCAGAGCTCGGGTCTTCTTATCCTGCCTCCGAGGTTGGGCCAGGCCAGCAGACTGGATTTCAGATCTGCACTTTGGTAACAGGACAACCGTTTTATGTGCAATGTTTATCCTTAGTGATGGTAAATACATATGCCTGGTAGCTACAGATATAGAACACTTCTCAAGCAGACATGGCAAGAGTAGTGAAACGTCTGTTCATTCATTTACAAACCTAGTGACATGAAAAGAAAATCTTCATTGAAATCCGGCTTGACAGAAACTGTGCACAATGTTAATACCACATTTGCGGAGGGCAGAAATGCTCAGTCACTCTGTGTGCCTTTCATCACTAGGGCTCTTGAGAAAGATCCCATTTACTGAAGTGCCTCAGGGAATTCCCTGGCGGTCCAGAGGTTAGGACTCCGGCTTCCACTGCCGAGGGCCTGGGTTCAATCCCTGGTGGGGAACTAAGATCCTGCAAAACGCTAGGCACGGCCAAAAAAAAAAAAATTATAATAATAATAAAGTGCCTCAAACGCCCTCAGGACCACATGCTGATGCAACACAGGGACAGAAAAGGCTGAGCTGAGCTGGACATTTACAATTGCAAAGAATGAGTTGTAGCCTTTACAATAATTACAGTGGCCTTTATCATACATCCCAAGAGTTGACAGGACTTAGCATTTTAAAGTGGAGGCCAGGGGCTTCCCTGGTGGCGCAGTGGTTAAGAATCCGCCTGCCAATGCAGGGGACATGGGTACAAGCCCTGGTCCGGGAAGATCCCACATGCCGCGCAGCAACTAAGCCCGTGCACCACAACTACTGAGCCCACGTGCCACAACTACTGAAGCCCACGCACCGAGAGCCCGTGCTCCGTGACAAAAGAAGCCACTGCAATGAGAAGCCCGCGCACCGCAACGAAGAGTAGCCCCCGCTCGCTGCAACCAGAGAAAAGCCCGAGCGCAGCCAGGAAGACCCACGCAGCCAAAATAAATAAAAAATAAATAAAGTGGAGGCCAGAAATGGCAATGGGGGAGGGAAGCAGGGAGAAATCTAAACAACTTGTTCAATACTTACTGCATGAAAACAATGTAATTAACAGGTTAAATATCACTATTCCGTCCACCATTTCCTATACACAACTAGATTTCTCCCAAATTCACATGCCTGGGAGATGGCTCATCAAAAATATTTGTGGGGCTTCCCTGGTGGCACAGTGGTTGAGAGTCCGCCTGCCGAAGCAGGGGACACGGGTTCGTGCCCCGGTCCGGGAAGATCCCACATGCTGCGCAGCGGCGCCCAGCCGCTCACGGGCCCACCGTGAGCCATGGCCACTGAGCCTGCGCGTCCGGAGCCTGCGCTCAGCAACGGGAGAGGCCACAACAGTGAGAGGCCCGCGTACCGCAAAAAAGAAAAGAGAAAAAAATTTGTGACGGGACTTCCCTGGTGGCACAGTGGTTAAGAACCCGCCTGCCAATACAGGGGACACGGGTTTGATCCCTGGTCTGGGAAGATCCCACATGCTGCGGAGCAACTAAGCCCATGTGCCACAGCTACTGGGAAGATCCCACATGCTGCGGAGCAACTAAGCCCATGTGCCACAACTACTGAGGCTGAGCTCTAGAGCTCGCGTGCCACAACTACTGAAACCCGTGCACCTAGAGCCTGTGCTCCGCAACGAGAAGCCACCGCAATGAGAAGCCCGTGCACTGCAACGAAGAGCAGCCCCCGCTCGTCGCAACTAGAGAAAAGCCCACGTGCAGCAACGAACACCCAATGCAGCCTAAATCAATAAATTTTAAAAAATATATTAAAAACAATTTGTGACTATTTTCCCTCGAAATTTCCACATCCAGGTATCAGAAAGACTTCCCCAAGAATATACCTCATATCTGTTAGTCTATTTCCTCTTCTTTTTTGGGGCAGCTGGTGACCCTAAGCTTTAAGCCCAGAGCTAAAATATTAACGTATGTAGCTAGCATGGAGGCCCAGAATGCCTTGAACTTTCATGTAACAGAGTAGCAAAAGGCAGTGTCTGTTCTCAGGAAACCAGACCTCATATGGGCTGTCTTGTGTGAGTTAACCGGCAAGTGAGAGCATATAAGGCTGTGGGCTGGCATGGTGACAAAGAGGTCCCTGGAACTTTACTGCCACTCCTTAGTAGCAGAAGCCCTTTCTTGTGCACTGCTGAAACCCATCACCCAGCAGGATGCCCGGCCACAAGAGGCCATCCATTAAACAAAATTGGCTTGTGTGGTGAGATGGGCTTGAATCTAAAGAATGGGAACTAGCGAGGTGGCCCAACACACAGGGAGGCTGTACCATTAGATCAAGGGAAGCTGTACCATTAGATCACTGTCCATTCAAAGAATATGTACTGGGCTTTGTGCCAAGCACTGTTCTAAGTACTGAGAACATAGCCCTGCACGATTTAGGTTCTGTCGTCAGAGGGCAGAGCTTGCAACTAGTGGGAAAGGCAGTCAACAAACACTGATCTACTTCAGTGACAAGTTCTATACAGGAAAGAAAACAGGGCGATGTGATAGTAAGCAAGGTGACGGGGAGATTCTCAGAGGATGGAGTGAATGATTCCTCTTCCTCTGGTCCAGACAAGCAGAGAAGGCGCAAAGAGTAAGATCCGGCCCAGAGCTCCGTCTTCTTATCCTGCCTCCGAGGTCGGGCCGGGCCAGCAGACCGGATTTCCGATCTGCTCTGCTAGCGATTCGCCCAAGAAGACCCGGGAGCCTTCCAAAAAACAAAGCGGCTGTCAGTCCAAGAATCTTCTTTACGCCCTGGACTAGAGTGTCTTTGGGCAGCGGACGACGTGGGACAAGACCTGGGGAACTCGCCTCAAGGGGGGAAAGAACCTCCGCTCTCTCCCCACACTGCAGCGGGGTTGCCGCCAACTCGGCCGGCAGGACTGCACCTGCAGAAATAGCAGGGTCCGAGGCTAGAGTCCTAAAGCGTCCCCGAAACACCAGGCCCACAGCTCGCCGCCATCTTGGCGGAAGCAGCCCCCATTTAGGGGCGGGGCCTCGCGAGACCCAAACAAGCCCCACGTGTCAGGGGAGGAGCCCTACCCCCCTAACGTCACGGTGCGCGTGCGCGAGTGAGGTCACGCGCCGGCGTACCCTTGCTAGGCACCGTAAAGCACGGAAGGTCGCCGTATCAAGCTTCCCCGGAACTTTTTCCTCCCTCCTGTCCCGCCCCCTTCCCTATTCCTGTCCCACCTTCCGGCCCCCGGGACCCCCGGCGACGGTTGTGGCTGCTGCCCCGCTTCAGCTGGGGTGTGGCTGAGCGCGGAGCCCGAGGGCGCCCGTGAGGTAAGGAGAAGCTGCGGAGCCGCTCTGGCGTCCCCGTCCGCGCGGACCGTGGCGGCCCGGGACCCCCAGCGCCCCCCCTTTCCGCTGTGGTCTCTGTCAGGGGGCTTCCGGCGTCCCTCGTTTCCCGTCGGTTCGGCCTGGTCTTCGGAAGGCGCGTCCCGGCGCCGGGACTCCGCCCGCCGGGGCCGACAACGCGTCGCCCGGTCTCCCTCAGCCTCTCTGCGGCGGTGGCGTCTCGCGGACCCGTGCCCGGCTGCCCGGGGCCAGCGCGCCGGCTCTGCCAAGCGACCGCAGCCCAGCCCGGAGGCCCAGGGGGGCTGGGGTAACCTCGCTCCTGATGCCCGCCTCGGGCAGGCAGCGCCCACCCCCACCCCGCAGCGTGGGTCGGGCTTGTCCATCTGGGTCGTTTCTGCAGGCGGAATTGTTTTCCCGCGTGGCACCGTGCGGTCCGCTTGTGCTTAACTAACCAGTAAAAGTACTGCAGAGTCAGCGGTGAGGTCTCTTCCCGACGTTTGACCCTTTGGGCCTGATGTGTATGACACCGAGATTTGATTCAGGCATCTTCACGTCCGTTTCGCCCGTGCCTTGTAAGCATGTTGTCGGGGGCTGCGGGGCGGCGAGGTAGCCGGACTGAAGGGGACACGTTCCTAGGGCTAGAGATTTGTATTAAGTTCTCAAACTTGGCTGATCACCTGGTGCACTTGTTGAAAAATACAGCACCCTGGACCTCAGGATCAGAATCTCCAGAGAGGGAGGGGGGGAGCGAGCGAGCGAGTTTTAAAACACGTGTCCCAGGTGGCTCTCATTTGGAGGCAGGTGTGGGAAATGTTGTGTTAATCTGTCTCTTCTCACCCAGTCTCCCTTGTGACCAGCAGCCAATTTGTACAAGGTGTTGTGACCATGCAGAGGAACAGCTCAGAAGGAGTTGGAGTTGTCCTCTTGCTCTTGTTGGTGTAAGCAGATCTGAGCATAACCAGCGTCAGTATTGAGATTGTTTAGCAGAAATTCTTCTCCTTAGCAGAAATGAAACACGTAATTTACTTTCAACCAGGTGTGTGTTTTACTTTGTTGTCTTTGGCATCTTCCGTTTCTTCTCTACTGGCTTTATCTCCTTTGCTGTCGTTTTATTTTGCTTTAGCTGCCAAACCTACTGGAATAGACTGTGATGCCTTCTGTACCTTCATTGTTTGCATCCACTGTAAATCCTTCTTTTTTTGTCCTCACCACTTCACTGACTCTTGAAGGTCATGATGAGCACAATGTCAAAAATCCTTTTCTTGGTTCTTATCACCCTGGCCTTTTAGTATTATTTCTTCCCTCTTGAAACTCATCTGTTGTTGTGTTTTTGTTTTGTTTTTTTATTATTTATTTTTGGCTGCGTTGGGTCTTCATTGCTGCGCGCGGGCTTTCTCTAGTTGCGGTGAGCGGGGGCTACTCTTCGTTGCGGTGGGTGGGCTTCAGTAGTTGTGGCTCGCAGGCTCCAGAGCGCAGGCTCAGTAGATGTGGCACACGGGCTTAGTTGCTCCGCGGCATGTGGGATCTTCCCGGATCAGGGCTCGAACCTGTGTTCCCTGCGTTGGCAGGTGGATTCTTAACCACTGCGCCACCAGGGAAGTCCCTGTTGTTATGTTTTTAATGCTACCTTTGCAATTCCTTTTTTCTATTCGGGGAAGTGCCTTGTGGTTCTGGCCTCCCTCACAGCTACCCTTTTTTAATCATCTAATCCTAACTTACAGGTAGCATGAAGTAATGATTCAGTGGCAGACTCTAGTGCTGAACTGGAAGGCTTTGAATTGAGGCTCTGCCACTCACCAGTATTGTAGGATCTTGTACCAGTCACTTCACGTCTTTGTGCCTCCTTTTCCTCAAGTGTAGAATAAAAATTGTAACACCTTCTAGATTTGTGAGGGTTAAATTAGTTGTATACATAAAGCAGTGCCTTGCACATCATAACTACCTATAAGGATATAACCTTTTTTTAAAAAAATTATATCAGGTTATTTAGAGATCTCCTCACATCTGGGGGCCTAGCCTTGAGATCTGAGTCATCACTGAATTTTTTCCCCATCTCCTTTGTTCTCTGTTCTCATTTAATTGTCAGGTTGTATTTCCAAGGTGCCTACGGTGACTGCTGGGAAAACGCTGATCAAGTTATAAGTGGTCCCTGCTCTCAGAGAGCTCCATTATCCCAGGGGGCTAAAGGCTACCACTTTCCAAGTGCTTCTGAGGCGCCACTTGCCATGTTCTTCCTGCATTTCTGCTTTAGTCTTGCAGCAGCCACGTGAGGTACGTATTCCTAGCCCATGTAACAGACGAGCAGCCCAAACCACAGAGATTGAACAACTTGCTCAAAGTCGTACTGCTAATGAGTGGTGGGGGAGATTATCAGACCCAGATCTGTCTGCTTCTGAAGTCTGTTTCCTCCTCAGGCGGCTTGCTGTTTTGCTTCCCTGATTGGCAGACAGACCGTTACAGAGTGTGGCTGGCTCTGAGCTGGGGCTTATGCAGGGTGTTTGGGGAAATATAGAACAGTTACCTAACTGAGTGCTGGGGGGAGAGTGGGAACAAGTAAGATGTCAAACAGGCTGAGAGCTGAGGGGATTATCTTTATTTGGGGGGAGGGGTGGCAGGAACTATGCCACTGAGAAGGAACAGTCTGCACAAATCCCAGAGGTGGAAGAGAAAGTTCATGCCTGACACGTGTGAGGAATTAAAGTAGTTTAGGTTTGATGAGAGCGTGAGGAGAGAGAGAAGAGAAATGAGATCAGAGTAAGAAGTGAGCAGGGTCTTGCGCTTCCTATTAAAGAATTTGACTTTTTCTCAGGGCACCAGATAGTCATTGAAGGGTTTGAGAAGGGACACGAAAAAGGATCTTCATTTCAGAGATGTGCTCAGGCCTCTGTGTGAAGGCTGTGGGGCGTGGGGAGAATGGTGTGCAGATTAGAGGTGGGAAGCCCAGTTGGGAACCTTCTGCAGTAAACAGAGAGGATGGCGGGCTGTGCTCAGTTCAGGGCAGTGGAGATGGAGAGTAGATCCATTGGAGGGAGATTTACGATGTAGGGTTGTTGGTTAGGCCTTGATGATTGACTGGAGAGAGGAGATGAGAGAAAGGGAGGAATGTGGGATGACACCCAGGATTCTAGTGTATGGTGTTCCTGGGGGACACAGGAAGTGGAGCAGAGTTGGAGATTGGGGAAGATGGCTTTACCTTTTGGATGTGCTCAGTTTGACCTGTGGGAGTCCAAGTGGAGGTGGCCCTTCTTCCACTAGACGTGCAGGTCTAAGGCTCAGGAGTGCTATGGGTTAGGCCATCAGTCACGGCAAGAAAGGGAATCACCCTGAACAGTGGTGGATGGGGAAGAGAAGCTGGCCTCAGGGAGCCCTGGGGGACGTCAACACAGAGGGAAGGGCAGAGGAGAGAGGCCAGTGATGGGGGCAGAAGGTGCCACAGAAAACAAGGAAAAAAGAGTGTGTGAATAGGAAGGAGTGAGATGGTGCCCAGAAAGTGCCCTTGGAAAGTAGCAACATTTGCGTTCCTGGTGAGAGGAGTGCAGTGGTCTGGTGGGGCAGGAGAGAGTAGGACGGGGGAAAAGTGAAAAACAAAATATAAGCAATTCTTTCTGTACATTATTTATTGTGAAGTAGAAAAGACAGGTTGTGAAATACATGTTAGGAAATTTTTGCTTAAAAAGTCCACCGGCCAACTGTGCCATCACCAAGGTAAGAAAAGAAGGACTTAAGACAAAGGTGGTGGCAAACAAGTGGACATCGGGGCAGCTCATTGCTTCAAAAATAACATTCTGGGAAAATATAATTGACACTGGTATTGGTGACCTTTGAGTGGAGGGAAATCTTAACTTCCTCCTGTTTTTCTTTTTCTTTTTCTTTTTTTTTTTTTTTTTTTTTTTTTTGTGGTACGCGGGCCTCT
>NC_041230.1:43238044-43343134 GCF_002837175.3 Physeter macrocephalus | reverse complement strand
TTTCTCTAGTTGCGGCGAGTGGGAGCTACTCTTTGTTGCAGTGCGCGGGCTTCTCGTTGCAGTGGCTTCTCTTGTTGCGGAGCATGGGCTCTAGGCACATGGGCTTTAGTAGTTGCAGCACGTGGGCTCAGTTGTTGTGGCTCGTGGGCTCTAGAGTGCAGGTTCAGTAGTTGTGGTGCACGGGCTTAGTTGCTCTGCTGCATGTGGGATCTTCTCGGACCAGGGCTTAAACGCGTGTCCTCTGCATTGGCAGGCGGATTCTTAACCACTGCACCACCAGGGAGGCCCTTTACTTCTGTTTTTGATTTTTTGCAGACTATCATTTTATAACTTAGAATTTTAAAAATTAAAAATTGCTAATTGAAGAGTGTTTTGGAGCTTTATTTCTTAAATCCCCTGGGCAGGGGGAGGGGGTACTTGAGCGCATCTAAATGCCAAGGAGAAGGAGGTAAATGTGAAGGTATGTGAAAGAGGGAGGACAGTTGATGGAGCTCGGTTCAGGGGAAGCGGGCAGGCAGGGGGATCCAGGCCACTGTAAGGGATTAACTTCTGACCCTGTGAAGGAAGGCAGGGATGGTTTGCTGATGCAGGGAGGTTTACAGGTGGGGTTTTGGGGAACAAGATGAGACAGGTTATCTGCTTCGATGAAGGAAGAGAGGAGGTGGTGTTAAAGGTTGGGAGAAGAGCCATGTTATGGGTTCAGAACCCGGATGTAGAGAGAGCTGTGCCTGTGGCTTAGTAGGAAGTAGCCCGGAGCTAGGTAGGGGTGCCTGCTAGCTTAAGGCACAAAGGAACAGGGTCTTTTCCAAGCGTGACTGAGTGGTAAGGGTTCAGAAGCAAGGCGGATGCCGACCGTGCCTCTTGATGGTGAGGCCAGTGGAGCAGGGCTGGCCGTGTGACAGTGTCAGTTCCCCCAGGAGAGCTGCATTTCCATTAAGACAGAGGGTGGAGAGAACATGAGTGAAGGGGTGGTGCGTCACTTTGGTAAGGGTGTTCTAGAGCACCCATAGAGAGGTTTTAGGGGAGGAAAACAGATGGTTTGGAACTGGGGAGAGAAATTGGTCATGTGGAGATGAGCTTACAGCAAGACTAGCTGTGTGGAGAAGCTTCCATCTTGAGACAGAGATTGACAGGGACATGAGGCGTGGTGGGACCTCTAGGTGGCTAGAAGAGTTAGTCCCTAGTTGGTTGGGATTTCTCTTGGGATTGCAGTCTGTGCCTGCCCTCGTCACAGATCTGAGAGTCCTCTGACAGCTGGGTGTTGATATGTGGCCTTAGGTGATTCAGGCTGATGGTGGAGCGTGCTGGGTCCTGAGGGTGCCGGTGGATGTGCTGTTGGTGACTTGCTAGCCACATCCTACCCTCATGTCTGCTTGTCGCCCCCACTCCGGTCTTCAGGCCTCGTCTTCCTGTACGTCTGTGACCGCATAGTCTGCGAGCAGGTCTTTCTTCAGTTTCTTGAAACTTGAACAGTCCCCTGTTTTGCTGTTAGATTAATTTTGTTAAAACCCTGCCTTTGTCATATTCAGCCTGTGGTACTGGACCAAGTATCAGAGCCTTCCATGGTCTGGCTTCACAGTACTTCAGTTTCTGCTATTACCCAGGGTTCATAGAAGCTGCGGCCTCTGAGCCAGGTCCTTCGCTGTCATCCACCAGTGGGTTCTTGGACTCTGTAATCAGTAGAAATTGAGGCAAGGCTTTATCGGGACTCAAGGGAGCAAAAGCAAGCGGTAGGTCCCTTGCTCACTCCCCCGGGGTGGGGGCAGATCGGTGGGTGGGGCCGGGGGTGGCTTGGGTGGTCTGCCCAGCCCCGTGGTGGTGCTGTGCGCAGGGATCATGCCAGGAGCCTGCTTTTGCTTCTGGCACCTCACAAATGGCAGGTGGGTTTTGGCCTTTTTGTATCTTTGTTCTTTTTGCCCCTGCTGCCCTGCATGCAGTTATTTTTAGTCCCTTATTTCTCTGTGTTCTGTTGCTCCAGGAGATGTTTGTCCTGGTGCAGGCACTGCAACAAAGCGTCCCAGGTCCCAGCCTGTCTCACAGGCAGTTAGGGTCAGACTTGTTCTGCAACTTGATGGTGTGTGCTTCCCGTCTCTGTCCCGATTTTGCCCCTCCCAGGCTCAGCTTAGGTGTTACTCTGTACACGATCCTCATCCCCGTGGACCTGGCCTCCACGCTTTTCTCTGTCTAACGTAGGATATTTATTGTCTTGGTTACAGCCTGTGACTGGTGTGTAAGTGATCAGCCTGACGGGACTCATCATCCTCTGCTCTCAGGAGCGCACACCTGGTCCCTTCAACTCCCCCCATTGCCGTGGAAGCATGAGGCGAGCTGTCCTTCCCTGCAGCTTTGAATCCCGTCTCTCTCTCTCCTTCTCCTGGGCCTCATCCTTTGTTCTTGCCTCTCCTTTCTCACCCGTCTCTTCCCTTTTTACTGGCTCACCCCCCCAGCAGTGAAACATGCTTAATAGCTCCCGGCCCTAAACACAGACCACCTTGCTCGCTCCGAGTTCCTCTGCTCTCCTCAGAGCACAGTGTAGCGGTTGCCTCACGCCCTCATCTTGCTTACTCTTTACTTTGTTCTAGTCTCTGTTCTATCCCTGCCATTCCCCTGAGAATGTTCTTTGTGAGGACACCTGGGGCTCTGTGCTGTCACATCTGGTGGACACGTGGCCGTCTTGCTCTCCCCTTGGCACCCTCTGTAGTTACTGCTTCTTCACACACGTTCCTCTCTTGGCTTCTGTGCCCTCTGCCTGGTTTTCTTTCTACCTCACTGGCCACTCCTTCTCTATCTCTTTAGCCACTTTTTTTTTTTCAGGACGCTCTGTACGTCCACAGCGTTCAGTCCTGTTTGTAGTCCTTTCCTTCTCTTCCTTGTGTGTAAATGCCGGGAGCCTTGGGGGTCTTGTTCCTCGAGATGCTAGGGCTTCAAATATTGTACATACGCTAATGACTCCCGGACCGCACCCCCAGGTTTCAGGCTTGGGAACCCATCTGCTGCTCCCTGTTTCCACGTGCTGCCTGCTGTGCTGGGTCTCTGGCTGTTGACGTCTAAGACTGGGACCTTTCACTGTTCACACGCATGCACACCCTCACAGCCTCCCTCCCTATGTCTGATCCATCTCACATAGTCCGTGGCCCCAGTTGCTTACCCCACAAATTTAGCCATCATCCTTATTTCTCTGTTTTTCCCGTTTTAACATCCAGTTTGTTGGCAAGTAAGTTCTGTCTTTTCTACTTCCCAAACAATCCAGTCATTTCTCTGACTCTGCTGCCACCATCCTTGTCTGAGCTACCATGGTGTCCCCCCTGGAGAACTTCCATAGCTTCCTGATTCACCCTTGCTTTCCCTGTCCTTCTAGGAGCCTTCCATGGAGCCAGCCTGATCTTGGAAAAACAGACCAGATTATGTCATTCACCTGCTTTAGTATTTTCCTTTGCATGTAGAATAAATCCCACTCCTCCTGGTGGCATCCAAGAGCTGTGTACGATTGGTCTCTGCCACCTCCAGCTCGGTCTCAGGTCACCTCCCCTCCCTCACGTGCTGTGGACACAGTGGCCTCTTTTCTGTGCTTGGACTCCTCAAGCTCTGTCTCACTTCAGGGCCTTTGCACGTGCTGGTTCTTCTGTCCGAACACTCTCACATAGCTGGTTCTTTTTCATCCATCAGGTCTTTTCAAATGTCACCTTCTTTCTGACCATGATATTTTGAGTGTGCCCCTAGTGACTCCGTCGTACTAGCTTTGTTACTTGTTTTATTTGTATATTGGCTGCTTGTCTCTCTCTGTCTCAAATGTAAGTTGTGTAAAGGCAGGGACCTCCTCATTTGTCTTCATTGCTGTATCTATACCTAGCAATGTGTCTGGAACTCAGTAAGTCCTCAGACATTTGCTGAGTGTACAATTATTGTTCTGTGTTTCAATGCTTTCTCGTTAATCTTATGCTCTTGGTTTTCTCTGTCTAGTTTGAATTCTTGGGATCCGCTTCTTAGCTGAGTGAGAGCACGTCTCCCAGTTGCTGACAGACGTGATGTTTTACCGGTTGCTATCGGTGGTCCGAAGACCAAGAAGCAGCCAAGGATGGCAGAAGTGGTCCTCAGCCAGAAGCGGTGCGTCAGCTGCCAAAGCGCATTCTGTAGCCCTGCCTGCCCAGGCACAGGTGGTCATCTGTGGTGGTGGAATCATGGGCACATCTGTGGCCTATCATCTCTCCAAGATGGGCTGGAAGGATATCGTCCTTTTGGAGCAGGGCAGGTAGGGATCAAGCTGGACATGGCTTGGGGCTGTGCTGCACTGATTATATGGTCTTCCCTCATCCCTCTCGTTTCAGTAATACTGACCCAGCAATAGCTAATGTAAGTGTCACTAAGTAGCGTAAGTAGAATTACAGAAAAGTGAAATCTTTGGTACTTTGTTTTGCGATGCCTGATACTCCTGTTTTCTGGTTTTCAGAGAGATGGCAGATTGGAACATAACAAGTAGTTAAAGGATGTGTTTATTTCCGGTTCAAAGCACATCTTATCATCTTGCTCTCTTTGTTGTAATAATACAGCAATAAATCCTGTGACTCAGGTGCTTCCTCTTTGAGCCAAAATGAAATTGGCTACATTCTTTCTTATTTCTGTTCCTTTTCAGTTGATTAACTTACTTTAGAACAGTTTAGATTTATAGAATAATTGCAACAATAGTGCAGAGTTACCATGTACCTTGCATCCAGGTTTACCTACTATTAACATCGTATATTAGGATTAATGTTTCAATTAATGTTGCAATTGTGATACATTATTTTAAACTAATGTTGCTGCTTTATTCGAATTTATTCACTTTTCACCTAGTGTCCTTTTTCTGTTCCATGCTCTTTATGTTCTGTTGCCTACCACAAATTGGACAACATTTTAAAAATTTAAAGTGTGGTTATTTCTGAATAGGTGATACATTTACATAGTTCAAAATTGAAAATGTGTAAAAGAGTCTCCAGGGGAGAGTCTCCTTCTGCTCCCTGACCTCTAGCTACGAGTTTCCCTCACTGGAAGCCAGTTAAGTTCCTTAGGTACCATTTCAGATACTCTTCTCCAGGTAGAATCAAATATGTATTGGTAGGTATGTATGTGGATATATGCATATTTATGTATTTTTTTTCCCTTTTTCATACGAGTAGTAGCATACCTTAAACAGTGTTCCCCACCTGGCTTTTTTCATTAGGGTTGTTCCATTAGGATTGGTGCATAAAAGTGTTCATTTATTTTTTATGGCCGTAAAGTATTCTGTTGTATAGGTGAACTCCAAAATTTTAAATCATTCTCATGTTGATGGACATTGCGGTTGTTTCCATCTTTGGATGTTACAACAGTGGTATAATGAGGAACCTTGAACTTCCTGTATTCACCGATATATGTATCTACCTCATAGCATTTGCATCTGTCCTGCAGGCTGGCTGCTGGCTCTACGAGGTTCTGTGCTGGCATCCTAAGCACCGCCAGGCACTTGACCATTGAGCAAAAGATGGCAGACTACTCAAACAAACTCTACCATCAGTTAGAGCAAGAAACAGGGATCCATACAGGTAAGCAGGTAATCTAGACTTTTTTACTCAGCATTTGGTCCTATGTATATTTGGTCCTACACCAAGTCAGCTTGTGATTTGGTAATTCAGACTTGAGTTTTAATACAGGTTCTGCCACTTGTCAGGGTATGACCTTGGGCAAGTCACTTAGCTTGTTGAGCTGTCTTCACTTTCCTTATCTGTAAATTGAGGGCCTTCAGTCAGTATCCTAGCTCCTTTTCAGATTCTATAATTCTTATAAAGTGAAAGTTTTCCTGGGCCATTTCCTATATATTTCACTCATTGAAGTATAGTAAGTGGCAACGCTTGGCTCCTAAATGAAGAGGAGAAGAAACAACTCAACTTCAGGTGCTTGCTAGTTAAATCATAGTTTGACCCACTGCACTTCAGAAGTTGATATTAAGGATATTTCTAACTAGAAAGCACAAACATGTATTTCTCCTTACCTGTGTAATTAAGGGGATAAGGACACAGAATTGTAAGTTAAATAATACTGGAGTAAGTAGGAACTGTCCCAAGAAGAGGGAGACGAAGCCACATTATGGTCTCATATGGTAACAAGGTAGAAAGAAAGTCCAGCGCTTTGTTATAAGGTGATGGATTAGCTAGAAGCCCAGAGTCAAACCCAGTCTCGTGGCTGATGAAGCAGTTTGGTGACCACAGTATAATCATGAGAGGGTAGTGAGGCCCAGTGATGAAATTCAGGACAATGCCTATATGAGGCAGACCTTGCATAATTCACATCACAGACACTTCAAGATTAATACTGACAAAAAATGGTAGCTTTTCTTTTTGCCAACTGAAGTGTAACCTGATTTGTAAATTGTAACTTAAGACTGATTTTCTAATAACTTGAATATGATAGACATGGACCTAACTGTATTTCAGTCCTTTTTGCTTGGATTTAATTTAATGACAACAAGGTACTTGAATCAGATACTAACCAGTATTTGAGTCAGAGGAGGGTCCACATAATGAGCCCAGAAATGGAACTGCTGACTCCTGGTCCTTTGGTTCAGTTACTCGTGCTTTGTTGAGCCTTGCATGGCTCAGCTGGTTAGATTCCAGAGGAATCAGGGCTTCTTTTCTGTAACGTAAGTTAGTCTAGCTTTTGTTCGAGGTCACTGGCTGGAATCCTTTATTGGGCCTGATCTCTCTTTGATATCTGTGGGGCAGTGAGGAAGTCAGGCAACAGAGAGTAAGGGCATCCCCCTCAATCTGTCACCCCCACTCTAGTTCACCAGTGATGCAGTGAAAGATGATGTAGGGACTTCCCTGCTGGAGAATTCTGTTGTCCAGCAGAATGTACAGGTGTGCATTCCAATGACTGCTGTCATTCAGTGGACTGCTTTGAGATATTAAATAAGTGACGTGTACAACGTAGATTTGATGATAACATATAATAAGCTAATCCTCTGAAAATAGTTCATTCATGTGAGGTGTATGTTAACTGCTTTCTACTCTGAATTACTGGGTCACTCCAAGGGTCTCCTCATTAAGCAGATACTAGTTTCTGCAGTGCTTCTTTTGCACATGATGTAATTTTTGTCAAGTGATTGAACATGATCATCTAAAAGTTTTAATAATCTTTGAATGTATTCCACATATTATTTGATCTTATAATAAGGAAGCATCATTCTTTTTTTTAAAATTTATTTATTTTACTTATTTATTTTTGGCTGCATTGGGTCTTCGTTGCTGCGTGCGGGCTTTCTCTAGTTGCAGCAAGCGGGGGCTAATCTTCGTCGCAGCGCACGGGTTTCTCATTACGGTGGCTTCTCTTGTTGCAGGGCACGGGCTCTAGGTGCGCGGACTTTAGTAGTTGTGGCATGGGGGCTCAGTAGTTGTGGCTCGCAGACTTGGTAGTTGTGGCACACGGGCTTAGTTGCTTCGTGGCATGTGGGATCTTCCTGGACCAGGGCTTGAACCCATGTCACCTGCATTGGCAGGCAGATTCTTAACCACTGCACCACCAGGGAAGCCCAGATCGTTCGTTTACAGATGAAAAACCTAGATGCAGGTAGATTAAACCATTAATTTACCAAGTCGGTGACAAATCAATTTTAAAAAATTACTTTGTGGGTTAGAAGGAACTTTTTAAAAAGGTTTAAACATATGTAACAAGTTATATACTCATTATAATAAATGTGAACAATACAGAAATCTAAAAATAAAAAGTGATCCTCCCCACTGAATACCCACCAGAAGGTTATTAGTCTGTGGTTAGTTTGTATGTATATACAGGTCTACTTTTTTTTAACCCAAATGAGATTGTATTAAGCATATTATGTACTTTGTTTTTTCCACTTAAGAACATCTTGTACAAAAATATATGTGCATGAGATTGGTAAAATAAAATGGAACATCCCCACAAAGGATTATTAGGTAGATGTAAAAAGGAGGAAGATGTCTGTGAACTGCTATGGAGTGATCTCTGTGATAATTGTTAAATGAGAAATACAAGGTGTTAAAAAGTATATAAGGGCTTCCCTGGTGGCGCAGTGGTTGAGAGTCCGCCTACCGATGCAGGGGACATGGGTTCGTGCCCCGGTCCGGGTAGATCCCACATGCCGCGGAGCGGCTGGGCCCGTGAGCCATGGCCGCTGAGCCTGCGCGTCCGGAGCCTGTGCTCTGCAACGGGAGAGGCCACAACAGTGAGAGGCCCGCGTACCGCAAAAAAAAAAAAAAAGTATATAAAATGTGCTACTTTTGTGTAAGAAGAAATAAGAAAATATGCAAATGTATACTTAATTTTGTAAAGAAAGAAACATAGGAAGGATAAACCGGAAAGTACTGAGGTTGGTTACCTCCCAGGGTAGGTGGGAAACAAGGTGCAGGGTGGGGGCCTGGGGGGTAGTGGTATTTCTGGCCTGACTTTGTGTAGTTTTGACTTTTAGAATGATGTAAACATTTTGCATATTCAAATATAGAATAAAACCATCAGGAAAAGGGGGGAACGTTCAGTGGAACACTATCAGAAATAATCTAGTTGCATTTCATATGAATAACAACTTTACTATAGGAGGAAAAAAGAACAAACCGAGGGCCTTCTGCTCACAGTATTTAGACTCCACCTTCAGTCAAACACAAAAGGAAATGTGAACAAACATTGACCGGTAATTAGCAAGTTTATTTTTCACAGTGGTATGGACAGTTCTGCTTTCTGTGTACCCCAGGATTGAACAAAAGAGTAAATATATTGAGGATAAATTTACCACTTATAAAATCAGGCTCTGAAATTTCAGTTTTCCGAACTTGGCAATCTTGTCATGTCAGCGAAGGGAATATTTATCTGATGGTTTCAGAAGGAACAATAAAATATTTAAATTATCGTGACTGTATTTCCTTTTTAAAAAGACACTTGATTGATTCAGGTTTTTCTTCATAAGAGCTAAGACTCATTGCATTCTGGGAGGATTGTCATTGACTCAGGTGTAATAGTGGTCGTATCCAGTACATTGATTGCAAACAACAGGAATTGACCGTGGCTAACTTGGGCAAAAGGAGTTTGTTGGAAGGCCACTGGGGCCTGTAGAGTTGGCAGGAGGCTGCCAGCTGGAGGCAAGGTGGAGGCCAGGTTGTAGGGACCCAACAGCAGCCAGTCCCTCAGCTGGAACAGGAATCATGTGGCCAGGACGCTGCTGCTCCTGAGATGAGGGACGTCCAGCCATTCCCCTCCTTGCTCAAGACTCAGTATTCCAGGAGGATCAGATTGGCTGAGCTTAGGTCACAGGCCTGCTGGCTGTACTGAGGCGGAAGATGTACTGAGTGGCCTTCACCAAGGGTTACTCTCCCACCAACAATAGGAGGAGAAAGGGTCTAATTATAATTAAATAAAGGAGTGAAGAATTGATGGGTCACAGTTACTTCTCACCACCCCCCCCAAAAAAAAAACCAAAGGTTTGTTCAGCAATGGTGTCCTTCATTTCTAGTGTAAGAGTGATTTTATGTACATTAAAATCATTTGATCCTCACAAAACTGTGAGCTGAGAATGATTGGGAGCTGGCAGCCCAGGACTCATCACGGGTCTTCCACTTTACAGTCTAGTGGGCTTGCCACTCTGCCTCCCTGCGTTTGGCCTGGTCTGTCTCAGTTTGGGCTGTTTTTTCTTCCAGGTTACATAAGGACAGGCTCGATCTTTCTGGCCCAAACTCAGGACCGGCTGATCTCCCTCAAGCGCATCAATTCAAGGCTGAAGTACGTATGGGGCTAGAAGCCTGTCCTGACTTTACTGTCGTCTGACCTCTGCCGGAGGGCAGTGAATGTCATTGTCCCCCTGTGTTCTGTGGCAGTGTTATAGGCATCCCCTCCGAGATCATCTCCCCCAAGAAAGTGGCCGAACTTCACCCTCTCCTCAATGTGCACGACCTGGTGGGGGCCATGCATGTCCCCGAGGATGCAGTGGTGTCCTCCGCTGATGTGGCTCTTGCCCTGGCAAGTGCTGCCTCCCAAAATGGTAAGCAGGTTTTGGGGTTAGGAAGGAAGAGGTCGTCTAGGAAAGCATCTCTCAGTAGGCAGGCACACCAACCAACTTCCATATGGGGACACTGGCTCCTAGAATTTTTGTCTCAATATAGTATCTGTTAATAAATATTTTTCCTCAGGGCCACATTTTTCTTATTAAGTTCCAAGGAACTGCTTTTAGTCCTGCTTAAAGCACTTCAGATTTAAGGGCATTTTCTCCCCCACAGGACTGGAGAAGCTCTAAGGTTGAAACACACCTTGGGGATTTAATCCACAGCTTGGATCGTATCCTGATGTTGGAATGAATGGGGGGCAGACTGATCAGTGTCCATGGTGTTTTATTCTTTGGATGAACTGATTCATGATGTACGTAGATTAGGATTTAAGGATGCCCTATGGCACTTTTTCTCTCCTACCCCTTTTATGATCCCTGGAATTTTTTTTTTTTTTGGCCATGCTGCGTGGCATGTGGGACCTTATGTCCCTGACCAGGGATCAAACCCGTGCCCCCTGCAGTGGAAGTGCGGCGCCCTAAACACTGGACCACCAGGGAATTCCCATGATTCCTGGAATTTGATTACATACTAAAGTCAGTTTTTTCAGTTGGCCTGGTATTTTCAGTCTTGGGAAGGGTCCATTTACACAGTCTCAGGATGCGGTTCCAGAAGTTTTTTGGTTTTTAAAATTAAAGGCCAGCATCGATCTGGCCTCTTCCGTGTTTGTTGAGAGTCTGCTGCAGATGCCTAATTCTGAAACATCAGATGATGACGCCCCAACTCTTTGTTTACCTTGGAACAGGTGTTCAGATCTATGACCGGACAAGTATTCTTCATGTTATGGTGAGGAAAGGTCAAGTCACTGGTGTGGAGACTGATAAAGGACAGATCCAGTGCCACTATTTTGTCAACTGTGCTGGTCAGGTAGGTTAGCGACAATACTGGGTCACTGCTTTTCTTATTTAACTTTTGTCTCCAGGATTTTGGCGGGGGGGGTGGTGCAGACGTACAGTTAATGTTGTGATGGACTAAGCGGATGTCAGGGACCACACTGTTTCTTGTTTGAACAGGAAAACTCAGAATTCTCTCACTCCAAATCGGAAGCCTGTTCTTATTCCTCAAATAGAAGCCCGGGTGACCTTTCCCTTCCTCCCCCCTGGCTAATTGGCGCTGTCCTGACCAGGAAGGCCAGGAGAGAGTTGGGCATTGACAGAAATCAGTCCTTGGCATCAGGTCTGTCTGTGGTGTTTCATTTCATCCTACCACCCAGCAGATGAGTATTAGCCTGTGTTATTGTGTCAGGAGCGTGGATTCAGTCTCCAGGACGCTAAACCGCTGCTGCTTTGAAGGCAGATTGGTCCCTTGCCTCCCACTCCACAGTCTTAAGGGGACCTAGGAGTACTTGCTGCCGTGTGGAGTTCTTTATGATTGGTATTTGGGGTTTGTGGTTGAGGCCAGACGTTTTGTTAGAAGGGCCTCACTTGCTCCCCACGGGCTCCTTTCACGAGCTGGTAAATCTGTCTTCCTCTGCTCGAAAAGCAGACTTTGTGGTTTGAAGGGTGTAGTGTTGCTCACCGTCCAGTAACTGAACTAAAGCAGAGGCTGGAACTTGGCTTCCCACAGCTGACGTGGAGGCACGAGCGCACAGAAGCCACTTGAAATTACACCCTTTTCAAGAGGCTGCACTTGCTCATTTGTCTTTCTGTTCCTCTTCCACCCACAAATCAATCTGTCCGTTTGTAGTGGGCATACGAGCTGGGTCTGTCCAACGAGGAGCCGGTTAGTATCCCGTTACATGCCTGCGAACACTTCTACCTTCTGACTCGCCCCTGGGAGACCCCTCTGCAGAGCAACGCACCAAGTGAGGACTGGCACTTTGTTTTTGATCTTGTCTCCTTGCCCCTGTTCTGGCCTCTGCAAAGGAAGGCTTTCTGCTAAGGACAGACTGCGCCCGGAAGAGTCTTTTCTTTTCGTTTCTTTTCTGGAGCATGGTACAGGGAGGTGGACCCCACTCTAACTTGACTTTAATAACTCTTTATGAAAGGATGGCCAAAGTGGGCATTGCACTTAAGCAGTTTTGTTTGTTTGCAAGCTAACGGGTAGTCCCAAACAGAGGTCTAAACTGAGAGTGTTTGGAATGTAACCTAGAGTTCTTGACTTAATGCTACACGTTGTGGAGATGTCACAGGTGAGCTATAAACTCGGGCTGTTCAGAGACTCCCGGCGCTGTAGGGAGGGTTTGATACCACTTGGAGGCCTTCATCCCTGGAGTGGGCTCCACAGTCCCCCCTTCTCTCTGGCTTTCACATGGCACGGTGGCAGTTAAGCAGTTTGATTCTGAGAACTAGTCAAAGCTCCTAGGTAAGGGATCTGGTTGGGGATAATCTGAGAAACAGTCTCCACTGTAAATCTGAGAGGGAGGATCCTCCCCCATGACCAGGAACAGTATTTTAAAGCTGATGAATGCCTGTGTTCACTGAACGCTGTTTGGTTAATAAGTCCAATTTTGGGTGTTTTTGTTTTGCTGCTTTTTCTGTCCATTTAGACAGCTGGCTTGCCTCTCAACCCTGTCTTCTCCTCTACCCCCCACCCCCGTGTCATTTCTCTTCCTCAGCTATTGTGGATGCCGATGGAAGAATTTATATTCGGAACTGGCAGGGTGGCATCCTGTCTGGGGGCTTTGAGAAGAACCCCAAACCAATTTTCACTGAGGGCAAGAACCAGCTGGAGATTCAGAATCTACAGGAAGACTGGGATCACTTTGGTGTGTGAACTAGATTCTAACAAGATTGCCTTATATTCGTCTAAGATGTTACACTTTAAAGCCTTTTCAGGAACACAGGCATACCTCATTTTATTGTGCTTCGCACGTACTGGGTTTTTTTTTGAAGTATAGTTGATTTAGTGTCATGCCAAACTCTGCTCTATGATACTGAGTTTTTTATAGATTGAAGTTTGTGTTGAACAAGTCTGTTGGGACTATTTTCCAACAGCATTTTCTCACTTTGTGTCTCTGGCACATTTTGGTAATTCTAACAATATTTCAAGCTTTTTAATTGTTATGGTTGTTACGGGGATCTGTGATCAGTGCTTTTTGTTGTTACTGTTGCAAAAGATATGATTTGCTGAAGGCTCAGATGATGATTAGCATATTTTAGCAGTAAAAGGTTTTTTTGGTTTGTTTTTGACTTTTTTTAGAAGTTTTTAATAATACACTGAAGTCTAAGTAGAAAATTTTTTTAAATGATCATTTTTTTGAGGTATAATTGATGTACAGTATACACGTTTCATGCGTACAATGTAGTGATTCACAATTTTTAAAGGTTATGTTCCACTAATCGTTTTTATAAAATATTGACTACATTCTGTGTTGTACAGTACATCCTTGTAGCTTATTTTTTTATACATAGTAGCTTGTACTTCTTGATTCCCTACCCCTATCTTGTCCCTCCCCTTTTCCCTCTCCCCAACAATAACCACTAGTTTGTTCTCTGTATCTGTGAGTCTGTTTCTTTTTTGTTACATTCACTAGTTTTTCTTTTTTAGAGTCCACATGTAAGTGATAACATACAGTGTTTGTCTTTCTCTGACTCGTTTCACTAAGCATAATACCCTTCAAGTCCATCCATGTTATTGCAAATGGAAAAAGTTGTTTTTTTAAGAGCTGAGTAGTATTCCATTGTGTGTGTGTGTGTGTGTGTGTGTGTATATACACACACACACACAAACACACATCTTCTTTAGCCATCTGTTGATGAACACTTAGGTTGCTTGCATATCTAGCCAAGTAGTTTTTAATTTACATTGTTTTTGGTTATGTACATTGTCTTTTAGACATAATGCTATTGTACATACAGTACACTATAGTATAGTGTGAACAAAATTTTTATATGTACTGAGAAACCAAAAACTTCATGTGACTCGCTATATTGCGATATTCACTTTATTGCGGTGGTCTAGAACTGAACCGAGGTATACCTGTAGTTCCTTATTTGATCTGTGTAACAACCCCTTTTGGTGGTTACAGAGGATAGTCTACAGAGTTCATCTGATCTAAGGATACAGTTATTGGTGAGCAGATTCAAGGACCTAAATTTAAAATCTTGGTTTAAGGGACTTTTGGCTTATCACTTATTTGCCTAAAATAATTGCTGAAATTTTAGGCTGGGAGGAAACCTTCTTTTGATAGGACTTCATTTAAAATTGAAGAGAATTTTAAGAAGCAAAACAGTTTCATTAATATGTTCTTTTATTCAATTTTTAAATAATTTTAATTTAATTTATCGAATAGGTAACACAGTCACATGGTTCCAAATTCAAAAGATATGAAAGGGTCTATAGTGAAGAATGTCCTTCCTTCCACTTGGACTTAAAATTTTTTTTCTTTAAATTGAGGAAATTTCAGGGCTTCCCTGGTGGCGCAGTGTTTGGGAGTCCACCTGCCGGTGCAGGGGGCGCGGGTTCGTGCCCCGGTCCGGGAGGATCCCACGTGCCGCGGGATGGCTGGGCCCGTGGGCCAGGGCCGCTGGGCCTGTGCGTCCGGAGCCTGTGCTCCGTAACGGGAGAGGCCACAGTGATGAGAGGCCCACGTACCGGGAAAAAAAAAAAAAATTGAGGAAATTTCAAACTTTTAAAAGTGAAGAGAATAATATAAAGAAATCCCATGTACCTACCAGCCAGCTTCAGTCTGGCTTCATCTTTACCACTGTCCCACTGGATCATTCCCTGACAATGGACTTAACTTAAAACAGGCTGAGGATCTGTCTTTTGCAGCTGTTGCAACTTAGGGAAACATTGCCTTTTATTACATATCTCTTTGGGGTCATTTAAGAGCTTTTCCGTGAGTCCTGATCCCTTTGAGATTCTATAGCCAGATGTAGTATTTACTCTTCCATAGCTCCTTTCCCTTCTAAAGAGTATCTTTTTTCTCTGTCTTTATGCCAAGAACTCTGTAGGAATGTCCCATACTTCCCCCCAAGGCTTCTGCTTCTGACTGATGGCCCAGTTGGCTCATCTTAGAAAACCTCCACAAGACATTTTCTGAAAGGAGAGGGGGAGTAGAAAAGTGTAAGGGGTAGGGAGTTTTGAATCCCCTAAAGCTGAGGACTGTGTTTGGGTCTGTTTCTGTTGCTCAGAGCCCCTGTTGAGTTCCCTGCTGCGTAGGATGCCAGAACTGGAGACTTTGGAGATCATGAAGTTGGTAAATTGCCCCGAGACCTTCACCCCGGACATGAGGTGCATCATGGGCGAGTCCCCTTCAGTGCGGGGCTACTTCGTCCTGGTGGGAATGAACTCTGCTGGCCTTTCGTTTGGTGGAGGAGCTGGAAGGTAAGTCTTTCCCACTCAGGTTCGGCTTGCAGGGCTTCTTCCTTTCTGGAATTACTTCTGGTTCATAGGGTTTGTGATATACCTAATGTCCATAATAAGAGGAAGACACATGTCATGAGAGAGTTGTCCCCTTGAAAGTACTTGCCGCGGGAGGCTCTCCCCATGTTCCAGACATGTCATTGTACAGAATGTTCTTGGAACTCTTCTTTTGGAGTTAGCCTTGGAGCCAGTGGGATGTTCTTCTGTACTACTTCAGTCATAACAAATGTTGGTCCTTTGAATATGTATTTGAGTTTGGAAATAGCCAAGTGTGGTGAGTGAAGTAGAAGATGATGCTGATCACACAAGTTTTTATTTTCAAATTTGGTACTTATAAAAATTAAGCGAGGGACTTCCTTGGTAACACAGTGGTTAAGAATCTGCCTGCCAATGCAGGGGACACGGGTTCGAGCCCTGGTCCGGGAAGATCCCACATGCCGCGGAGCAACTAAGCCCGTGCGCCACAACTACTGAGCCTGCACTCTAGAGCCCACGTGCCACAACTCCTGAGCCCGCGTGCCACAACTACTGAAGCCCGCATGCCTAGAGCCTGTGCTCCGCAACAAGAGAAGCCACCGCAGTGAGAAGCATGTGCACCACAACAAAGAGCAGCCCCCGCTCGCTGCAACTAGATAAAAGCCTGCGCGCAGCAACGAAGACCCAACGCAGCCAAAAATAAATAAATTAAAAATTAAGCCAGTGTTGAAAGGACAAATACTGTATAATTCCACCCATATGAATACTTACAGGGCTTCCCTGGTGGCGCAGTGGTTGAGAGTCTGCCTGCCGATGCAGGGGACACGGGTTCGTGCCCCGGTCCGGGAAGATCCCACGTGCCGCGGAGCGGCTGGGCCCGTGAGCCGTGGCCGCTGAGCCTGCGCGTCCGGAGCCTGTGCTCCGCAACGGGAGAGGCCACAACAGTGAGAGGCCCGCGTACCGCAAAAAAAAAAAAAAAAAAAAAAAAGAATACTTACAGTAGTCTAATTCATAGAGACGGATGTAGAAGGGTGCTTGCCAGGGGCTAGGTTAAGGAGGGAGTAGGGAGGGGCTGCTTAGTGGATATAGAGTTTGTTTGATGAAAAGAATTCTGGAGGTGGATGGTGGTGATAGTTACAGATAATGTGAGAGTGCTTAATACCACTGAAGTATACACTTGTTAATGGTTAAGATGGTAAATTTTATGTTGTATGTTTTTTACCACAATTTAAAATTTTTTTTAATTAATTGACCAGTGTTCTTGAGTGAATTGTAGAATGGCTCTGAAGACAGTTATGGAGTAGAAGTTACCAAAAATGTTTGGAGCAAAGGCGATATGGCCAGATAACTGTATAACCTCCTGAGGTGACTTTTTACAGGAAAAAAAACAAAAAAAACCCATTGGATGTATGGAGTACATTTGTATGTATATTTTAGTCTTATTTCTTCATAGTTGTGGCTTATCTCTGTACTTTCTAGGGAATCATCATTAGAGCTTATATCCTCATAGCGGTCTTGTGAGAGCAGTAGATGGATAAAATTTGTTTCTTCCAGAAATTAAGGAAATTGCCCAGAATTGCTCAACCACTCTTGACAAGATAGAGTCTTTTGATTCTGTTGGTGCTTGATTCCTAGTACAGCGCTGAGCGTATCACGGTGCTGAGAGGCCCAGCAACTTCCCCCATCTACACAGGTACCTCGCTGAGTGGATGGTGCATGGCTATCCCTCAGAAAGTGTCTGGGAACTGGACCTGAAGCGTTTTGGAGCCCTCCAGAGCAGCCGAACCTTCCTGCGCCACCGTGTCATGGAAGTCATGCGTAAGTGAAGCTTTATCCCCGTTGCCCATCGTTGCAGTCATCTGACTGGTTCTGCATCCAGAGGGGCAGATTCTTCCATGGTTCTTTAGTAATTGCTTCAAGTTGGGCTTCTGAGTTTGGCTGTTTCAGGCCTGTGTTGGGGGCATTATGCCCACGTGACATTTATGGAACATTTTCTTTAGCGTATTGTATCTTAGTTACCTCCGGGACCAGGAAAGTGGACTAGGACATACAGGTGGTGATTCCTGTCAGACTCCTGGCAGCAGCTTCTTGAACATTCCCAGCGTTTCCTCCTTTCCACTGTGCTCTGTCAGAATGAATGCTCTCACTCCCCACTTGGTCTTTGAGATCATGGTTTGCTTTCCAAGGCAGAGAATTTGCCAGGTTAGTCTCAAAGCTTCAGGCTCCTTTGGGTGACTCTCGTCATTAACCCATCCTCTGCTAGCAAGATAGGAAACCGTTTCTCATGTAAATACCAAACATACATTCCTGCTCTTTCTCCTTGTTTTTGCTTCTCTCTGACTTTGAAGGATTGGACGCTTTTAACTTGTTACTACTTTGTCTTGGCTTTATTTTCCAGTGAGCCCTTTAGAGATAACTGTTGAATCAGGAATTGAACTAAATCAGATTGTAATTTCATTTTTTTATACCGAGGAACTATTTTCAGACTCGACAAAATATATCTATTTGGGCAATAGTTATCCTCAGGACTAAGATTGTGCGTTGGCTGTGACCAGCATTCTTGGTTAAGGATGGACTGTTGGTTTAGTATTTGGAGGTTCCATTAGCATTGAGGCCTTTGGATGACCTTTCACACCTGTGTGCTCACTTTTGGTCTGTGGCAGAGAATTCACATCCATGGGAGTTAAAGGACCTGGAAGCAGTATGTGTAACTGCTTAGGTTCTCTAGTGAATATTTTGGTTACAGTGTTGAACTGTTAAGAGTCTAGGTTTCTACATCCATCATTACTTTGGAAGCTGTGCAAATCGTAAATTAGCTGGAGCTTCTTCTTGATGATACAGTACTTTTGGTGGCCGCCTCTGATTCTCATGAGATGGAAGTTGCAGGCATGATAGAAAACGGGGAAAGGGAAAGTAGGACCTAAAGCCCAGAGGAGACTGTCACAGTATAAGGACGCCAGCTTGGTTTCCTTCTCTGTCATCTCCCAGTCTCCCCCCACGCTGATGTACCTCTCGTTTGGCCTGGTGTGAAGTCCGGTCTTCTCTCTGCAAGACACTAGAGATCACACACTTTCTGGATATTTTACTTATTACTGTTGCAGATTGGACATTAGGAGAAATGAATTCTGACCCTCCCTTTGTTATGTAAATAATGTCACTGGGACAGTACTTTGCAACCTGTCAGATTTCAGAACCACCAAATCAAGGTATGCTGTGTGCCCTTTTGCTTCAGAGATGGCTAAATATTAGGAAAAGTGTGTAACAGGTCTGAGACTCCAGCAACACAGGCACTGGAAAGAATCAGGTGCCATTTTTTCACACTTTGTAACCACCTGTGTCCCGTGTAGACGTAACCTTCATCTCTGCTGGGAGCTTACAAGGTTTAGAACTCTGACCTTTCTCCCATTATTTCTACCTGCTAATTTGGAACAGTAATTATAAACAAAGATCTAGAGTTGTTATGTGACTCACAGCTATATAAGCCTATGGAGGGGCGTTACCAGCTCTTGCAATGTGATCCTTTCTTCTGGAACATTCGTGTCACACTGCTGGGTACTGTTTGGCAAATTAGGCTACAGCAGCCTGAACGCATGCTTTTTTTGAATAGGAGCAACTCCAGAGGCCCATGGATATTGGCGCTCAGCTCTGTGCCTTGGGCTTTCATAGACTGCTCTTCTCTCTCCTAGCTCTGCTGTACGATCTGAAGGTTCCCCGTTGGGACTTCCAGACAGGAAGGCAGTTACGCACATCTCCTCTGTATGACCGGCTGGATGCACAAGGAGCCAGGTGGATGGAGAAACATGGATTTGAGAGGCCAAAGTACTTTGTGCCACCAGACAAGGGTAAGAAGGCACGTTCTCCTGTTTGTTTTTTGGTTTTTTTTGTCTTAAGAATAAAAAACCTTGTTTTTAAATGTGCATAGCTAGTTTGTCTTCCTAGGAGAATAAATAATAAAAACCTATTATACTCTACTAAGCCATCAAGGAGACTCACCAGTACAAGTCCCCTCCTTTTCTGTCTTCCTTTGGTTTTCTCTGTCCTGCAGACCTGTTGGCCTTGGAGCAGAGCAAGACTTTTTACAAGCCGGACTGGTTTGAGATTGTGGAGTCCGAAGTCAAGTGCTGTAAGGAGGCCGTGTGTGTCATTGACATGTCCTCTTTCACAAAGTTTGAAATAACAGTAAGTATTTGGGAACCAAAAGAACAGATTTGGAAACTTGCATATTTATTGAATGCCTCTTGTTTTTCATCTGTCACTTCAAAGCAGACTAAGAACTCTGATATATTTTAGGTTTCACCTGTATTGTAACATTTTCTGGAATTTTTAGCTCTCTGTTTCTGGTTCTTTATCTGCTTGCAGAGGCTTATTTGACACTAGAATCAATAGCTAGCTTTCTTTGGAGCTCGTTGCAGTGGAGCAAATCTGCAAACACTGTTGCACGAGTACCGGCTAATTGAATTTTCTCTGCAAGTGACTGCTTGTCAGGCCGCATTACCGGCCAGAGATTCTCATGTTTGTTCTCTCTGCTTCGTTCCCTCACCCTACAGTCCACCGGGGATCAGGCATTAGAAATTCTCCAATACCTCTTCTCCAATGACCTTGACGTGCCCGTGGGCCACATCGTGCATACCGGCATGCTCAACGAGGGTGGAGGGTACGAAAATGACTGCAGCATAGCACGGCTGAGCAAGCGCAGGTGAGCCGGCTGCCGCTCTACTCCCTGCGCCTAATGGCCGTGGCGGAGCCGAGCCCTCAGCTCACCTCTCCAGGAAACTAATAACACTGAGGACAAAAAAACATTTCATTAAGTCATGGCCAGTTCATTAGCAGCCCAGCACACGCACACAAATCACCAGGAGGAAAAAAAAAAAAAAACCCACCAGATTATGTAAAACTTGGTGTGGAAAAATTACTCTACTGAGGAAAAATGCCTTATCTTATGTTAGTAGGTCTGTATAATTTCTTGGCACTAGCAGAAAGCCAGAATCTTCTGTTTTGTCATTATGTGGTATATCCTAGAAGTGCGTGCTGTTGGCCTTCCCTAAAAGCTAAGAGATCATTCACCAGTATTCTGTTTGTTGCTTTGAAACTAGCTGAGAACTTACTGCTTCCTGATCATTTTCCTGGTGCCTGGTTTTGATTACTTTTGGGTCTCACTTTCAGTTTCTTCATGATTTCTCCAACCGACCAACAGGTCCACTGTTGGGCCTGGCTTAAGAAATACATGCCAGAAGACAGCAACCTGATTCTGGAGGACGTCACCTGGAAATACACCGGTAAGGGGGCCCTCTGCAGTCAGCTGAGCGAGGAAAAGCCAGCTGATCGAAGTTGATCCAGGTCTGTCTTCTCCATTTGCCTTCTCTATATCTGATATTCAAAAATGAGTGTCAGAATTAGAATTTTGGAAGAGGCTCCTGGTCAGAAAATTGATCTCTAATGCTTCCCCATGTTTTTATAAGTGAAGTGTGAATGAGTTAGTGCTTCAGTTTCTTTGTGTTTTGTTTACTGCTGTCTCCCCTACAGCCAGCATATCAGAGTGCAAATATTTGTTGAATGAATGAGCGACTCATTATTAAAGTATTTTTATATTTATTACCTAAGTAGTATTTTCTTCAAAATTTCCCCTTAGTTTTTATTTTTTCTTTAACGAGTAAATATTTTTTAAGGATAGATAACTTAATTTCCGTATTATCTCTTCCTCAGCAGTCTTCTCAGGGAGCAACCCCTCCTCTTCTGCCACCTGATTCCAGCTTTAACCCCTCCCTATCCTCAATGGACCCCTGCCCCTCGCCTCCACCAGGCCCTCATCCTCAGTTCATCGTGGTAGCAAATATGATTACCTTCTTGCTACCAGATTAGAAAACTATAGAAGCTTATTGAAGCAAGCCTATTTTCTAGTCCAGTTAAGGGTATTTGATATGTAATTAGCTTAGGTGCTGTTGTAAATGTGACAGAATCCAGGCGGGGTGGGCAGCTCTCCTCAGGGCTCTCCTGGTACTGATTTGCGTTTAGGGCTTTTTCCATCATGTAGCCACATTGGGAAGAGGAGGGGAACGGGAATTGTTTTTGTTTTGTCTTGTTTTAAAAAATTTATTTATTTGGCTGTGCTGGGTCTTAGTTGAGGCACGCAGGATTTTCATTGTGGCACACGGGATCTTTAGTTGCAGCACGTGGACTTCTTGGTTGCGGCATGTGGGATCTAGTTCTCTGACCAGGGATTGAACCCGGGCCCCCTGCATTGGGAGCATGGAATCTTAGCCACAGGACTATCAGGGAAGTCCCAGGGAACAGGAATTGTGCAGGGGGGTTTTGGCCAGCCCCGGGAGTGGGCTCCTATCCCCTGGCCTCATGATCCCAGTCTAGTTGCAAAGGAGGCTGTGGAGTTTTGTCTTCCTTTGTACCCAGGAAGAGGCAACACACTAGCCAGGCTGTCAGATGCCAGGAGTCAGTAGCAGCATTTAGCAGCCCTGTCAGGAGAAGTGTATTTGCCAGAATCAAGGTCCACCCTAGGATTGCCTAAGCAAATGGACATTTTCATGGTCTTGCCACCCAGACATGGCCATAGGTGAGCAAGTCCAGAACAGACCTTTCCCATTGGTTCAGCTGTTCACCTGGAGCTGCCAGACATCTCTTGTTCTTTTCCGTTTAGCCCTCAATCTGATTGGTCCTCGAGCTGTGGATGTGCTGTCTGAGTTGTCCTATGCCCCTATGACTCCAGACCATTTCCCAAGTCTGTTTTGCAAGGTGGGTACTAGTAAAGTTCTAGTTTTTAAATAAGCAGGGACTATTGCTTTTATAGAAATGGCAATTACATGTTCTCACTATGGTGCTAATACCCACAAAGCGTGTTCTGACTGTTATTAAGCAAACAGAATGACTGAGTAAATCCATTTCTTTTTCAGTCTTCATGTTCTTCTTCTTTAATAAACATTGATATCTTTGAAGACCTAATTTCTCTGAATATCAGTTTTATATGTTTATTGATTTCTGTAGAGGTGGATTAAAATTTTAAGTTATAGTGTTATGACGCGGATGCCAAAAAAATGCCAGTCAAGGTCAGGTCCCTTCTCTCCATGCAGTGCTTCCTCTTTTCCATACACAAAATAACTTCTGTGTATGTGGCACCTTCAGGTAAGAAATGGTTTAGGTGAATCCCTAAACAACTTCCTTAATTTTCTTTGTTTCTTATAAATTTTCTGTCTTATACTTGGCAACTAGAGCTGAGTGAAACAAATTGTAACTGAATAAAAGGAAGGATAACTGAACACAGTGTCTGGGAAGTGGCTGATTAGAGGCCCAGACAGACATGTTTTGGCAGCCTGTCACGAGAAGCTCGGACAGTTACTGATGGGATGCTCTTTGACGTTCAGACCGAGGTTAGGCTCCACCTCTCACGTGATTTTACAGCTCTCCTGCTTCTCCATGGCGCAGTTAAAGCAACAGGAAACTCTGTTAGCTGGCAGCAGACCCTGTCACAGCACAATCTTTGCTCCTTGAAGAAGTAATCCACATGCGTGCGCCTACAGTGTACTGCGCTGTGCCTGCTCGTGGAAACAGTCTGCTTTAGGGCCATCTGGGGCTTACCACTTCCCATTGCGGGAACGGTGATTGAGTCAGGGGCCCCTTTTGGGTAACTGAGCTGCTGGAAACACGTTTTGAACGTGAGAAGCCCAGTCTCTTCCCCCAGGGTAGCAGGTGAACGGTGTTCTTTGGTCATCTGGCATCATCTTCTGTGGGGCAGGTACCCAGGACTTGTCTGCCAGGTCCGCCAGAAAACACATTTGCCCGGTCTTCTTTGCTCCCGGCGTCTCTGACTAAAACAAATCTTTAGCACGACTTTGTAAAAAGAAGTATTTCATGCTTGTCAAAGACGTTGCCTCTACTTCCCTCCAGTAGCTTGGCTGGCACTCCTGAACTGGGGGTGTTTATGAGAAGAGGCATTGGAAAGGCTGTGCTCTGTTCCTAATGACCCCAATGCCTGGAAACAGACTGTCTTGAGGAAGAAATTTTCATTCACATATATCTCCATTAGGGTCCAACACAGGGTACAGAGCTAATGAGAGGGGTTGCCTCAGGCGTTTATTCCTCTAACAAACACGGAGGGGCCCACTGCCCCTAACGAGTTTCCACGATGACCTCCTCCCTTTGTTTCCACAGGAGATGAGCGTGGGCTACGCAAATGGGATCCGGGTGATGAGCATGACTCACACGGGAGAGCCAGGATTCATGCTTTATATTCCTATAGAGGTGAGAACCCCGGGAGGACGGGTGCTGGCAGGGTTAGAGCGCCGTGTCTCCCCGGGCCTTGGTCGCCGAGGTAGGCTGCGTTCCAGAGACTTTAACGTTTTTAGCTAAGTTATGTCCTTTTTTTGTGTAGGTAATATATTCACATGGTCTAAAAATCACAACCTCTAAAAAGTATTCAGTGCCACCCGACTAGTTCCCAGCAACCACCACCAGTGATATAATTGTTAGTTTATATCATGTCAGAGATCTCTGTGCATATGGAAGCAAGTTCAAAGACGTATTCATAACCCTCTTTTTTAGAAACACAAATGGAGGCTTACTGCTGTTCATCATCTTGATTTTTTTTACTTAGCAATTTAGCGATTTTTCCCTGCCAGTACCTAAAGAGAAAGAGCTTCCTTTTTCTTTTTTTTCTTTATTTTTTAATGAAAATGATACAGTATGCCATTATATAGTTGAATCGTAATTTATTTGACCAGTCTGGTACTAATAGACATTTATAGGGTTTCTAGTCCTTTGCTGTTATAAAAAATTCTGCAGTGTACAAGAGTGTCTTTTTCTTTATTGCTTGTACCAGCACACAGAATTGTCAAACTTTGGGCTGATGGGTGCAGTTTCATGCAAGAGATCAAGCTACTTTTCAAAACCCATCTCACTCCGAGTAAAAGCCCGTCTGCAGGGCCCACACAGCTCTGCCGACCCTTCTCCACACTGCTGCTCCTGATCTCACCCTGTCTTCTTGCCTCTCACTCCTTGCTGGACATGCTTCTGCCTCAGGGCCTTTCCACTTGCCCTTCCCCTTTCTTTGGCATATCCCTCCCCTCTGTAGAGCCTCCCAAGCTCACAGCCACACCTGCTTCAGGTCTTATTCACACCTCACCTTTTAAAAAAAAAAATTTTTTTTTTTAATTTTAATTTTTATTTTTATTTTTTTGCCGTACGCGGGCCTCTCACCGCCGCGGCCCCTCCCACCGTGGAGCACAGGCTCCGGACGCGCAAGCCCAGCAGCCACAGCCCACGGGCCCAGCCGCTCCACAGCACGCCGGATCCCCGCCGGACCGGGGCACGAACCCGCATGCCCCGCATCGGCAGGCGGACTCCCAACCACTGCACCACCAGGGAAGCCCTTTTTATTTAATTTAAAAAAAAATTTTTTTTGGCCACGCCGCACAGCCTGTGGGATCCTAGTTCCCCAACCAGGGACTGAACCCACGTCCCCTGCAGTTGGAAGCACGGAGTCTTAACCACTGGACCACCAGGGAGGTCCCCACACCTCACCTTTTTTTTTTTTTTTTTTTTAAGTTTATTATTTTTGGCTGCGTTGGGTCTTCATCACTGCCCACGGGCTTTCTCTAGTTGTGGTGAGCGGGGGCTACTCTTCGTTGTGGTGCACAGGCTTCTCATCGTGGTGGCTTCTCTTGTTGCAGAGCGTGGGCTCTAGGCGTGCAGGCTTCAGTAGTTGTGGCACGGGGGCTCAGCAGTTGTGGCTCACGGGCTCTAGAGTGCAGGCTCAGTAGTTGTGGTGCACGGGCTTAGTTGCTCCACGGCATGTGGGATCTTCCTGGACCAGGGCTCGAACCCGTGTCCCCTGCATTGGCAGGTGGATTCTTAACCACTGGGCCACCAGGGAAGTCCCACCTCACCTTCTTGAAGATACCTTATTTAAAGTTGCAGCCTCTGGCCCCCTCCTCCCTAGCCTCCTTCCGTTTTATTTTTCTCAAGAGTGCTTAACCACTGTCTCATAGAATATATATTTTCTTTATCTTGTTCATCACATTACCCCTGTTTAAATGTAGGTTTGCTAAAGGCAGGGATACTTGTTTAACTTCTGTATACCCAGCAGTTAGAGAAATACTTGGCACATAGTAAATGCTAATAAATGTTACATGAATGAATGTCCGGGCAGTATCTTTTGTCCATTTTTGTATTGAATTATTGGTCTTTTTCCCCAATTTCTAGGCATTCTCTGAATCAGCCAGCCAGTCCTTACTATTAAGTTGTAAATTTTTTTTCCAGTTTGTCATTTGTCTTGATTTGTTTTGCCACGTAGAAGGGTTTATATATATATATATATATATATATATATATATATTTGGCTGTGTTGGGTCTTTGTTGCTGGGCGCAGGCTTTCTCTAGTTGTGGCGAGCGGGGGCTGCTCTTCATCGTGGTGCGTGGGCTTCTCATTGTGGTGGCTTCTCTTGTTGCGGAGCACGGGCTTTAGGCGCGTAGGCTTCAGTAGTTGTGGCTCACGGGCTCTAGAGCACAGGCTCAGTAGTTGTGGCACACGGTTTTAGTTGCTCTGTGGCGTGTGGGATCTTCCCGGACCAGGGATGGAACCCGTGTCCCCTGGCAGGTGAATTCTTAACCACTCTGCCACCAGGGAAGTCCCAGAAAAGTTTTCTAAATTTTACTTTTTATTTTGGAAATGTTTCGTATGTTGAAAAAACTTTTTTTTGTAGGTGATTTGATGAATCTTTTGTGGCTTCTAGAGTTTAAATACATAGAAGGGGCTTCCCCACTCTAGAGTTAAAAAATTTTTCCACTTCTGGTGCTTTTATAGTTTGTGTTGTTGCTATTTATGGGTTTGTGTGTTTTGTTTTTTCGTATTTAAATGCTCCAACCTTTTGCACTGTCTCTTGGTACACTTTATGAGCTATGGATCAAACTATTTTTTCTAACAACATGGATGACCAGTTGATGTGAGATTGATTCTACCTTTATCACATACTAAGTTTCTATATATATATTTAGATTTATTTCTGGACTTTTATTTGTGTATCCAGTATCACAGTTTTCATTACTGAGTCTTTATTGTATATTTTAATACTTGGTAATGCTTATCCTCCCTCATAGCTTGGAAAACTCTGGAAAAGAATAATTCCTGTTTCCTTATTTTTCCTTATAAACTTTTATAATGATCTAGTTAAAACAAAAACACCCTGAGTTTTTGGATTGTGTTACATTTGTAAATTAGGAAGAGTTGACATTCTTATGTGTTGAATCTTAACAATCAAAATATACCTTTCTTTATGTGGGTGTTTTTTTTGGTGACCTTCAGAGGTATTTTGAAGTCTTCATGTAGATGGTATTCATTTCTTAAATTTATATGAATAATATTTTGGTGGTGTTGCTGTTGTGAATGGGAAGGGTGTCTTTATTCTGGTGTCTTCTGATTTATGAAAGCTTTTTTCCCTGTATATTAATGCTTTAACCTGTTTCCCTCCTAAACTATCTTACTGTTTATAGCTGTTTTTTAGTTGATGCTCTGGAATTTCCAGGGTTCAGTCTTACCATACACAAACAATAGTTTTTGTTTCTTAACAATTTTTATTCCTGCATTTTCTTTCCCTGGTCCAGTTGTGACAAGTAGCAGTGATCTTCAACCTCGTCATGTTCTTGACATTAGTCAGACTACTCGTGGTGTTAGGTTTCCTTTTAATTATTCAATGAAGCATGGATTTACCAGCCCATGAAATTTTATCTGCTTTTCCACACTCAGAAGTACTATAACAATATTTATTAAGGTGAAGGGATTATTCATGATTTGAGAAGAGTTGATATGCATGTAGCTGATTTGTTTTGCCTGTACTGAAGTGCCATATGGTCATTCAGGTGTTACCACCTGCTCCTGGGTCATTAATCAGCCAAGCCCATCAGGAGGGAGAAGCCCTGTTTGTTTTCTACCCAATTTTCCTAGGCTGGTCCCATTTTTATGGTTTTCCGTGAGTCCAAGAGGTAATCTGTGCACTGCTTGGATTCTTTTCAAGCTGGCTGTTGTCCTCAAGAAGCTTATACTGGTCTCTGAGGAGCTGCCTTCCAAAGCATGGTGGCAGATAGCAGGTTGGTTTGTTCACACTCAATCCCTGGCATCTAGTGAGAAAATGAGTAAGTAGTGGGGACCCACTTTTCGCTTTGCTTTTCTCTAGCCCAAGACTACTCACCTGCTTTAAATCTTTCCTCCTTTGTCTTCTTCTTAATTCAAGTATGGAGCATTCAGCTCGAGACACTGAACCCACCCGAGATACAGCTCATTCTTACTCTCGTTTCCCAGCCAGTCTCCAATGGTCTCCTCCACCCGCCTTTGCTATTTGCAGTGTTTCACTTACACACATACCACAGGCTGTGTTGTACCCAATAGCTCAGACTCCCTTTTCCACATCTAACGTTGTCTTGATCACAGTGGTCTGTTTAGTCAATGCCTGTTCGGCTGCAGTAGTGCAGTTTATAGAGCAACATACATTACCAGGATAAAGAATTGCGATACGAATGAAGCAGATTTTTGTTTTTGTCTTTTTCTCCCCCTTTTTATTGATATAATTTACATACATCATTGTATGAGATTAAGGTGGACAGGATAATGGATTGACTTACATAGATTGTGAAATGATTACCACAGTAAGTTTAGTTACTAGCATCCATCATCTCATATAGACACAATAAAAAGAAAAAAAAATTTTTTTTCCTTGTGATGAGAAGAACTCTCAGGATTTACTCTTAATTTTCATCTGTATCACACAGCAGTATCACCTAGTCATCATGTTGTGCATTATGTCCCTAGTACTTACCTTATAACCGGAAGTCTGTACCTTTTGACCACCTTCCTCCAGTCCCCACCTGTAACCACAAATTGATCTCTTGGTCTATGAGTTTAGTTGCTATTTTGGTTTTATTGTTGTTTAATAGATGTTGTTTTTTTAAGATCCCACACATAAGTGAGATTATAGAGTGTCTGTCTTCCTCATTCCTCTGTGTCTTGTTTTCTGTTTTACGGTTTTTAAAGTAAACTGTGTAGTTGTCGGGCTTTAAACTTAACAGAGTATGTTTAGATTATTTGCTTTCAATTTGGAAAACTTTTGTTCATTTAAGTTATGTGACACTTAAACGTGTCTGGAACCAAGAACAAAACAGCATGAGAGACTGGATACTGTGGGACACGGGTAGGAGAGCTCTGATTTTTGGGGTCCTCTGTGACTCACTCTAGGTCTCTTAAGATATGCCATAATCCCTGTGACAAATCAGAGTTGTGCATGCATGTCTAGAGTTATGTGTAACCCCAGTTTTGCAGCATAGGCCAGTGCATAAGGGAAGGACCAAGTTCAGGGAACTGGCGCAAGAGAACAAAGCCAGTGGAGGACGCATGGCTGTTGGAGAGGCAGTTACGAGACTGGTCGTTTACTGAGTGGTAAGAGAGCTTCTGTGAGTTATTATTTAATAAGTGCTATATACTGAGATCCTAGATATTTTAGAGAAGTAAAAAGATACGGGTGCTGCTTTGGTGGAGCTTAAGCCTGGGCTGCAGCACTTTGGTTTCCTGAGGATTGTAGACAACCTTCTCCCTTGTCCAGGTAACAGTGTCAGCCATCAGGCACTGCCAGACAGATTCCATGTTTAATTCTGAAGGTCTGCTGGTTACTGACCTTTTGTCTCTCCCTCTAGTACGCCCTGCACGTATACAACGAAGTGATGAGTGTTGGACAGAAATATGGAATCCGGAATGCTGGGTATTATGCTCTTCGTAGTCTCCGAATTGAAAAGTTTTTTGCCTTCTGGGGTCAGGATTTAAACACCCTCACCACACCCCTGGAATGCGGACGAGAGTCTCGGGTGAAGTTAGACAAGGTATTGTACCTGTGTGCAGTCCACTCTGCCCTCAGCTTCCTGAGCAGGGAGCCTGCATGAGAACAGCAAGAGCTGAGGTGGGAGAAAAAGTGTATGTGTTGAGACCTCAAAATGTTTCTATGAGATAAAACACGTAATATGGAAACATCATAAATAGACTACACTTGTTTGGGGCACTTTGCTCTCTTTTAGACTGAGTGCTTTCTGGGCGGTTTTTCTGAGTTGATTGTGGTAATTCATTAACATTCCACGAATATATATGTACAAATGAGTCACTTTACATTCAACTGCCTAGTTTTTTCATAATCACCATTCAAGAGGATGAAGTCTCTTTCCCACGTCTGAGCCCACCCAATCCCACTGCCAGCTTGACCAGAAGCAGCAGAGTCCTGCCTCTCCTTGTAGAGAGCTTCCATGCAGTGCAAACAGATCCCCTCACCACTTTCTTAACCTTGGTGGTTGGATACTATATACTTGGTATATTGCACCTTGCCTTTTTCACTTAAAGTATCTTAGCAGTCATTCCCTATCAGTATAGATCTCTGGTGTTCTTTCTGAGCAATTAGGTAACTATTTTTCTCTGATATAAAAGTAAAGAATACTCGATTTGGGAAAAATAGGGAAAAACATAAAGAATAAAAAATCGCTTTTTTTTTTTTTGCAGTGGCACACATTGTTAAGATTTTATCCTGCTCTTTTTTGGACATATGCATATGTAAATATTTATGCATTGAATACAGATATGCATGGACTTCTGGTTGAGATTATATAAAAACGTTTTTCTAAAAATTCTAGCAAGCATTTTCAAGTGTTGATTTTTCTTCCTATTTTTGTTCTGTGTGGCCTTGTGATTGAAATGTGTTTATAAAATAGAAAAGAGAGCGATGTGTACCTGTGTTGTTACAAGAATTCTCTGCAGGTGTCTTTCATACTGTGAGTGCAGTTTTCCGCATGGGGGAAGCACACTTTCTCCAGAGCTTGCAGGGGTGTTGTGGGGAGTGGGCGGCCCACTGCAGCAACACCGGGTCCCGAGTGGTGATGCTGTCTCTGTGCTGCCTCTTTCCTAGGGGATGGATTTCATTGGGCGAGATGCCCTGCTGCAGCAGAAGCAGAACGGGGTGTACAAACGCCTCACTATGTTCATCCTGGACGACCACGACACAGACCTGGACCTCTGGCCTTGGTGGGGGGAGCCCATTTACCGAAACGGGCAGTACGTGGGCAAGACCACCAGCAGCGCATACGGTTACACCCTGGAGCGCCACGTGTGCCTGGGCTTCGTGCACAATTTTTCTGAGGACACCGGAGAAGAGCAGGTGGTGACAGCAGATTTCATCAACCGGGGAGAATACGAGATTGACATCGCAGGACACCGGTTCCAGGCCAAGGCCAAGCTCTACCCGGTCACCTCCCTCTTCACCCATAAGCGCCGAAAGGATGACGTGGAGCTAAGTGACTTGCACGGGAAGTAATGCCAGGCAGTCTCGCCACCTTCCCACCTTCTAGTCATCCTAGGAGCTTTTCTCCTCCTCCTGATCCCATCCCTCTTCTTGATTTAACCTTTGCCTCCCACCTCTTATCTCCTTGATATAATTTTAAGTGTTTAAAACTTTTCCTTTGCGCCCTCTCTTGTCCTTCCATCTTCTCCTCCCTCCTCCTGCAGTTTCCCATCTCCTGATACTCTGGGCTGGTCATATCCCTCCACCTGTCTCAGGCTCCTGTGGGGACGGGAAGGCAGGACAGAGGTGGACTCCACTTGTGGAAGTAGGTTACAGTGACAGCCTGACTTAATGCTGTGTCTTGAAGCAAGGGAGGCTTGTGGTGTGCAGGCCTCAGGGTAAGAGTCCATCTCCATGGGGCTAAGTTTTCTTGGAGTGACCTGTGAATTCTGGCTAGCTGCTGTCTGTGTGATACAGCCGTGTGGAATAGCTTACGCCTTTTAGCCAGGCAGGTCCTTCTCCCATTCCTTTGTGCTGTGGGCCGGCACCGTGATACCTCTGGCAGGAGGATGACCATCTACCTCGCTGATGAGAGGCATCGTGTGGGCGTTACGTGGGGTTTAGCACGTATAAGTAGTTAACCATCCTGGGCCTCCCTACTGACCCAGTTATCAGACTGTTGGGCTGGGGCCACCTGCCTATAATTTTCTTCATCTCTTGCTAATCTCTATAATGAGGGGGGTTGTGGTTTATTTAACCGACTAAACAAATAAGCCACAGTGTTTGAAAGGGAAAGACCGTGTTGCCTTTAGTGTTGCTTTTCCTAGCTGAAAGGGTCTGACCTCAAACTAAGCTCCAGCGATGCTGAGTTTTCTATGAAACAGTGCTGCTTTTCTTTCAGCTACTCACAGTTCAGTCACCCCACCTTGACGTTCCTCTTCTCCGAGCGCATGTGACTTTCAGTTCAGCCTCATGTGTCCCTTCCACAGGAGGCCCACTGGCTCAGTGCATGCTCTCTCCCTTAGAAGAGGACGGGGGAGGCAGGACAAGCATCTTGGCTGAGTAACTAAACCTTGTGGCCACGCTGAGTTGAAGAGAGCTGCTGCGACCCCCAGGGTTCTTCCCCTGCACAAAAGACACAGATCCACACAGAGATGACCCACTTGGGTCCCTTGAGAGTTCCCGGTGTGGAGAGCATATGTTACCTGAGCCCAAGGTCTGCTTTCCAGACATCTCTCCACATCTGCTGGCATAGAAGGTAACTTGGGGTAAGAGTGCCCTGCACACCTTTAAGCAGTGTCTCTGTTTTCTAAGGGTGGAACTTGGATCGCACAGACTGTGGTATCCATCCCCACGCTTAATTTCCCCTTGCAAACAGACGCTAGAGATTTTAATTAATCATAGCCTTTGTTATCTTGGTATCTTGGATGCATTAGTTCTGATAGGTCTATAAGTATATTAGAGACAATCCTTTCATTTCATTAGAGCAGCTTACAATTCTCAGGTGTCTGCCTGCTCTGGTGTTTCTCTGGGATTTCTGTTTACCCACTTGATCACTGACTTTAGTGTCCACCTTCTTACGAGGTCTTCATTGATTTAATGAGGGGGGTATGTGATTAGAATTCTGTCGGGGGGCCTTGGTATTTTGGGGCAAGTGTGAATTTAACTAGCTGAGAGATGCTGCTTCTAGGCAAAGAGGAGAGGTGCTGCCCAGCTGGAGAGCAGGAAACTGGCACCGGACAATGCAGGTGTTACCAGCAGGGAGCCAACTGACCCAAGAAGATGGAAACAGATGTAGAACTAAAGGTATCCCATGCACACCACTGCAAAGTCGTCTTTATAAATGGAAAGTTATTTGAGATGGAATCCAATCTAGATTTATGCATAAATTACATCTTGTCCATCAATAGGGGTGACACTTCTAAGAATCTGGGGGGAATCACTTGCTTATTGAGTGCCCTGAAACTTACATATTTATCTTCCAGCACTTTACAATTCATCCTTCAAGTCTCCTTTGGTTCATTCAAATATAGGCAATATGAATCTGCTAGATTTCTCTAAAGGGAAGGGGGTGACTCCTTCCTGCCTCAAACATAGTTGAAATCAAAACATCTTCATTTCTGTGTCATCCCCGACTTGGACACTGGGACCGCATGTGTTTGCTCTCTGTGACAACTCACCTCTCCCTGGAGATTGGAGGGATTGTTCAAGGAGTAGCTGGACTCTTGTTTTAGGTGGTTGGTACTTTTTTCTTCTCTCTGAAATGATCTGTTATCACCACTTGTGCTGTATTGGGAGAGGGGCTCCACAATCTTCTCAGCATATGCAATTGAAGAATCATTTTGAACCTAGAAACACCAAGTGTGTTGGCTTCAAACAGATGGAGAATCAAGGTTGCAAGTCTCCTGTGAGCCTTCTCCTCTCTTGAGATAAGCCCCTAGCTACTTGTGCCACATGTAAATCCCATGGTCATGTGACTGACATTGAAAATTTCTTGTCTGTGATAAAAGCTCTAATTCAGAAAGTTCTTAGAGCAAAAAGGGACGGACAAGACCTACCTGCTTGGATAGCACAATTTGATGTCCTTTAACTTGTGTTTTGGTCACATAGCACTGCATGGGCAGGACATGCTCCAGGAGAGAAAACTGAACGGTTCCCCCTACATTCTAGTGCTTTTCTGAAGAGTCCCTGTACCCCCAAATGCAAGAGATGCCATTTAGCCCAGTGATTAACCCCAGTCTCACTTTGGCCCCAAAGTTCCCATTTCTGCAGGAGTAGCACCAGGTCACTTGTTTGATTCTCATCAGGAGGTATGCTGTCCCTGGATTCTACCTCCTCGTACAGACCAAGAGTTTTAGCTGTATCTCTTCTTTCCTAGGCTGTTGTTTCCAAGAAAGTAACTCAATGTGAAAAATAACTCTTCAGCTTTCTGCTTTATCCTGCCTTTGCATGCATTTGCGACTTTAACCCCTCCCCACTGCCACCGTGTATGTGGCAGGAATGCTAGGAGGTTCCTAAAGTGATTTTGCTTCACTGGAGAGGTGACCCCTCCGGCCTTGATTTCTGCCTCTGTAAAACAACTGCATTGGCTGGCTTCCAGGCATTAACAACAAGTTCCTTTTTATATCTTTGTTGCCTCGTGGCCAGTGTACACAGCAAGGATCTAAGTATATTTAGTATCTAAGATAGATAGAGATTTGGTCAACAGTGCTCAATCCTGAAGTATAACCTACTGTGTTCATTTTCTTTCTGCACGCACGCACACACACACACACACACACACCCCATCCCTCACAAACTTTGATATAAGCAGCATTTTATCAACAGGAGGTAGGGAAAAGTTTCTCACGAGTAAGGAATTTTCATCTGGCACATGTCATGTGCAGGCACATGGACTCAGGAGCAGCACAGTTGAGTGGAAGAGACGGCAGATGAAATAATAGGCAGTAGCCTCGTCCTGCAGTGAGTCGTGAGGGAGCTAGGGAGCCACGCATCAGAGCCGCTCCCCACACCCACTGCCACCGCCCTCCACGTTAAGGTGCTCCGTTAGTTGTAAGGCTCCTTCATTGTCATCACGGGGCTGGCAGATGCAGTCCCTTACCATGACAAATACTATTTTTCAAGAGAACTATTTTTGTAAGTCTTTGCCTTCTCTTTTATCCGTTAAACACCAGAGTTGTTCCTTGTGTATGATTCGTGACTTCTCTGAGCAGAACCCTTGGGGAATTACACATTTCTTCATGGGCCATTTTTCTCATGATATTTAGATACACCTATTTTTATCCTTTGCAGACTTTCTGCCTTCTCATTTTTCTGTCTCTCAAGGACAGAAATTGTAAGAAGTGGAGAGGATACTTTTAGCATCTGTTTCAGTGGATCTATGCCAGTATTTCCTTTGCACACCAAGAACTGGAGCTTGGGGCACCTCTTTCCTCCAAGCCAGGTTCTAGTGCCTTACACTCCAGAGTGTCACATGGTGGGTGGAGACAAAAGTACCTTCAACAGATGGGTGTAGGGTCGAAAGCTCCTGCAGCTCGTTTCAGTGAAGGGTCTTCCAGCCGTGCAGCTAACACTTTACTCTCTGGTCAACTCTTGGGATGTAAGAAAATGCCATTGTAATTACTGTAAAGGCTACAACTCGTTCTTTGCATTTGTAAACGTGCAGTTCAACTCAGCCCTTTTCTATCCCATGTGTAGCATCAGCATGTGGTCCTGAAGACGTGCGAGGCACTTTAGTAAGTGGGATGTTTCTCACAAGCCCTGGTGATGACAGGCACACAGGGTGACAGAGCATTTCTGCCCTCTGCAAATGTGCTATTAACGTTGTGCACTGTATTTCTATCAAGTCAGATTTCAATTTTGTTTTATGTTACTAAGTTTGTAAATGAATAAACGGACATTTTCACTACTCTTGCTGTGTCTGCCTGAGAAATGTCCTGCATCTGCGGTAACCAGATATATGTATTTGCCATCACTAAGAATAAACATTGTACATAAAACCATTTGTACCTGTTCCCAAAGTGTACAAGAGAATTTGAAAACAGGTAAATAAGATACCTTCCCTCCATGCGATAGGGGGCACGGCGCTGGGGGAAAAGCCCCTTCCTCCCCCTGAAGTCCCTATCGCTGTCACTGGACTTGACGTCCTGCCTCACACCTGACTTCATAGTAAGAACCTGGCGCTTGACTCATCACTCAAGTATTGGGTTGGCCAAAAAGTTCATTCGGGTCTTTCTGTAAGATGTTACGTAACATGAGCCCATGTCCGTGTGGAAAACAAGCTGTGTATTTTTGCTTACAGCAGTAGGAAGAGAAAAACATCAGAGAGAAGCAGCCAGTGATCCTTTACTATACTTAGCTTCCATCCAGAAATTTAGTCACTGGACTTCTATAGACTCTTTACCCAACTGTTCTGTGAGCCACCACATCTGGGAATCCATAAGTAGGCTAACATGTCTAACAAAAATTTCATCATCTTATCGTCCAGACCTGCTCTTTCTATTTCCAGTTTCATGAATGAGCAACATTTGTTATGACTGAAGTAGTTCCAAAAAAACATCCCACTGGCTCCAAGGCTAACTCCAAAAGAGGAGTTCCAAAAACATTCTGTACAATGACGTGTCTGGAACACGGGGAGAGCCTCCCATGGCACGTACTTTCAAGGGGACAACTCTGTCATGACATGTGTCTTCCTCTTATTATGAACATACTGGATTAGGTATATCACAAACCCTATGAACCAGAAGTAATTCCAGAAAGGAAGAAGCCTCGCAAGCCGAACCTAAGTGGGAAACACTTACTTACTAGCTCCTCCAACCAAACGAAAGGCCAGCAGAGTTCATTCCCGCCAGGATGAAGTAGCCCCGCACTGAAGGGGACTCGCCCATGATGCACCTCATGTCCGGGGGGAAGGCCTCGGGGCAATTCACCAACTTCATGATCTCCAGAGTCTCCAGTTCTGGCATCCTACACAGCAGGGAACTCAACAGGGGCTCTGAGCAACAGAAACAGACCCAAACACAGTCCTCAGCTTTAGGGGATTCAAAACTCCCTACCCCTTACACTTTTCTACTCCCCCTCTCCTTTCAGAAAATGTCTTGCGGAGGTCTTCTAAGATGAGCCAACTGGGCCATCTATCAGAAGCAGAAGCCTTGGGGGCAAGTATGGGACATTCCTACAGAGTTCTTGGCATAAAGACAGAGAAAAAAGATACTCTTTAGAAAAGAAAGAAGCTCTGGAAAAGCAAATACTGTATGTGGCCCCAAAATAAAATCTTAAAGGGATCAGTGGTACTAAAAGAGCTCTTAAATGGCCCCCAGAGAGATTTGCAGCAATTCCAATTTAGGAAATCCTTGCCTTTCACTGCATAAGGCAGATTCTCAGCTTGTTTTAAAATAAGGCCAACACCAGGGAATAATCCAGTGGAACAGTGGCAATAGATGAAGCCAGACTGAAGCTGGCTGGTGGGTACATGGGTTCTTTATACTATTCTCTCCACTTTTAAAAATTTGAGGGGCTTCCCTGGTGCCGCAGTAGTTGAGAGTCCGCCTGCCGACGCAGGGGACACGGGTTCGTGCCCCCGTCCGGGAAGATCCCACATGCCGCGGGGCGGCTGGGCCCGTGAGCCATGGCCGCTGAGCCTGCGCGTCCTGAGCCTGTGCTTCGCAACGGGAGAGGCCACGACAGTGAGAGGCCCGCGCACCGCAAAAAAAAAAGGATAAGAGGTGAAATATTATGAGTCCAGGATTTTAAGTAGGATGAATGGGAAGCAATTACTTAACTAAAACTACAAACTGGATTTAGATAAAATATTCCAAACCATACACTGGTTGAGCTGGTGTTGGTGACTCGCTAAAAAAATAAAAATAAATTAAAAAAATAAAAGTGTGAAATTTCCCTGAAATTAAGTCCAAGTGGAAAACTCTTCATTTTAGACCCTTTCATATATTTTGAATTTGGAATGTGACTATCTTAACTATTCAATAAATAAAATTATGTTAAAATTGAATAAAAGAGCATATTAACACAATTCTGCTTTCTGAAAACTGTCTTCAGGGCTTCCCTGGTGGCGCAGTGGTTAAGAATCCACCTGCCAATGCAGGGGACACGGGCTCGAGCACTGGTCTGAGAAGATCCATATGCCGCAGAGCAACTAAGCCCATGCGCCACAAATACTGAGCCCGCCTGCCACAACGACTGAAGCCCGTGCGCCTAAGAGCCCGTGCTCCGCAACAGGAGAAGCCATTGCAATGAGAAGCCCGCGCACCACAACAGAGTAGCTAGCCCCCGCTTGCCGCAACTTAGAGAAAGTCCGCGCGCAACAACGAAGACCCAACGCAGCCAAAAATAAATTTTAAAAAACTCCTTAAAAAATTAAGAAGTAAAAAAATAAAAGGACCTATGGGAGACCTTTTCTTACTACTGACATTCTACTAGATGAAGAAGTGAACCAGGCCCTGAGATATATTATTAACCTAGGACAAGTTCAGAAGACAATCCTGAACTATACCCACAAGGCACTGCCAGCTCCCACTAAAAATACAGAGGAAGGAGCAGTTCCTTCACAAATAAATCCCAGGGACGAAGTTCTTCTTCAAACCTGGGAAGGGGTCCCCCAAAGACCAACTATTGCCAAAATGGAAGGGCCCTATAAAGTAATCTGAACCACTCCCACTGCTGTCAAAGTGCAAGGGATATCTAGTTGGGTACATTTGTCCAGACTAAAGCTTTTACCTCCAAAAACCCCGCAGGTTACAACAGAAGAGCAATACACCTGTAAGCCAGTGGAAGATCTGAGATACCTATTCAAAAGGCAGGCACCGGGGCTTCCCAGGTGGCGCAGTGGTTGCGCGTCCGCCTGCCGATGCAGGGGAACCGGGTTCGCGCCCTGGACTGGGAGGATCCCACATGCCGATGATGTAGTGGGTTGGATTCCTGTTTGCCATTCTTGCTATTGTACTCAGCGGATCATACATGAACATCTTGTTAAAAATGTTGTAGAGCTTTATATGCTTAATCATCAACCTAATAGTCTGCTGTCCCCTAAGTGTTTAAGTACTAACAACAGTTATGTCCTTCAAGGGCTATCCGGTCTTAACAACTGTGAGACAGACATTCAGGTCTGCACCCCCTGAAGGGTTTGTTTTCCTCTGCGGACACCCAAACCATCGTATGTTATGGAATTATCGACAGACCCTGTCCTTTTCCAACCAAGCAATAGCGTATAAATGCACTGGTAATGTTCACTTCATAGGAGAGTGTGCTATAAGGACTACAGGGTTAAGAGGGATTTTTATCTGTAACAGAACCAGTCAGGCTCACCACCAAACCCAGAAAGCACTAGGAATGATCTTTTTTTCTCTATATATGTTTATTTATTTGGCTACGCGGAGTCTTAGTTGCGGCACACAGGATCTTTAGTTGCGAAATGCAGGATCTTTTAGTTGCGGCATGCATGTGGGATCTAGTTCCCTGACCAGGGATCGAACCCAGGCCCCCTGCATTGGAAGTGCAGAACCTTAACCACTGGACCACCAGGGAAGTCCCCTAGGAATGATCTGAGCAAGGGCAGAGCTGGCCACAGGACTGGCAGCTCCATGGGGAGGCTTTACCTATCATGAAGCAACACTGAGATCAGACAGCTTGGTTATATGATAGAACAGACGAGACAAGCCTTAATGGGACTTAAGACCTCTCGTTTCTTTGGCGAATTTAGTTCTTGACAATCATCTAGCTCTTGATAACCTTCTGGAAGAACAAGGTGGAGTTTGTGCGATAATCCTTCCTACTGCACCTGAATTAGTGTGACAGGACAGGTGGAGGTTAACATTAAGGAAATATATGCCCAGGCAGACTGGCTTCACAATTTTAGCAGTGGCAATATCGCCTCCACTGCCTGGTCAACAGTTAAGGAATCCCTCCTAAAGTTACCCCGGTTCCTTCCCTTTCTAGGCCCTTTAGTGGCTACTGGTGTTGTTCTCCTTTTTGGCCCTTGTTTGTTTAGCCTTCTGGGCAAGTTTGTGTCTTCTAGGCTCTAACAGTTACAAGTAAGACTCATGATGGCTCAAGGAATTCAACCCATTCCAGCAGAGGGTGGCCCAGGTCCCTACAGGTCCTTAGAACAGTCAGAGAGGGACTTCTACACCTCTAGGGTAGGCTAGGGTCTGCGGCCCCTCTCTGTCAGGAAGAAGTTCCACAAGATGAGACCCTGGGCCCTTTACCCCTTAAGAATAAAAGGTGTAGAATCCCTCAGGGGATAATGAGACAGACTAGGACCTGGGCCCCTTTGCTGCAGTGCTTACACCTGAACAAATGAAATACAAACAAAATACAAAGAAACTATAAGGGACTAAAAATAACTATATACATGCATGCACAGCTGGGAGAAATTATGGACAAGATACAAAAAGACCAAAAATAAGCCAACTGCCACTTCTGAAGAGCTGCGAGCAAAAGCAGGGGTCAGGAGCAAAAGCAGGGTCCTGCGCATGCCCCCTGCACTCACCACCACCAGAGGGGGGGGGCAGACCACCCAAGCCACCCCTCCGGCCTGACTCCTGGACCCGCCCCTGCCCTCACCCCATATAAGGAACCAGCTCGCTGCCGGCCTCGGCCTCGGAGGAGCGATCAAGGGAAACTGTTACTTGTTTTCACTCCCGCCTGCTGCAGCAGGAGCCCAATAGAGCCTTGCCTGAATTTTTTGTCTGGCCTCTTATCAATTTCTATTGATTAAGGAGGCCAAGAACCCTGGTCGGTAACACTTCACTCATGTTCTCTCCACCCTCTGTCTTAATGGAAATGCAGCTCTCCTGGGGGAACTGACACTGTCACACGGCCAGCCCTGCTCCACTGGCCTCACCATCAAGAGGCACGGTCGGCATCCGCCTTGCTTCTGAACCCTTACCACTCAGTCACGCTTGGAAAAGACCCTGTTCCTTTGTGCCTTAAGCTAGCAGGCACCCCTACCTAGCTCCGGGCTACTTCCTACTAAGCCACAGGCACAGCTCTCTCTACATCCGGGTTCTGAACCCATAACATGGCTCTTCTCCCAACCTTTAACACCACCTCCTCTCTTCCTTCATCGAAGCAGATAACCTGTCTCATCTTGTTCCCCAAAACCCCACCTGTAAACCTCCCTGCATCAGCAAACCATCCCTGCCTTCCTTCACAGGGTCAGAAGTTAATCCCTTACAGTGGCCTGGATCCCCCTGCCTGCCCGCTTCCCCTGAACCGAGCTCCATCAACTGTCCTCCCTCTTTCACATACCTTCACATTTACCTCCTTCTCCTCGGCATTCAGATGTACTCAAGTACCGCCTTCCCCCGCCCAGGGGATTTAAGAAATAAAGCTCCAAAACACTCTTCAATTAGCAATTTTTAATTTTTAAAATTCTAAATTATAAAATGGTCTTTGCGAAAAATCAAAAACAGGAGGAAGATTTCCCTCCACTCAAAGGTCACCAATACCAGTGTCAATTATATTTTCCCAGAATGTTATTTTTGAAGCAATGAGCTGCCCCGATGTCCACTTGTTTGCCACCACCTTTGTCTTAAGTCCTTCTTTTCTTACCTTGGTGATGGCACAGTTGGCCGGTGGACTTTTTAAGCAAAAATTTCCTAACATGTATTTCACAACCTGTCTTTTCTACTTCACAATAAATAATGTACAGAAAGAATTGCTTATATTTTGTTTTTCACTTTTCCCCCGTCCTACTCTCTCCTGCCCCACCAGACCACTGCACTCCTCTCACCAGGAACGCAAATGTTGCTACTTTCCAAGGGCACTTTCTGGGCACCATCTCACTCCTTCCTATTCACACACTCTTTTTTCCTTGTTTTCTGTGGCACCTTCTGCCCCCATCACTGGCCTCTCTCCTCTGCCCTTCCCTCTGTGTTGACGTCCCCCAGGGCTCCCTGAGGCCAGCTTCTCTTCCCCATCCACCACTGCTCAGGGTGATTCCCTTTCCTGCCGTGACTGATGGCCTAACCCACAGCACTCCTGAGCCTTAGACCTGCACGTCTAGTGGAAGAAGGGCCACCTCCACTTGGACTCCCACAGGTCAAACTGAGCACATCCAAAAGGTAAAGCCATCTTCCCCAATCTCCAACTCTGCTCCACTTCCTGTGTCCCCCAGGAACACCATACACTAGAATCCTGGGTGTCATCCCACATTCCTCCCTTTCTCTCATCTCCTCTCTCCAGTCAATCATCAAGGCCTAACCAACAACCCTACATCGTAAATCTCCCTCCAACGGATCTACTCTCCATCTCCACTGCCCTGAACTGAGCACAGCCCGCCATCCTCTCTGTTTACTGCAGAAGGTTCCCAACTGGGCTTCCCACCTCTAATCTGCACACCATTCTCCCCACGGCCCACAGCCTTCACACAGAGGCCTGAGCACATCTCTGAAATGAAGATTCTAGGGACCTCCCTGGTGGCGCAGTGGATAAGACTCCACGCTTCCACTACAGGGGGCGCAGGTTCGATTCCTGGTCGGGGAACTAAGATCCCACATGCCGAGCACGCAGCCAAGAAAAAAAAAAACCCAAAACAAACAAAAAAACAGTGAAGGAAACAATGGGGGGCTTCCCTGGTGGCACAGTGGTTAAGAGTCTGCCTGCCAATGCAGGGGACACGGGTTCGAGCCTTGTCCGGGAAGATCCCACATGCCATGGAGCAACTAGGCCCGTGCGCCACAACTACTGAGCCTGCGCTCTAGAACCCCCGAGCCACAACTAATGAAGCCCACGTGCCTAGAGCCCGTGCTCCGCAGCAGGAGAGGCCACCGCGGTGAGAGGCCCATGCACCGCGGCGAAGAGTGGCCCCCGCTCGCTGCAGCTGGAGAAAGCCCGTGCACAGCAACGAAGATCCAATGCAGCCAAAAATTAAAAATAAATTTAAGAAAATAAATTTTTTTTAAAAAGAAACAATGGCATCAGAGTCTATTCCAGTAGGTTTGGCAGCGAGAGCAAAGCAAGGAGTGAGATCAGAGGAGATAAAGCCAGTAGAGAAGAAACGGAAGATGTCAAAGACAACAAGGTAAAACACACACCTGGTTGAAAGTAAATTATGTGTTTCATTTCTGCTAAGGAGAAGAATTTCTGCTAAACAATCTCAATACTGACGCTGGTTATGCTCAGATCTGCTTACACCAACAAGAGCAAGAGGACAGCTCCAACTCCTTCTGAGCTGTTCCTCTGCATGGTCACAACACCTTGTACAAATTGGCTGCTGGTCACAAGGGAGACTGGGTGAGAAGAGACAGATTAACACAACATTTCCCACACCTGCCTCCAAATGAGAGCCACCTGGGACACGTGTTTTAAAACTCACTCGCTCGCTCACTCACTCCCTCCCTCTCTGGAGATTCTGATCCTGAGGTCCAGGGTGCTGTATTTTTCAACAAGTGCACCAGGTGATCAGCCAAGTTTGAGAACTTAATACAAATCTCTAGCCCTAGGAACGTGTCCCCTTCAGCCCGGCTACCTCGCCGCCCCGCAGCCCCCGACAACATGCTTACAAGGCACGGGCGAAACGGACGTGAAGATGCCTGAATCAAATCTCGGTGTCATACACATCAGGCCCAAAGGGTCACACGTCGGGAAGAGAGCTCACCGCCCCGGCCTGGACGTTTCCACCTAACCTCACCGCTGACTCTGCAGCACTTTTACTGGTTAGTTAAGCACAAGCGGACAGCACGGTGCCAAGCGGGAAAACAACTCCGCCTGCAGAGACGACCCAGCTGCACAAGACCGACCCACATTGCGGGGTGAGGGTGGGGGCTGTCTGCCCGAGGCGGGCATCAGGAGCGAGGTTACCCCGGCCGCCCTGGGCCTCCGGGCTGGGCTGCGGCGCTTGGCAGAGCCGGTGCGCTGGCCCCGGGCAGCCGGGCACGGGTCCGCGAGACGCCACCGCCGCAGAGAGGCTGAGGGAGACCGGGCGACGCGTTGTCGGCCCCGGCGGGCGGAGTCCCGGCGCCGGGACGCGCCTTCCGGAGACCAGGCCGAACCGACGGGAAACGAGGGACGCCGGAAGCCCCCCGACAGAGACCACAGCGGAAAGGGGGGGCGCTGGGGGTCCCGGGCCGCCACGGTCCGCGCGGACGGGGACGCCAGAGCGGCTCCGCAGCTTCTCCTTACCTCACGGGCGCCCTCGGGCTCCGCGCTCAGCCACACCCCAGCTGAAGCGGGGCAGCAGCCACAACCGTCGCCGGGGGTCCCGGGGGCCGGAAGGTGGGACAGGGACAGGGAAGGGGGCGGAACAGGAGGGAAGAAAAAGTTCCCTGGACGCGTGAAGCCAGCTAGGGTTGCCGGAGGGGGGGCGCTGGGGGCCCCGGGCCGCCACGGTCCGCGCGGACGGGGACGCCAGAGCGGCTCCGCAGCTTCTCCTTACCTCACGGGCGCCCTCGGGCTCCGCGCTCAGCCACACCCCAGCTGAAGCGGGGCAGCAGCCACAACCGTCGCCGGGGGTCCCGGGGGCCGGAAGGTGGGACAGGGACAGGGAAGGGGGCGGAACAGGAGGGAAGAAAAAGTTCCCTGGACGCGTGAAGCCAGCTAGGGTTGCCGGCGCTAGTCCTCCTTCCAGCCGACGTGCGCCGTCACGTCAGGGTAGGGCTCCGCCCCCTGACACGTGGGACCTGTTCGGGTCTCGTGAGGCCCCGCCCCTGGATGTGCGTTCGGGAAACCGCCTCTGCCAAGATGGCGGCGAGCTGCAGGCCTGGTGTTTCAGGGCCGCTTTAGGACTCTAGCCTCGGGCCCTGTTAATTGTCCAGGTGCAGCCGGGACCGCCAAGATGGCGGCAGCCCCGCTGTAGTGTGGGGAGGGCGGGGGTTCTCTCTTCCTTCTATGCGAGTCCCCAGGCCTGGTCCCACGTGTTCCACCGCCCAAAGACACTCTAGTCAGGGCGTAAAGAAGATTCTTGGACTGACAGTCGCTTTGTTTTTTGGAAGTCGCCCGGGTCTTCTTGGGCGAATCGCTAGCAGAGCAGATCGGCAATCCGGCCTGCTGACCCGGCCCGACCTCGGAGGCAGGATAAGAAGACGGAGCTCTGGGCCGGATCTTACTCTTTGCGCCTTCTCTGCTTGTCTGGACCAGAGGAAGAGGAATCATTCACTCCGTCCTCTGAGAAGCTCCCCGTCACCTTGCTTACTATCACATCGCCCTGTTTTCTTTCCTTTATAGAACCTGTCACTGAAGTAGATCAGTGTTTGTTGACTGCCTTTCCCACTAGTTGCAAGCTCTGCCCTCTGACGACAGAACCTAAATCTCGTGCAGTGCCATGTTCTCAGCACTTAGAACAGCTTACCGAAGTGTAAAAGAGAATTTGAGAACTGACATAAGGAAGACACAAACGTTTACAAGTGTTACTCTCCATGCAGTGGGACATGGCTGGGGGAGAAACCCCATTCCTCCCCCTGAAGTTACTATCACTGTCATTGGACTTGACATCCAGCCTTACACTGACTCCATGGTAAGCACCTGGCACAGGGCGTATCCCCCATGTACCTGTGAACCCGTGTCTGTGTGGAAACCAGGGCTGGACCTACATTCTTGTTCACACCTGTGGGGAAAAAAGCTCACTGTCTGAGAGAAGCAGCCAGTGCGCTAACCACACCAACCTGCACCCACAAATCATTGGTGCAGTTTTGCAGTAAAACAACTGCTATGGACTCAGTGCTGTGCAGGGTGTAGGGTGCTACTTCAGAGTCCCTGTAAGACAGAGTAATATTATTATAAGTGGCTCCTGTGCCCTAACTGCCTTACCTTGTTGAAACTCACCAAAACTGTGAATTAGAGCAGAGTGTCCCTGCTTGACCTGTGAGGAAAGTGAGGCCTAGAGAAGCATGTTTTCAAGTTGCAGATAATAAAAACCAGGCCTCACATCTAAGTCTTTATGAAGTAGTGAACTATTCAAGTCAGTGCTAAGAAATGTGATAGAGACAGTGGTGGTGCATTAGAATCACTTGGGGAATCTAAACCCCCATATCATCCACATGAACTGGAATCAGCAAGGCTGAGAGACATGTCCGTTCTTCTAAAGAGCTTTCCAGGAACTCCCATTGTATCTGGAATCCCCTGGGTGCCAACTCTTGAAAAGTCTGGAGGAGAAGTGGTAGTTGTGTAAAGCTTTGTGGATGAGTCAGGACTTGAGCTGGTTCTCAAAGAACCTCTGTTTGCCAATCCGTAAAATGGGGCTAATGCTGGAGTGGCCTCAGATCAGCGTGATTAAGTCACTCTCTTTGTTCATATAAACCAGCAGTAGGTGGTGCTGTGGCCTATGAAATGCTGTGTCCTTGGTTCACACAGCACCACGTGGAGATTAGTTAGAAACCCAAGTCAGACTAATAGTGTAAAAGAGAATTTGAGAACTGACATAAGGAAGACACAAACGTTTACAAGTGTTACTCTCCATGCAGTGGGACATGGCTGGGGGAGAAACCCCATTCCTCCCCCTGAAGTTACTATCACTGTCATTGGACTTGACATCCAGCCTTACACTGACTCCATGGTAAGCACCTGGCACAGGGCGTATCCCCCATGTACCTGTGAACCCGTGTCTGTGTGGAAACCAGGGCTGGACCTACATTCTTGTTCACACCTGTGGGGAAAAAAGCTCACTGTCTGAGAGAAGCAGCCAGTGCGCTAACCACACCAACCTGCACCCACAAATCATTGGTGCAGTTTTGCAGTAAAACAACTGCTATGGACTCAGTGCTGTGCAGGGTGTAGGGTGCTACTTCAGAGTCCCTGTAAGACAGAGTAATATTATTATAAGTGGCTCCTGTGCCCTAACTGCCTTACCTTGTTGAAACTCACCAAAACTGTGAATTAGAGCAGAGTGTCCCTGCTTGACCTGTGAGGAAAGTGAGGCCTAGAGAAGCATGTTTTCAAGTTGCAGATAATAAAAACCAGGCCTCACATCTAAGTCTTTATGAAGTAGTGAACTATTCAAGTCAGTGCTAAGAAATGTGGTAGAGACAGTGGTGGTGCATTAGAATCACTTGGGGAATCTAAACCCATATCCTCCATGTGAACTGGAATCAGCAAGGCTGAGAGACACATCTGTTCTTCTAAAGAGCTTTCCAGGAACTCCCCTTGTATCTGGAATCCCCTGGGTGCCAACTCTTGAAGAGTATGGAGGAGAAATAGTAGTTGTGTAAAGTTTTGTGGATGAGGCAGGACTTGAGCTGGTTCTTAAAGAACCTCTGTTTGCCAAACTGTAAAATGGGGCTAATGCTGGAGTGGTCTCAGATCAGCATGATTCAGTCACTCTCTTTGTTCATATAAACCAGCAGTAGGTGGCGCTGTGGCCTATGAAATGGGGTTTCCTGGGTTCCGAAAGCCCCTCATATGGAGGACACACTGTGGAAATTAGTTAGAAACCAAGTCAGACTAATAAAATCTCCCCCGAGAGATGATAACTGATAACCCAGCGTGGTCCCTGTGACACAGGAGCGAATGAGGCTCCTTTGGTGTAGCCTCCCAAAGAAGGGTGTGCCCATCCCTCCACTGTCTTTCCCATGAGAGGCTCTGTAGAGTTAGGGACCCTCAGACGCTTGGATCTGGGGCATCATTTGACTGGAGCCTCTCAGAGTCCAAGCTGAAAGGGTTGTTGTGGTGGTTGGTTAAGAACACAACTTTGGAGCTGGCCAGCACTGCCTCTTCCTTAGTGTATCACCCAGGTAACCACCCTAGGAGGTGGTTACCTTTCCTGGACCTCTGTAGCAGTCACCAACAGAGACTATATCTAAAGAGAAAGAGCAGTTTTGAAATTGATTTAAATCAATTTTCAAATTGATTATGATAGGGCTTCCCTAGTGGTGCAGTGGTAGGAATCCACCTGCCAATGCAGGGGACACGGGTTCGAACCCCGGTCCAGGAAGATCCCACATGCCGCGAAGCAACTAAGCCTGTGCGCCCAACTACTGAGCCTGCGCTCTAGAGCCCATGAGCCACACCTACTGAAGCCCGCGTGCCTAGGGCCCGTGCTCCACAGCAAGTGAAGCCACCGCAATGAGAAGCCCACGCGCCACAACGAAGAGTAGCCCCTGCTCACCGCAACTAGAGAAAGCCCACACGCGGCAGCAAAGACCTAATGCTGCCAAAAATAAATAAATAAAATTAATTAATTTTTAAAAATTGATTATGATAGCAACCAGTTAATACTTTCACTTGGGCAAAATGTCTCACAAGGATGGTTCAACATACACAAATCAATCAATGTGATATACCACATCAACAAAAGAAAGGACAAAAGCCACATGATCATCTCAATGGATGCAGAAAAAGCATTTGATAAAATTCAATATCCATTCATGATAAAAACTCTCACTACTTCTATTAAACATAGTACTGGAAGTCCTAGCCATAGCAATCAGACAAGTAAAAGAAATAAAAGGTATCCAAATTGGAAGAGAAGAGGTAAAAATGTCATGATATGCAGATGACATGATGCTATACATAGAAAACCCTAAAGACTCCAAACAAAAACTACTAGAACTGATAAATGAGCTCAGCAAGGTAGAAGGATACAAGATTAAAATACAGAAACCTGTCACATTTCTTTACATTAATAATGAAATGTCAGAAAAGGAAAGTAAAAAAGGAAAATCCCTTTTTAAATTGCATCAAGGGGGCTTCCCTGGTGGCACAGTGGTTGAGAGTCCGCCTGCTGATGCAGGGGATGCGGGTTCGTGCCCTGGTCCGGGAAGATCCCACATGCTGCGGAGCGGCTGGGCCAGTGAGCCATGGCCTCTGAGCCTGCGCGTCCAGAGCCTGTGCTCCGCAAAGGGAGAGGCCACAACAGTGAGAGGCCCGCGTACCACAAAATAAATAAATAAATAAATAAATAAATAAATAAATAAAATTGCATCAAGGGAATTCCCTGGCAATCCAGTGGTTAGGACTCTGCACTTTCACTGCTGAGGGCCCAGGTTCAATCCTTGGTAGGGGAACTAGGATCCCACAAGCCACGCAGCACAGCTAAAGATAAAATTAAATTAAATTAAAAATAAATAAAATTGCATCAGAAAAATAAAAATACTTAGGAATAAACCTGAACGAGGAAGTGAAAGACTTATGTGCTGAGAACTATAAAAATATTGATAAAGGAAACTGAAGATGATTTAAAGAAATGGAAAGATAGCCCATGCTCTTGGATGGGAAGAATTAATATTATTAAAATGGCCATACTACCCAAAGCAATCTACAGATTTAATGCAATCCCTATTAAATTACCCATGACATTTTTCACAGAACTAGGACAAATAATCCTAAAATTTACATGGAAACATAAAAGACCCAGAATTGCCAAAGCAATTCTGAGGAAAAAGAACAAAGAAGGAGGCATAACCCTCCCAGACTTCAGACAATACTACAAAGCTACAGCAATTAAAACAGCATAGTATTGGCACAAAAACAGACATATGGATCAGTGGAACAGAATAGAGAGCCCAGAAATAAATCCACACACCTACAGTCAATTAATCTTTCACAAAGGAGGCAAGAATATACAATGGAGAACAGACAGTCTCTTCAGCAAGTGGTGCTAGGGAAGCTGGACAGCCACATGTAAATCAATGAAGTTAGAACACTCCCTCACACCATACACAAAAATAAACTCAAAATGGCTTAAAGACTTAAACATAAGACATGACACTGTAAAACTCCTAGAAGACCACATAGGCAAGATATTCTCTGACATAATCGTAGCAATGTTTTTTTAGGTCAGTATCCCAAGGCAATAGAAATAAAAGCGAAACTAAACAAATGGGACCTAATCAAACTTATAAACTTTTGCACAGCAAAGGAAACCATAAACAAAATGAAAAGACAACCTACAGACTGGGAGAAAACATTTGCAAACAATGCAACCCACAGGGCTTAATTTCCAAAATATACAAACACCTCATACAACTCAATAACAAAAAAACAAACAAACAAAAAAATGGGCAGAAGACCTAAAAAGACATTTCTTCAAAGAAGACATCCAGATGGCCAATAGGCCCAAGAAAAGATGCTCAACATTGCTAATTATTAGAGAAATGCAAATCAAAACTACAGTGAGGTATCATCTCACACCAGTCAGAATGGCCATCATCAAAAAGTCTACAAATGATAAATTTTGAAAAGGGTGTGGAGAAAAGGGACCTTCCTACACTGTTGGTGGAAATGTAAATTGGTGCAGCCACTATGGAAAACAGTATGGTGGTTCCTCAGAAAAATAGAGTTGCCATATGATCCCACAATCCCATTCCTGGGCATATATCAAGACAAAACTTGAATTCTAAAAGATACATGCACCCCAACATTCATAGCAGCACTATTTACAATAGCTAAGACATGGAAGTAACCTAAATGTCTGTTGACAGATGAATGGATAAAGATGTGGTGTATGTATATACAATGGAATACTACTCAGCCATAAAAAAGAATGAAATAATGCCATTTGCAGCAACATGGATGGACCTAGAGATTATCAAACTAAGTGAAGTAAGTCAGAAAGAGAAAGACAAATACCATATGATATCACTTACATGTGGAATCTAAAATATGACACAAATGAACTTATTTATGAAACAGAAACAGACTCACAAACATAGAGAACAGACTTGTGTTGCCAAGGGGGAGGTGGGGTGGGGGAGGGAAGGATTGGGAGTTTGGTATTAGCAGATGCAAACTATTATATGTAGAATGGATAAATAACAAGGTCCTACTGTATAACACAGGGAACTATATTCAATATCCTGTAAAAAACCATAATGGAAAAGGAAAAACAAAAAACTGGGACTTCCCTGGTGGCACAGTGGTTAAGAATCCGCCTGACAATGCAGGGGACACGGGTGCGAGCCCTCGTCCGGGAAGATCCCACACGCCGCAGAGCAACTAAGCCCGTGCACCACAACTACTGAGCCTGCGCTCTAGGGCCCGCGAGCCACAACTACTGAAGCCTGCGTGCCTAGAGCCCTGCGCTCTAGAGCCCGCGAGCCACAACTACTGAAGCCTGCGTGCCTAGAGCCCATGCTCTGTGACGAGAAGCCACTGCAATGAGAAGCCCATACACCGCAACGAAGAGCAGCCCCCACTCACCACAACTAGAGAAAGCCTGCATGCAGCAACGAAGACCCAACGTGGCCAAAAATAAAAAAATAACATAAAATAAACTTATTTTAAAAAAAAAAGCTATGTATTTGAAAAAGTTTTACTGCCAAGGAATATCACCTTGGACAAAAATTGGCAGTGACTGAGCTTTAAACCAACTTGGGCCCCCAATCTTCTCTGGGATCAAAGCAGGATGAGAAAGCTGCTTAGCCCTCACAGATGTGGCCTATTCAGATGTGGCCAAGGAGGAAAAGGAAGGGGGCAGAATGAAGAACCCAGAGGACAGAATAAGGAGCTACAGAAAACAATGTGCTAGGGGCCTGCTCCCCAAAGCCAGACTGAAGATCTAATCATAGAATATTTTCCACCTGGAGAATAGAGGGCTCGCGTAACATTTGCATCCCAAGATTTCAGAATTACTCTGAAACAAAGAGAGCTGTGTGCGTCCCATCTTCTCCTTTTCCCAATGGGAATGTTGACTGTGGTGATCCTGTCCTGTTTGCTGGATGGCAGAGGAGGAAAGGCAGAATAGGGCAAAAGACATGTCTTGTTAATTAACAGGTCTTTCGCTTAAGTAGAATGGATGCATAAGTTGTGGTATATTCACGGCAATGGAAAAGAACTACTGCCAAACCTAACAACATGGGTAAGTCTCATGGACATAATATTGTTACGTCTAACAAAACCCCAAAGAATACATGCTAATATAAGTTTATTTACCTGAAATTTCAAAAATAGTCAAAAAGGGCTTCCCTGGTGGCGCAGTGGTTAAGAATCCGCCTGTCAATGCAGGGTTCACAGGTTCGAGCCCTGGTCTGGGAAGATTCCACATGCCGTGGGGCAGCTAAGCCCATGTGCTACAACTACTGAGCCTGCGCTCTAGAGCCCACGAGCCACAACTACTGAGCCCGTGTGCCACAATTACTGAAGCCCGCGTGCCTAGAGCCCGTGCTCCACAACAAGAGAAGCCACCACAGTGAGAAGCCTGCGCACTGCAACGAAGACCAACACAGCCAAAAATAAAGTAAATAATTAAAACAAAAATTTTTTTTAAAAGGCAAAAAGAGAGACAGAGAGAACCAGTAGGATGTGTATATATGTAGAGGGAGAGATTTATGTCGAAGTGACTCATGGGATTGTGGGGCTGGCACGTCTGAAATGCACAGGGCAGGCGGGCAGGCTGGAGACCCAGGGAACAGCTGATGTTGGGGGTCTCGAGTTCGTAGGCAGTGTGGAGGCCCAATTCCTTCTTCCTCCACAGGATCTCTGTCTTTTCTCTGAAGACCTTCAACTGAACAGATGAGGCCCACCCACATTATGGAGGGTAATCTGTTTTCCTGAAAGCCTACTGATTTTACTGTTATTCACATCCAGAAAATACCTTTACAACAATATCTAGACTGGTGCTTGACCAAACATCTGGTCGCCATATCCTAGCCAGGTTGATACATAAAATTAGTCATCACAGCTTCCAATTACTTGCTTGTAAAACGGGCAATGATACGTTTCTGTTTTTGTTTTTGCAGACTCAAATAATGCGTATACAATACTCGGCCCAAAATTTGTGAAAATTTTTGCACAACAGCTACTTTTATTATTATTCTTGCAAAGTGAGCTGCACGGCCTGGCACCTGAGGCTCCAGACTGTGGGAGGTGGGGGTGATGAGCCAAACTGAATGACCACGGAGGCTGGTGACACGCAGCTGAAGAGCAGAGACCTGTGCCCAGGCCTGTGAGCCTGACGCTTGTGGCGGGAGTCCCCAGGTGCCCCTGGGGCTGATGCTTTGCACTCATTATGACTTGTTTACGAGCAACTTGGGCTTGGTGGAGACTCACTCACTCAGGAAGCAGCCTGGGAATCCAGTGGGCTTGTCTGAGCTGAGTGAGCTCTTTCCAAGCCCAGGGATGTGTGGATGACCTGTGAGCTGTTCTACCCCAGCCTCCGGTGATCTTGGCTGACTTGGCCTCCATGCTTTCCAGCTTCTTCAGGGCCCTGAGTAGCGCTGGATGTTTGCGCTTCATTCCCACTCGGACCAGCTGGCCCCCTCTGCTGGCTAGACCTCCTCCCCTGGGTGACCAGTTTGGACACCCAACCTCTGTTCCTTCAGGCTCTAGGTTGGAACATCACAGCAGCCTCCCAGGAAACTTGTGTCCTGTCTCTCAGCCCATTGCCACAAGCTCCTGCTGGCCTTGCTCCCTGAGGAGCAAAGGCAGCCAGGACCCTTGGCCACAGAGGAGAGTGTGGATTCAAGGGAGCCTGGCCAGAGTCTCACCCAAGCAGAAGGCCCCCACTTGTGACTCATTCCCCTTATCCTGGCAGCTTTTTAAACCGAAGCTCAGCAGAATCACGGGAGGAAGACACACCAGTGGCAACAAGCACAGAGGACTTGGGCCTGAAAAAGCAGGATCCCACTCTCCTCTCCACTCGCGCTCAGTGCCAGAGCTCTGGGCCTACAACACGCTTGCTTGTTCCGGGCTCCACCTTTCCTCCTCCAAATGCTTTCTAAATGTCTGGTCCACATACCCTTCTCATTAAAGGTTTGGCACAGACACTCTCCATATGACCTGGTGACACACCCCATCCCACATGTAAAATTCTCTTTGCCTATCCAGGCCATGCTTTCCTCCTCCAGGCAGCCCTCCAGGATCTCTACCTGCAGATGCCCAGCCACTCAGGAGCTAAGAAGAACAGAGAACAAGAGAGGCAGATGGGGATGCCACCTCCAGGCTCCTGCAACCTCTAAGCCCCACTGCACCACCTGAGGCATGGGCAGGTTCTGGAGACTCGAGAGGGCTCGGGGCCAGTCCAGCACCCTCAGCAGCCAGGAACCCTCCACGGAGGAGCAGCCCTGACCTCAGGGAACCAGCCTTGGGTAACTTTGGTCTCCAGCTCAATCATGCAACCCAACCAGGCGAAGGTCTTGGGCTGCTGATTCACATAGGACCTGCTTATTACTTTCCTTATGACTTAAGTATCAGCTTTTAATGACAGATTTTTAAGTTTAATTTTGACTTTCATCACAGTAATACCAACACAAATTTTAAGTCAAGTAATACTACAAGTGATTCTCAATCCCCAGGGGTAATCGTCTGACTCTTACAGGTCTTTCTTCTGGTGATTGACTCTTTTTTTCTTAATTCATGCTTTTCCTGCTATTTTATTGGTTTTCCAGTTTTCAGATATTCTCTGCTGACTTGGAAGATGATTTAGCTCCCACACTGTATACACACACTCGCTCCTTCCACTTGCCACCAATTTTGTAAGCTTTGTTTTTATTTTCTTTTTGGATTAAATCCATATTATTTACATTTTTTGTCTTTATAAAAATTATTCTCAGCTGAGCCATACGAATTCATTTCCTTTTTTCACTTTATTTTTAAAGATTTCAAATGTACTGTAAAGTTAAAAGCATTTTACAATGAATATCAAAATACTTAATGCTAGATTCTACCATTTTTCTAAACATCCTTTATCAGATCTTTATTCATCTATTCATCCCAAAATCAATTCACTAATTTAACCTGGTTTTGGTGCATTTCAAAGTAAATTGTGGACATTAGTCCACTTCACCCTACATACTTTTCTTGTAATATCTTTGGTTTTCGTATCAGTGTAATGCTGGACTCATAAAATGATTTGGTAAGTGTTTCCTACTGTTTGTTTGCTTTTTAAACAGCTTTATTGGGATATAATTTATCTGCTGTGAAATTCACCCAATGTATATGTACATTTGAATGACTTTTTGTCAATTTATACATCTGTACAACCTTCACCACAATCCAGGTTTAGAAAATTTTTATCCTCCCCGAAAGTTCTCTCATAAATATTTATAGTCAGTCCTTACTCCCATCTTCATCCCCAGACAACCACTGATCTTTCTCCTCTAGAGATGTCCCTTTCTAGAAATTTCCTATAAATGGGCTCATACAATATATCATCTTTTGTGTCTGACTTCATTCACTTAGCTAAAGGCATTTGAAGTTCCTCCATGTTGTGGCATGTGTCAAAATTTTTCCTTTATATGATAATTATATCTCAATAAAGCTGGAGGGAAAGTTCATTCCCTTTTATTGATGAATGATATTCTATTATATAGATATACCACAGTTTATCAGCTCAACTTTTTGATGGAAATCTGGGTTTTTCCAGCTTTGAGCTATTACGAATGATGCTATGATCATTTGTGTATAAGTCTTTGTGTGGACATGTGTGTCTATTTCTCTTGGGAAGATAACTAGAAGTGGAATTTCTGGGTTTTGTGATAAGTATATATTTAACTTTTTAAGAAACTGCCAAACTGTTTTCCAAAGTGGCTGTAAAATTTACACTGCCACTAGCAATATATGCAGGTTCCAATTTGACCACATCTCATTAAAACTTGGTGTCATCAGTCTTTTGGACTATAGTCAATCTACTGGATATGTGGTGGTACCTCACTGTGGTTTTAATTTTCATTTCCTTAGTGACTAATGATGTTTAGCATCTTTTCATGTGCTTAGTTCCATTCATATATCTTTTTTGTGAAATGTCTATTAAAATCTTTGCCCAATTTTTAATTGGTTGTTTGTCTTCTCATTGTTTAACTGTGAGAGTTCTTTTTGTACTGAATATAAATACTTTATCAGACATGATTTGTAAATATTTTCTCTATGTGGCTTGTCTTTTCATTTTCATAATGGTGACTTCTCAAAGCCAAAAGTTTTAAATTTTTATGAAATCCATTTCATCAATTTTTCATTTTATGAATTGTGCTTTGGGTATCACAACTAAGAATTCTTTGCCTAACCCAAGGTCACAAAGATTTTCTCCAATTTTTTCTCTAGATGTTTTATAGTTCTAGCTCTTATACCCAGGTCTATGATCCATTTGAAATTCATTTTGTGTATGATGTGAAGTAGTTGTGTAACCTCATGATTTAGCATATCCAATTGTCCCAGCCCCACTTGTTAAAAAGATCCTTTCCCCCACTGAACTGTCTTGGCATCTTTGTCAAAAATCAATTGACCATAGGAGAAAATATATATTTGCACATGAAGCGACCAACAAGGAATTAATCTCCAAATATATACAAATGCATATATACAAAATATACAAACATGCAGCTCTATGTCAGAAAAACAAACAACCCGATCAAAAAATGGGCAGAAGATCTAAATAGACATTTCTCCAAAGAAGACATACAGATGGCCAAAAAGCACATGTAATTCAAAAAGAGTCATGTACCACAATGTTCATTGCAGCACTATTTACAGTAGCCAGGACATGGAAGCAACCTAAGTGTCCACTGACAGATGAATGGATAAAAGATGTATATATATTCCATTGGCATCCATTGGCATATAGTTCATGGTATATATATTCCATTGTGTGTGTGTGTGTATATATATATATCTATATATAAAAGAACAAAAGATAACAAAATAATGCCATTTGCGGCAACATGGATGGACCTAGAGATACCATACTAAGTGAAGTAAGTCAGATAGAGAAAGGCAAATATCATATGATATCACTCATATATGGATCTAATTTTTTAAAAATGATACAAACGAACTTATTTACAAAACAGAAACAGACTTACAGATATCAAAACAAACTTATGGTTACCAAAGATGAAATGTTGGGGGGTGCATAAATCAGGAGCTTGGGATTAACATGCACACACTACTATATATAAGACAGATAACCAACAAGGACCTATGGTATAGCACAGGGAACTCTATTCAATAGTCTGTGATAACCTATATGAGAAAAGAATATGAAAAAGAATGAATATATGTATATGTGTAACCAAATCACTTTGCTGTACACCTGAAACTAATATAATATTATAAATCAACTATACTCCAACAAAAATTTTAAAAAACCAATTAACCATAAATTTAACTATTTCTGGAGTGTCTATTCTCTTCCCTTGATCTATATATCTATCTTTTCTCCATACCACATAGTTGTGTTTATTATAGTTTCATAGCAAGTTTGAAATCAGGTAGTATAAGTTCTCCCATCTTTTCCTTTTTCAGATTTGTTTTGGTTATTCCAATTCCTTTGCCTTTCCATATACATTTTAGGATCCAGTTCTCACTTTCTTTAAAAAAAAAAAAAAAAGGCGGGCTTCCCTGGTGGTGCAGTGGTTAAGAATTCGCCTTCCAACGCAGGGGTCACAGGTTTGATCCTTGGTCCGGGAAGATCCCACATGCCGCAGAGCAACTAAGCCTGCATGCCACAACTACTGAAGCCCGCGTGTCACAACTACTGAAGCCCATGTGCCACAACTACTGAAGCCCGCGTGCCAGAACTACTGAAGCCCACGCACCTAGAGCCTGTGCTCTGCAACAAGAGAAGCCCCCACTCGCCCCAACTAGAGAAAGCCCGTGCTCAGCAACGAAGACCCAACGCAGCCAAAAAAAAAAAAAAAAGACTATGTCCAAATGTAGTTACATTCTGAGGTACTGGGATTAGTATTTCAACATACGAATTTGGGGGGATGCAGATTGTATCAGCCCATAACAGGGACCCTTTAACAGGATGAGGAATTTCCTTTCTATTCCTAGTTTGTTGAGAATCATCATATGGAATAGGTTTGGGATTTTATCAAATGCTCTTTCTGTGTCTTTGAGAGGATCATATGGGTTTTGTCCTTTGTTCTATTAATACAGTGCATTACATTGACTTTTACATGTTAAACCAACCTTGCATTCCTAGAATAAATCCTACCTGGTCATGGTGTTAATCATTTCTTATGGTGCTAGATTCGTTTTTATAATATTTCATTGAGGATTTTTTTAAGTTTATTTTTTGCTTATTTAAATATTTATTTTTGGCTGCATCAGGTTGCAGCACACATGATCTTTTGTAGTGGTGCACAGGCTTCTCTCTAGTTGTGGCATGCAGGCTCAGTAGTTGCGGCATGCAGGCTTAGGTGCCCTGCGGCACGTGGGATCTTAGTTCCCCCACCAGGGATCGAACCCACGTCCCTTGCATTGGAAGGCGGATTCTTAACCACTGAACCACGAGGGAAGTCCCTCACTGAGGATTTTGTGTCTGTATTCATGAGTGATATTGATCTATAGTTTTCTTTTCTTGAGATATATTTGTCTGGCTTTGGTAGCAGGATAATACTGATCTTGTAAGATGAGTTGGAAAATCCTCCTCCTCTTCTGCTTTCTGAAAATGTTTATGTATGATTGTTATTACTTCTCCCTTAAATACTGACAGAATTCACCAGTGAAGCCATTTGCACTTAAGGTTTTCTTTGTGGGAAGACTTTTTCATTCAGTTTCTTTTGTTGTGATAGATCTACTTAGATTTTCTATTTCTTCTTCTTTTTTTTTTAGATTTTCTATTTCTTCTTGAGTCACTTTTGGTAATTTGTCTTTCTAGGAATTTGTCCATTGTTCTTATGTTGTCTATTTTGTTGACATAAAGTTGCTCTTAATATTCCCTTACAACCCTTCTGATTTCTGTAGGATCAGTTGTGATGATGTCCCCTCTTTCCTTCAGGATTCGGGTAATTTTGTCTTTTCTTTCTTTTATACATGTTTATTAAATGAAAATTTTAAATTGTACAATCATGTTTATAGCAACTTTATTCATAATAAACAAAAGCTTAAAACGACCCAAATAACCATCTGTAGGAGAATGAAAATACAATGAAACACTACCATCAATTAGAGCAACAACAATGACAAAAGCAAAAGCAACCTACTAATACTAAACAACAACATGGATGAATCTCACAGACATTTCATGGAGCAAAGGAGACCAGGCCTCAAAGCGTGCATATTCTATGAGTCTGTTTATATGAAATTCAGAACAAATAAAATTAACCTATGGTGATAGAAATCAGAATAGAAATTGCTTATTGGGGAAATTTGTCTTGCAAGAAATTGGATGCCCATTCTCAAACCCCACTACAACCACTCAGCAGGTTCCTGTAAAAGGTTTGGACCCAGGAGGAAATATTACATACACCAAAGTGCAATGCCCTAGTTAGGGAGTCCAGCGAGATTGTCACCCCTGCTTTACACCATTGGACACTGAGACCCAGGGTGGAAGTGACAATCCCAGGGTCACAGAGAGCACCTCAGATAGAAGCTAGGCCTTCAGATGTCTGGTCTGGCATTTTCTCTGCTCAGCTTCTCCTCTTCTGGCTCCTGAAAGCCGGGCTCGCCCTGGTCTCCTCTTACGGTGAGCCAGGGCCGCTCAAAAGTTGTTCCACCCCAGGCCCCAAAATATATTTTCCTCCCACCTGTGTCACGTGCCCAGCACTGTACTACAGGAAAACTAGCCACATTTATTTTCAAAGCCCAGGAGCAGGAATTGGGTCTTTTGTTACCTGGTGCAGAGCAGGGCTGTGGGAATTGAATTCAAAGGGCTGTGATATGAACTAAAGCAGACCTGCACCAGGGTCTGGGAATGAATGTGAAGACAGAGCCCCCGGATTAGCTGGGATGCACCATGTGCCCGCCGGGTGACCTGGGGCAGGTCCCTCAGGCACACTGAGCCCAGCTTCCGCATCTAAAACATGGGCTCCTCATCTTCTATTGCCCCGGGTTGTTGCAACAATTAAGTGAATTCACATATTCGAAGCTGCTTTGTAAACGCTATAGAAAAATATCCCTGTTTTATTAAGCACTGCTGGGACCCAGACAGGGTGAATCTGAGGTCTGGTCATCCGTTTGAGGGAGAAGAAACTCCTCGGGCCCTGGGTATTACAGGGGGATCCCCAACCCCAGACTGGCTTAGGGGTCCTTGTGCCTGGCCTGTCTCCACTCCCCAACATCCACAAAGGTATCCACATTACATCGGTGTTTCCCCCTCAAAAGCCAAGTCCACTTGCCTCTCAGCAGAGCTTCCAGGGAACTGACACCTGGTTCTGAGAGAGTGCTGGTCCAGGGGTCAGGGGTCACACAAACTCCAGAAGGAGGAAGTACCTGGCTTTCAGGGCTGGCCTTTGGGATGGCTGAATAACCTTTGATCTGCCCTGAGGGGAATGTGGGCATTTGGCTGTGGGACAAATTTTATTTTCTAGGAAATGTGGGCCATGGTGCAGATCTGCTTCAGCTTATTCCAGTGGGACTGTGCTGGCTGCAGCCAGGCCCCGGAGCCTCATGGCAACTGGCTGCCCTCCTGCCTTTCTGTCTGGAGGCCGACTTGTTCCCAGCAGGACTTGAGTCAGCCAAGGGCATCACATGCTCTCCTCCTGCTTTTGCCCTCTCCTGGCCTGCAGTCACGTGGGTGGGTCTGGGGGGGAACAAGGGCTGGGGCCCAGCTCCCCCCACGACCCAGACAGACTGTCCTAAGGCACCCATTTCCTCCCCCTGGGGCAGCCCCTGCCCACTCCCCTACAAACCCACCGCCCCAGTGCCCCCACCCACCGGTGGCACCTGACTGGTGTGCAGTTACCACCCGCCTATGTTTAATTCATGGCTGGGGGTTGGGACGGGCTTCCCAAGAAAGGAAAGAACTCCCCTGGGGTCTTGCCCAGTTCTTGCCCGCCCACAGGGCACATGGCCGCAGCCTCCCTGGGCCTGGGGCTGGGAGGAGAAGCTGCCAATGGGCCTGGAGGACACTGTTCCAGCGTGGGCACAGCCATTATTCGTTAATCTGCAGCCCTGGAATGTCTGCGGGCCAATCAGCAGGGTCTCCCGAGGGCTCCCCGAGGGCTCCGATAATCCTGCAATGATTAGCAGGGGCCACGGGGTCACTGCGAACCACTCGGTAGGTTGGTCGGTTGGCTGTCGGCGGGCGGGCTGACCAGGCCAGCAGCCGGAGGAGGGAGGGAGGGAGGGAGCCCCGGGACTGGAGCTGTCTGTCTCCTTTCATGCCAGCGCCAAGGAAGGGAGGCTGTTTGGACTCACCGATTACTCACCAGCCTCCCCCTTTTGTCTGCCAGCCCAGCCTGACTCTTAGAGATTGTGAATAGCTCCATCCAGTCTGGGAAGCGAGCTGGACAGCTGAGCCAGGCAGAGCCCAGAGCACCCAGCAGGCCCATGCTGAGGCTAGAGCCCTCCCCTGGGCTGGGGGGCCGCCGGCCTGGCCCCCTGCCTGTGCTCCTGGCTCTCCTTGGCATGACCTGGGCAGAGGTGCACCCACTCCAGCTACAGGAGAAGCAGGTTCCAGTGCCTGGAGGTAAGGGGCCGCGGGGCGAGGAAAAAGTGGAGGAGATATGAGCTCTGTCTGCAGAGGGTCCCAGGGGGCTTCTGGAAGCCAGTTCCCAGGCCTGAGCCCTGGGCAGCCTGGTGTGATTTAAAGAGCCACCCTCCAACAGTCCAGGGCCCGGAGATGGAGGAGGAGGCTGGCACTGGGGCAGGATGAAGGGGAGAGGGCCCAGGCTTGGGGGTGAAGGAAGAACACTGGGAGGCTGCAGCAGGGGCCCCAGAAGAGACTCAGTGGCCGAGAGGGTCCCCAGCCAGAGGGGCCGCTGCGAGCCCAGGGCCGGACCCCTCTTCACACCTGGCCCGCAGGCCCCTGTTCCCTTCTGTCACTCCACCGCCAGCTCTCAGCTGAAGGCTCCTTCACGCCTACACCTGTCTCTGCCTCAGCCCCGCTGCTTGCCCCACCCCCCCATCTCCCCTTCCCTCTGCTCCGGGCCCTCCCATACACACCCACCATCGTCCCATCCGTCTCAGGTCTTGTTCCATGAGGGCAGGGTTGCACTCTCACCTTGCCGTGGTGACGCCCGCCCCATCGCCCAGGGGCGGCCCAGGTCCCACTGCTCAGGTGGCCTGACCTTGTCTCCCGCCCCAGCCCTGAGCAAGAAGGAGAGCTTCCTGCTCCTCTCCCTGCACAACCGCCTGCGCAGCCGGGTCCACCCCCCTGCAGCCAACATGCAGAGAATGGTGAGTACCCCCAACCCAGGCTGGCCGAGGGGGCGACTGGAGGGGCCACCGTGAAGAGGGCTGAGGAGGCCATGCCAGTGCCAGGTGCCCTTTCACCTGGTAGAGTGGGGCAGCGGCCAGGCAACTTGCCTGCTCTGGGACCACGCCTGGTTGCCGGGGGGCGGGGGGGTGGGGAGGAGGGGGGCCGTTGCTTCCTCCTCCCCCAGAAAGGCAGCCCTTGGGCTTTTCCTTGCATCCCTTCCCGTTGCCCCGGAGACCAGAAGACATGGAAAGAGCTGGGGTCCCCTCCTCCAAGAAAGAGGAGCATCACAAAAGAGTCCCAGCAGGATGGGAGGCTAGTCAGGGAGGGAGAAGCATTCTGCTGGGGGTGGGAGGGGTGAGGCTTGTGTGTGACCAGATCCACTGCTTCTTCAGCAGTTTGTCTAGGCGACTAGGAGGGGCCCCCTCCCCAATTCCCTGCTCATTCACTGGGGGCCGGGGAGCGGGGTATAGGGTTTCCCACCACTCCCTCGGGGCTTCAGGGTTGAAGGTGTCATCCTGGGGCCCAGAAACACTGCCCCGTAGTATGGGACCCCAGCTGCCCCCTCCCGTGGTAACAGTCGAGGGAGCGAGGGAGGGTGGGGCAGGCAGGGTTCCCCATGACTGCTTCCCATAAACTCCTCTGAGGCTGGCGCAGCGGTGGCGACCTTGAGAGTTCCAGGGTCAGGTTCCCAGGAGGTGGGGGTGGGGTGGGCAGGAGGGGGGTCGCCTCTCCCGCTTTCCCTGCTCGGCGGCTCTGCCACTCCTCAGGCCCAGGTCCTGGCTCTCATCCCCACGCTCGCAGCCCTAGGGCCCGGTGTGAGGCTGCTTCGGTCAGTTTCCACACTTCCCATGGCCCTGTTGCCAAAGTCTTAGAAAACAGAATTTCATAAAAAATGCAAGTGGAGCCCCGCCACTCAGCCTCTGTCACACCCGCAGCTTTGGCCCTGGGCTCCCCAGTAGAGGCTGAGGCCCTTGGGGGTGCCCCACGCAGTCCCCGCTGCTCCCAGCTCCAGAGTCCCCATCAGCAGTGAAATCACAACCACCATCTGCCCGGGTGCTTGCAGGTCAGGCCCTAAGTGCAGCACTTTTCTCTCTGCATCCATTTAATCTTCCCACAACCTTACCCTATAGGTACCTTATTATCGTTTGTTTTGTTTCGTTTTTTGGCCACATGGCACGGCTTGCAGGATCTCAGTTCCCCGGCCAGGGACTGAACCTGGGCCATGGCGATGAAAGCCCGGAATCCTAACCACTATGTCACCAGGGAACGCCCACCTTACTATTCCATTTTACAGAAGAGTCTGTTGAGTCTCACGGAGATTAGGAGACTGCTGGAGGTCACACAGCTGGAATGAGGTGGCTGGGCTGGACCAGGGCATGGCGATCGGGTGACACATGTCATCCTGGTTGCTGAGCCCCCCGTTTCAGAGGACGGGGAGCTGTTGGATGGGGGTAGGGAAAAGGGCAGCTGGTACGCGGTGGGAAGAGCAGATTAAGCCCATTCCAGAGAACTCTGCTTGCTGAGACCAAAGCGCTGAGGCCCTGGAGACCTTTTACACCCTCTCTGGTCCTGACTCCCAGCTGGTGCCCCTGTGTACTCCAAAACCAGATTTAGGGGATAAGACACAGCGGTATGGCTGCTGCGACTTTTTGCATCACAGAAGGGAAGCCAAGAGGGAGCCTTTCTGACAATGGCCAGGGTCAGTTTTACCTAACACGGAACCAGTCTGAAAGGCTTGGGCACTGTCCAGGGTTCCCGTTACCAGACGGGGAAAAATCACGGCAGAGGCCCATCCTATCACGTGGGCTGGCACCTCGCGCCCAGGAATACCCATCCCCCTTAGTGGGCGGGGCCTGAGGGTGCCACCACCAGAGTCAGAAGGACGGAAGCTGTCAGTCCTGGGTGGAGCCGGGCTCTGGGTGGGGGGTCCAGACAGGGCAGGTGCTTTTCCAGCGCCACCTTGGAGCGCCCCTTGCAGGTCCTGTCTGACCTTCCCCGGCCCTAGTGAAGTCGGTGAAAGCAGCTCAGAGCACTCAAGCAGCCAAGCAGAAGCCCTGTTTGGGCTGGGGTCCCTTCCCTGCAGGACCAGCACCTGTGGATGTGCTGGCGGGGGGCTGGGTCACTAAGGCCTGGCCCGGGGCCCCGCTGATGTGGCTGTTTGTACTCCTTCTCCCCAGGACTGGAGCGAGAGCCTGGCCCAACAGGCCCAGACCAGGGCAGCGCTCTGTGGCGCCCCAGCCCCAAGCCCAGCCTCTGTCCCCCGGGCTACCCCGCAAGTGGGCTGGAATGTGCAGCTGCTGCCCGTGAGCTCGGTGTCCTTCATCCACGTGGTGGGCCTGTGGTTCTCAGAGGGGCAGCAGTACAGCCAGGCAGCAGCCGAGTGTGCCCCCAATGCCACCTGCACCCACTACACTCAGGTGAGGCCCGGGTACCGGCTCTGAGGTCCCTGCCCTGCTGGGCTGGTTCAGAGGTCTGCAGTTTGTCCTAAAATTGGTGGTTGCTTTTGCTCCCATTTGTTTAGTTTTACTTTTTTTTCAGCTTTAAATATGAAATATTTCAAACCTAAATCAAATAACGGACTCCTTCTTATCCACTACCTAGCATTAGAAAATGTTAACTATATTTGTTTCTCGTCTCTTAAAAAACACAAAACTAAGCGTAAGCCCTCCTTCTGCCCTTTCCTCGGTCCCTCCCCAGAGGTAACCTTGCTGAAGTCCAGGTAAAACACCCCATGTTTCCTTTTTTTCCCCCTCAACAAAATTTGTTGAATGTCTTCTCTGTGACTGGCATCGTTCATGTACTAGGATCCAACACTGGAAAACACAGGCAAAATCCCAAGCATGTTTTTCTCTCTCTTTTTTTTAATGGTTACTTTTATGTGTCAACTTGCAGGGTAGTGGGTTGTTGTTGTTTTGCATGACATTAACATTTTTTATATGAATTTATTTATTTATTTATTTATTTATTTTTGGCTGCGTTGGGTCCTCGTTGCTGCATGCCGGCTTTCTCTAGTTGTGGCGAGAGGGGGCTGCTCTTGGTTGCGGTGCGCGGGCTTCTCATTGCGGTGGCTTCTCTTGTTACGGAGCACGGGCTCTAGGAGCGTGGGCTTCAGTTGCTGCGGTGCATGGGCTTATTTGCTCCGCGGCATGTGGGATCCTCCCGGACTAGGGATCAAACCCATGTCCCCCTGCATTGGTAGGCGGATTCTTAACCACTGCACCACCAGGGAAGTCCCTGTTTTTCTTTTCTTTTTTTTTTTTTGGCCGAGGGTAGTTCCCCGACCAGGTATGGGACCAGGGCCCCAGCAGTGAAAGCACCAAGTCCTAACCACTGGTCCCTCGGGGAATTTCCCCAAGCATGTTTTAATACCTTTACTACACGTGGAAGGGTTTTGATACCTTTTCTACTTGTGCAAGTGGGTTGTGTGTTATTAAATCCTACCTAAGTGCTCTCTCTGTACATCTCCTTTTGCAATTTGTGTTTATCACTTCAGACCACATTTGTAAGATTTGTTTCCATTGATCCGAGTGTGCATGTGTGATTCACTATGAATAAACTGCAATTTACAGGCATCTGGGTTACTTCCCCCTTTTTTTTTTTTTTTTAACTATCCCAAGTCATACCGCAATGCATAAATCCTAGTTCCGGTCCTCTTGTACAAATGTGTCCAGACTTCTTCTAGGACACACTTGGAAGGGGAATGGCTGGGTCAGAGGGAGCCCGCACCTACAACCTTAGTAGCTATTGCCAAAGTGACGTCGCCAACTCTACTCCTGCCCACAAACCAGTGCTCACTCCCCATTCTTACTCTATTCATTAAGGAGTATTGTCAGCTCCTTAATTTTTGCCAACTCAAGGCTGTGAAATGTTACCTCATTCTGTTTTTTCTTTGCATTTGCCTGATTACATGTGGGAATGAGTCTCTTTTCTGTTCTTTTCATGCCTGTTAATTTCACCTTTCCCTTGGTAATTTGTAAGCATCTTTGCTATACTCTTTGTACTTTTTGTTGGTCATATTGGTTGCAGATACTTTTTTTCTAATATATGGCTTGTATTTTCTCTTTATGTTATCTTTTATAAGCTAAATCTTTCAGAAGATTTTAATATTAGTGTAATCAATTTTCTCTTGTTTTTCATTATAGTTCATCCATTTGTTGTATCATGTTTAAGAAATCCTTTTCAACTCTGACATCAGCAAGATATTCTTCCTGTATTTTCTTCCAAAGTTTAAATGTTTTCCTTTCTTTCATATTCAAGTCATTAAGCCATCTAGTGATGTAGGATTTAATTTTATCTTTTTTTTACTTCTTGTGTTAAGTACTGAATCTTTCCCCCACAGACTCTAATGCCACCTCAGCCATATACCAAGCTCACATATCCACATGGGTCTGTTGCTGAGTTCTCTCTTCTATTTTGTTGCTTTTTTGTTTACTCCTGCATGTACGTGCTTTAATTATTATGGCTTTATAAAAAGTTTTGACAGGAAAATCCCCCATGTTATTATTATCATTCAAAAATTTCTTGGCTATTCTTGATTCTTTCATATGAATTTAATAAGTAGCCTTTATCAGGTTACAGACATTTCTTTCTAATCTAAGTTTGTTGAGATTTTTAAAGTCATGAACAGGTTTTGTGTTTTACCAAATGCCTTTTGTGCATCTATTGAAATAATTACAAGGTTTTTCCTTAACTATTTACAGTGATGAATAATTTTTTTGTGTGTGTACAAAGCTGTTACATGACACTACATCTTCCTGGTCACATATTTTAAACATTTTATTATAGAAAATTTCAAATATATACAAAGCAATCAAAGTGATATAATGAACCCCCATCTACCTATCATCCAGCTTCAACAATTATTGGCTCACGGTTTCATGACTCATATTTATTTATTTATTTATATTGAAGTACAGTTGTTGTACAGTATTATATAAGCTACAGGTACACAATAGTGATTCACAAATTTTAAAGGTTATACTCCATTTATAGTTATTATAAAATACTGGCCATATTCCCCATGTTGTACAATGTATCCTTGTAGTTTATTTTATACCTAATAGTCTGTAGCTCTTACTGCCCTACCCTTATACTGCCCCCCCTTCCCTCTCCCCACTGGTAATCACTAGTTTGTTCTCTATATCTGTGAGCCTGCTTTTTTTGTTATATTCACTAGTTTGGTGTATTTTTTAGATTTCACATATAAGTGAGATCATACAGTATTTGTCTTTCTCTGTCTGACTTATTTCACTTAGTATAATGCCCTCCGAGTCCATCCTTGTTGCTGCAAATGGCAAAATTTCATTCTCTTTTATGGCTGAGTAGTATTCCATTGTATATATGATGTGATGCGAAATAAAGTGATGTAGGGTGTGTGTGTGTGTGTGTGTGTGTGTGTGTGTGTGTGTGTGTGCGTGTGTGTGTGTTCTTGTTGTTTTTAATTAATTGCTATATTTAGTTTCCTAAATACTATTTGATAGTGAAATTGACCTATGATTTTTTCTCATACTGCCCTCACCTGGTTTATATTAACCTCATAAAATGAGTTGGAGGCTTTGCCTCATTTTCTGTTTCCTGGAATAGTTTCTATAATATTTGCTGTAACCGTCCTGTAAAACTATTCGGGCCTTGTTCTATTTTTTGATTGTTTGTTTTGTGTGTACGTGTATGTATCCAGGAATTTTTAATTACTGATTCAACTTTTAGAAATGGTCGTAGATCATTTCAGATTTTCTATTTCTTCTTGAGACAGTTTTACCAAGTTCTATTTTCTAGGAAACTATCCATTTTACATTTTCCAGTTTGTTGGTCCTAACTGTTAATTATTTAACAGAGATTTTAAACTAGAATTAAACAGATTTTTTAAATGTTTCCTGTGTCTGCAGCTATGTCCCTTTAAAATTCTCGATTGTATTTATTTGTGCCTTCTCTCTTTTGTTCTTTACCCGTCTTCCCAGAGGTTTGTCTATTCTAACAAATCAGCTTTTTGTTTGTTTTCCTTCTCTCTTTTTTGCACCCATCCACAACCTTATTCTTCTTTTTATTAATTTCTGCTCATTTTAAAAAAAATAAATTTATTTATTTTTTATTTATTTATTTTTGGCTGCGTTGGGTCCTCATTGCTGTGCACGGGCTTCCTCCAGTTGAGGAGAGCGGGGGCTGCTCTTCGTTGCAGTGTGCGGGCTTCTCATTACGGTGGCTTCTCTTGTTGCGGAGCGCAGGCTCTAGGCGCACGGGCTTCCGTAGTTGTGGCACGCGGGCTCAGTAGCTGTGGTTCGCGGGCTCTAGGACACAGGCTCAGTAGTTGTGGCACATGGGCTTAGCTGCTCCTCAGCATGTGGAATCTTCCCGTAGCAGGGATCAAACCTGTGTCCCCTGCATTGGCAGGCGGATTTTTAACCACTGTGCCACCAGGGAAGCCCCTCTTCTACTTTCTTAACTCATTAATTTTTAACTCCTTTTTCTTTTCTGGTATATGCCTTTAAAGCTATCAATTTCCCTCTAAACTTTGTTAGCTACATCCCATAAGTTTTGGAATTTAGTGATTTCACTGTCACTTAGGTCTATGAGTTTCCTATTTTCCATTATGATGCTGTCTTTGACTTTGAAGTGTATATTTAAATTTCCAAACTATGTTTTCTCCTTTACTTACTTCTAAATTATTTCCTTGGGAATTCCCTGGTGGTCCAGTGGTTAGGACTTCACGCCTTCACTGCTGGGGCCTGGGTTCAGTCCCTGGTCAGGGAACTAAGATCCCGTAAGCCACGCAGCCAAAAAATTGAAAAAAAAATTTTAATTAATAATAATAGTAAATTATTTCCTTTACATTCTATTGCATTGAATTCATAGAATGTGTCCTGTAGGATGTTGGTTATTGAGTATTTATTGAATCTTGCTTTGTGGCTTAGTGAGGGGTCAGTGTCTGCAAAAGTTCCACGCACTCCTAAAAAGAATGCATATTCTCTAATCGTTGGATACACAGGTATGACTACGTGTGCATTTCTCCCCGCCTCATGCTGCTCATTTTTAGTGGCTACCAGAGTTTGCTTGGCTATTCCTGTGTACTGACCATTTGTGCTATTTCCAAGTTGTCACTGATTCTAAAACTCTAAGTCTTGAATACTATTAAAGACCTGTATCTGTTAGCTGTTGCTGCATGACGCACTACTCCCAAATATAGCATCTTAAGATTCTGCAGCTTGGCAGTTTGGGTTGGGCTCAGCTGACAGTTTCTTCTGGTCTTGGCTGGGCCCACTCCTGCAACTGCAGTCAGCTGCTGCGTCGGCTGGGAGCTGGCTGGCTAGAGTAGCCTCAACTGGTTCACCTCTGCCCTGTAAGGTTCTTCAACCTCCAGCAGCCTTGTTCACGTGGTGGCTGAGCATGAGAGTTCTATGAGAATGAGTGGAAACTGTAGGGTCTCCTGAGGCCTAGGTTTAACATGGTTCAATATCATTTCTCCTGCATTCTGTTGGCCAACAGAAGCCACAGGGCCAGCCAGATTCAAGGTGTGGGAAAGAGATCCCTCCTCTTGATGCAAAGAACTGCAAAGCCACATTTTATAAAGAGGGGGCTGTAGGGAGAAGTGAAGGGTTGTGGCCATTTTTTCAGTCATCACAAGGCCTTTGATGTCCAAGTCTTTCTTTTCCCACTCTCCTCCACTATCCACAATCTCCCTTCCCTTCAGGTATCTGCCGACCCTCACCTCCCGACCCAGAAGGCCTTTCTAGACTATTCCCACCCATCCTTGTATCCCTGCCCAGCACAGCTACTGCTCCTGGGGTCCCCAGGGAGGTGACAAAACTGTTTATCTGCTTGGTTTGGGGCAAGAGCCGTGTCCACCCTTCCCAGGGGAACATCATCCAGGCTGCTGGTCCCCAGGCTAGGAATGGAAGGGGCCCATGAGAGGGTTTCTGAGCCACTGTGTCTCCTGCAGCTCGTGTGGGCCACCTCGAGCCAGCTGGGCTGTGGGCGGCATCCCTGCTCTGGGGCCCAGGCTGAGATGGAAGCCTTTGTCTGTGCCTACTCTCCCGGGTAAGCCTCCGCCATGGCAGCTGCCCTGCCATCCCCTGCTGGGCTGCGGGGTAGGGGATGCTGTCACCCGGGGTGAGACACTCACCCACCCACCCACAGGCCTTCAGCCCTTGGTCTGCACCCCTGCTGGGAGAGGGAAGAAGGAGGAAAGGGAGAGGGCGCAGAAGCGGGCAGCACCCTGCAAGATTCTGGCCACGCAGAATGTGGCTTCTTCTCAGGTGCCCCTTCCTGGAGGCACCACCCAGCGTTCAGAGCATCTGCCCAGTATTAGTCTGGAGGCCATCCTTCCTTTCCTAGGAAATCTCCCTGTCTCACCAGCTCCCTGCCTTCCTGGTTGGGCCGGAGGGAGCTGAAGGGGCTGGCGGGGCAGGCAGCAGGCCCGAGGCCAGGTCCCTCTAGCCTCTGCTTGCTCTCACAGAGGCAACTGGGAGGTCAACGGGAAGACCATCGTCCCCTACAAGAGGGGCGCCTGGTGCTCACTCTGCACGGCCAGCGTCTCGGGCTGCTTCAAAGCCTGGGACCACGCAGGGGGGCTGTGTGGTAAGTGCCCCACCCTGCCTGCCTCGGGCTGGGGCAGCTTGACCTGGTGATCCTGGAGGAGGCAGGCAGCATCCTGACGGACTGTCCCAGAAGCCCCGCCCTCAGCCCTCGGGGAGGCACCTGCCTGGCCTGCCGGGGAGAGGCGCCCGCTCAGCGTTTCCTTCTTATCCGACCAGAGGTCCCCAGGAACCCATGTCGCATGAGCTGCCGGAACCACGGACATCTCAACCTCAGCACCTGCCACTGCCACTGTCCCCCGGGTTACACAGGCAGATACTGCCAAGGTGAGGGGCACCAGGAGTTCTGGACTGTGACCAGCCGGGGGGCCCAGGGAGCGATCCTCGCACAGGGTATCCTCATCCAATAAGCATCCACTGAGCACGACGGTCTGCCGGGCCCTGCGCTGTGCAGGGAGTTCAAAGTGCAATCAGATCGGCCCCTCAGGCTCTGGGATGGTGGGAGGAGGACAGTATGAGAATCCAGAAGTGGATTCCTTCCCCACTGTCCCCCACCCCCAAGCTCTGTGACCATGAGCAGGTCCACTCCCAAACCCCGATTTGCTTCTCTCTACAAGATCAAACCAAAGATGCCAAATGTGGCAGCGGCTGGGAGCCCAGTTGGGTTCCATCTCTGGGGGGCGGGGGGTGTTCTTGCTGTGGTTGGCCGTTCTGCGCACATCCGTGGCCTGTGAGGGGCAGCCTGGGGCCCAGTGGCCGCCAGCTGAGTGCCGTCCCCTCCCCTGCCCCATCCTGGCAGTGCGGTGCAGCGTGCAGTGCGTGCACGGCCGGTTCCGGGAAGAGGAGTGTTCCTGCGTCTGTGATGTTGGCTATGGGGGAGCCCAGTGTGCCAGTGAGTCCTGCCGCAAAGCCCCCCGACAAGACGAGCCCCTCCCAGGACCCCCTCAGCCGGTGCTGGGTCCGGCTCGGACCAGCTCACAGGAGCCCATCGTACGCACCTCTTCCCCATTTCCCGATCAGTGACGTCACAGTGGTAGCTTGAACTTGGCCATGGTGGGAGTCTTTACACCACCACAGAAATGGCAATGCTAAAATCATCGACTTTTTTTTTTTTGAGAGAGAGCTGGTTGTTACACATTTACCGGCACACCACTGACCCCAACCCCCTCTCCTGCTTGGTGGCCAGAGGAAGGGGTACCTTGAGCTTAACATCCTGGCAGGACCGGAAGGGTAATGATTCGGAGGTGCCCACACACAAAATCAGGCTTCCCTCCCCCCAGCCAAGGTGCATTTTCCCTTCCACACCTGTGACCTGAGGATCGATGGAGACTGCTTCATGGTGTCTTCAGAGGCAGACACCTATTATGGAGCCAAGATGAAATGCCAGGTAATGGTTGGCCCCTGCGTTTCCAGGGACCACCCCCCGGGTTCTTAACAGAGGGACCCTGGGCTCAGAGATGAATTCCTTTGACTCCTCCTGACTCTCACCTTTAGTATAAAGCAGGGGTTACAACCCAGAGGCCCATGGAAGCCAGGAGGTCACTTAATGAGCTGAGGGACCCAGAGACAAGGCCCCACTCAACCCCCATCTAAGGGGCCATCCTGACTCAGCTCAAGCTGCTGGCTGCCAGGCAGGAATGCAAGTTCAGGGAGGCCAGGACCTGGAATTTTTCAAGAGAACCAGAAATTCAGATTTTCACTGAGTTCTCTCAATTTATGAATGTTGGCAACCAATTCAAATGTATTAAAGACACTGAGCAGGTGAAACACAACCCTTCCAAGGGTGGGACCCTGACAGAGGAGCCGTGGGCAGGGAAGAGAAGGCAGACTCTGCTCCAAGAGGCAGGAGGCTTTGGGGGGCTGATGACAGCCCGGCCAGCACACAGATTTGACATCCAGGGCCACGGTGGGAGGCAGGATGGAAAGGAAGGGCTGGCCTGAGCTCTGGGGCCAGCATGACCCGAGCGGGGGTTACAGGGAAAGGGCGGGGTGCTAGCCCAGATTGAGAGCCAGAAAGTGCAGGACATCCTCGCCTTCTACCTGGGCCGCCTGGAGACCACCAACGAGGTGACCAACAATGACTTTGAGACCAGGAACTTCTGGATCGGTGAGTGCCTGGCTGACTGGCGGAGCGGGGAGGGATGCAACGAGTGCGGGGCTGGGACGCCTCACACCGCTCCAGGACTGTGGGCTGTGGGAACCCAGAGCACCTACCAGCGGGCAGTAAGGGTGTGGTGAGGGCTTGGGGACCGGAATGGGGCCAGTAGTCAGGCTGGTGACTCCTTTCCCTGCGGAGAGAGCCGAAGGGAGGGAGAGCCACCAGAGGGGCTGGAAGTGCTGGGAAGGGGGCTTAAGGGCTGGGGGTCGACAGGCATTGGGCAGCAGGCTCTGGGCTCAGGCCCTCATCGCAGGGAGCCTGGGCTGCCAGTGGGGCCCGGGGATCTCAGATGTGAGGCCAGCCTTGGCTGCTGTGGCTCAGGGCTCACCTACAAGACCGCCAAGGACTCCTTCCGCTGGACCACCGGGGAGCACCAGTCCTTCACCAGTTTCGCCTTTGGGCAGCCTGACAACCAGGGGTGAGTCTGGGGTGCCCTCCCTCCCCTGGGCCCACCTTCTTACCTGGGCCTGCTTGCTGAGCCTTCAGACACCGCTGAACAACCTCCACCCTGCCTGCTGCTTGGCTGAGCACCCTGAGGGTCTGGGCCTTACCTGGTGCCCAGGTGCCAGCAAGTCCGGGCACAGCTGGGTGTGGGCCCAGTGCTGAGGTGAGGTACATCCCTGACCTCCAGGGCCTCACATAAAAGAGAGGGAACCCAGGAAGGCTTCATCCATCCACAGTCCCCATCATCCCCCAGCTGGCTCTCCGTCTCTCTATTATCTGTCCATCCCTCCCCCGCACCGTGCCCCCTCTGCCTGTATCCATACACTGATTCTGCCCACCTTAGCTGGCCACCCACCTGCGTCCACTCGTGCACACATCTGCCCACCGGCCCGCCTGCACTGAGGCCCAGCCCTGGTCTTCAAAGCCCAGGACTGCCCAGGGCAGGGGGGAGGTGGTCAGGCTGTGTGGCCACCAAGGCTCCAGATGCCCCGCCCAGCTCTCCTTCAACCTCCTTGATGGCAGCCATGCCCAGGCCCCTGGCCCATCCCTAGAGGAAGCCGGCTTGGTGGGCCCCCAGGCATACCTTCTCCTGCTGGAAGGAAAAGATGTGGGCCTGTCTGTTCCAACCCCCCTGCCCCCACCCGCAGTGGCCGGCATGGCTGAGGGCTGCAGCGGTGGGTGGAGCTGTCCCCACTGCACCCCGAGAAGAGAGGAGCTGCAGCGCTCTGTGAAGCAGGCATGGAGCTTGGGGCTGGGGCTGGCTCCCAGAAGCCCCGTATGTGGGACGGGGGCACCTAAGAGGCACCTCCCTAGACGCAGGTGGCCCACTGTGGGGGAGGATTTAAGGGCTCATAATTTCATTCCTCCCCCTGAGCACTCGACGACCTTGGCAGGTTTGGCAACTGTGTGGAACTGCAGGCATCGGCCGCCTTCAATTGGAACGACCAGCGCTGTAAAACCCGAAACCGTTACATCTGCCAGTTTGGTGAGGGCCTTCCCACGGCTCCCCTCCTCCGGTCCCTGTCCCCTGGGGATATCCAGATGAACAGTCTAGAGTGTCTGAGCACACAGGGCCACGAGGACATCCTGCTCAGGGCCTCGTTGGACCTGTAGGCCCCTGAAGCACAGAGAGGGAGATTGGCCTGGGCTCAGCCACGCGGAGGCAAGACCAGAACTACAGCCCGCTGGGGATTTCGCCAAGGTCCCTTTCCTCCTGTCACTAAAGCTGCCACATGGGGACCCATCGGGTCCTTCAGCGTTCCCTGATTCCCTAGAGCACAGTGAACTACGGTGGGGACAGAGGTGAGACCTAGCCCAGAATCAGCCCCCAGCAGCACCTGCTAGAAGGATCTGGAGCTGCAAGTGGGACCATGGCTATTTCTAGACCTGGTGCAGCAGGGTCCCCATCCCAGGACTGCCTGGGCTGTCACTGACCCGTGTTCTGTTCTCTTCCTTTCCAGCTCAGGAGCACATTTCCCGGTGGGACCCAGGGCCCTGAGGCTCACCCATGCCTCTCCCCTGCCAGCACCTGGATGCACAGCCCTACTTGCCCTTCTGCCCACCTGTTTAGAACAAGGGCCGGGCTAGGACTGCAGGTCCAACAGCCAAAGAGGCCTCAGACGTTGCAGGAAGTGCGGCAGGGGGTACAAGTGAGGCCGATGGAGAGCCCGGTATAGGAGGAGGGGAGCCTGGGGTCCCCCAGCCTGCTTTTGAGTGGGAAGATGGGTCTTAATTAGGCACTGAAACAGGAGTCTGGGGCAGTGGTCAGAAGAGACCACTCTCCTCCAACTGGGCTGGACCCTCTGGAGCAGACAGAGGTTCCTTGCAGCCCAGGACGCACCCCACAAAGGATTAAACTAAACTAAGTTATGGATCAGCCGGACTTGTGAATGCTCATTGTGAAGGGGAATTCAGACAACCCAGAATGATCCCAGGAACACTGGTTTCCTCCCAGACACCCCAGTCCCATCCCTGCTCTCCCACATGACCCAGGCCGCCCTCTGGAGGTTTTCAGACTCTTAGTCCTGAATAATGCACAGATTTACAAGCCCTGCTTGTCTGCATCCCTAATTTCCAGCTCCTCTCACCACTGCCTCTGTCAGCTTTGTGTTTCTGTTCACACTTCCTCCTTGATTAATTATGCTTGCTTCTATATGTCTCTTCTTTCTTCGTGATCATCTGAACTGGGGTCTGTTATGGCCCCATCTCCTCCCTCTCCCTGTAGTGGTGAGAGGGTGAGTCCAGGCAGGTGCGAGGCTGGGAGGCGCTACCATCGGTGTGCAGAATGCACACTGTTATGTGCGAACATCGAGTTGCTTTGCTGGTTGGAAGTGTCAGTACAAGTGTGGCCTGGGCCCATGGAACCGGGAGAAGCAGATCAGTCACGGTTCTTGGCTGCAGCCAATGGAAACATAGAAACAGCTCTGGCTAGTCATGGCAGAAAAGGAATTTATCAAAAGGGCAATGATTTTTAAATGGGCAAAGGACCTGAATAGACAGTTCTCCAAAGAAGATATACAAATGGCCAATAAGCACGTGAAAAGATGTTCAACATCACTAGTCATTAGGAAATCCAAATAGAAACCACAGTGAGACACCACTTCACATCCATTACGATGGCTGTTAGCAACGAAACAGACAATAACAAGTGTTGATGAGGGTGGGGACCCACTGGAATCCTCATACATTGCTGGGGAACGTAAAACGGTGCAGCCACAGTGAAAAATAGTTTGGCGATTGTTCAAAAGTTAAACAGGACTTCCCTGGTGGCACAGTGGTTAAGAATCCACCTGCCAATGCGGGGGATGCGGGTTCCATCCCTTATCGGGGAAGATCCCACATGCCGCGGGGCAACTAAGCCCGTGCACCACAACTACTGCGCTTGCGCTCTAGGGCCCGCATGCCACAACTACTGAAGCCCACGTACCTAGAGCCTGTGCTCCACAACGAGAAGCCACCGCAATGAGAAGCCCAAGCACTGCAACAAAGAGTAGCCCCTGCTCACCACAACTAGAGAAAGCCTGCACGCAGCAACGAGGACTCAACGCAGCCAAAAATAAATAAATTAATTAATTAAAAAAAAATTAAACACAACTACCACGTGACCCAACAATTCCACTCCTAGGTATGTACCCAAGAGAAACGAAAACAAGTGCTCAAATAAATCCTTAAAACACAAAGTTCGGGCTTCCCTGGTGGCGCAGTGGTTGAGAGCCCGCCTGCCGATGCAGGGGATACGGGTTCGTGCCCGGGTCCGGGAAGATCCCACATGCCGCAGAGCGGCTGGGCCCGTGAGCCATGGCCGCTGAGCCTTCGCATCCGGAGCCTGTGCTCCGCAACCGGAGAGGCCACAACAGTAAGAGGCCTGCGTACCGTGAAAACAACAACAACAACAACACAAAGTTCATAGCAGCATTATTCACAATAGCCAAAAGGTAGAAACAACCCAAATGTCCATCAGTGGCTGAGTAGCTAACAAATCGTGGTGTATACATGCAATGCAATACTAAATCAACCATTAAAAGGAATGAAGTATTGATACATGCTACCAGGTGGACGAACCTTGAAAACATTTTAAGTGAAAGAAGCTAGTCACAAAAGGTCACATATTGCATGATTCCACTTATCTGAACTACTCAGAAAAGGTAAATCCATAGATGCAGAGACGGGTGGTTGCCAAGGGAAACAGGAAAATGAGGGTATGGATTTTATTTTGAAATGATAAAAATGTTTTGGAATTTAGATAGAGGTGGTAGTTGTACAACACTGTAAATGTATTAAATGCCACTGAATTGGTTAATTTCATGTTATGTAAATTTCACTTTTTTTTTTTTTTTTTTAAGTATAATGGTTGGTCACAGGATCCTAGGGAGAGTGAGAGAGACACGCTGGGGGCCTATGTAGCCAGAAATAGCGCTCCAAATTCTGCTGCAAAGCCCATCTGGGTAGACTCCCATGCCACTGCTTCCAGGCACAGGAAATGCAGAGCCTACCCTGACAGCAGCGACACAGGAGCCACCTTTATGGCAACTAAGGTTGGCAATCCAATGCCCTTCTGAGCCTCTAACACCCCAGACGCCAGATTCCCATTCAGCTGCAGCCTCTCCCATCAGCATTCCCGGCGCTACAGCGCTTCCCTCACCAATGTATTTCTCAGTGCCTCGGCAAAGGACGCGCTTGGGGCCGTCCCAGGGTTTCTAGGTTGGGGTGTCAGTGAGCAGGTCCTACCTGAAAAGTCCATTCCAACATTCTCATCTGGAGGCGAGAGAGCTGAACGCCAGACTTCTCCACGTTGGACCACGGGCCAGCAGCATTGGCATCACCTGGGAACTTGTTAGATGAGCAGATTTCCAGCTGCCCCAAACCTAAGCTGAGTCTTAACAAGATCTCCAGCCACTTCAGATGAAGGCTCAGGCGTGAGAACCACTGGCAGAGGCAGAGTTCGGGTCTAAAGTCAGGCTACCTGCATTGGAGGACAGGCTCTGCCACTTACTGTGTGACTTTGGTCAAGTTATTAACACCTAGGTGGACCCATTGTCCCAGTTTGCCTGGAACTGTCCTGGTTTTTGCACTCGAAGTCCCACATGCTGGGAAACCTCTCCATCCTAGACAAACCAGGACAGTTGGTCACCCGAAAACATCTCTCTGCCTCATGATTCTCTTCTGTAAAATGAAGATAATAAAATGAGTTAATACATTAAAGTGTTTGAAACAAAGCCTGGGGAGAGTAAACACTGATGAATATCAGCTGGGCTGAGCCAGCGCCGTCATTTCTCAATTCCTCCATCAACATTAGACTATCTAAACCTCATTTGTTAACTCAGTAAATTTGTTAAATAAATGAAGTGCTTAAAACTGTCCCTGGCAGAATAGTAAATGCTCAGTAAGTTTTCGCTATTCTTATTCGTATTATTATCTATTAGCTTTTAGCTAATATTATTCAGCCACAATTGAGTCCAGGCTTTAAGCAACCATCAGATGATGCAAACAATTGGAACCATCCCAGCCACTCAGGGTAGCCCCATAGAATCCTAAATATCGGTATGTTCAACCAGACTTCCCTGGTGGTCCAGTGGTTAAGACTCCGTGCTCCCAGTGCAGGCTGGGCCTGGGTTCAATCCCTGGTCAGGGAACTAGCGCCCACATGCCGCAGCTAAAGATCCCACATGCCACAACTAAGAAATGGCACAACCAAATTTAAAAAAAAAACAAAACATTCAACCCCATTTAACATTTTCTTCCTTCCCCACTCTCCACCCTCAGAATCCATTCCCAGATCATTTTGCAGATTTTGTCAATATAAATTAGCAAAATCTCATGGTTCTTCTGGTGTTTCAATATCGTCCTCCCAGATTTGAAGTCATCGGCCCCCTGGGGCCTGCTGCGATATGACTTGTTATTTAAGTCTGGAGAAAATGAGGGGTGATGGGGTAGGACACACAAGGGGTCTCCTTCAGGGCAAGGTCATCACAGAGTGTATTTTTTAAGGAAATGCTAGCTGCTGGCCTGGTTGCACATGTGCAATGGAAGGGGGGAACCCAGGCTGAGCAAGGCCCTGCCACCAGCAGCACATGGCTTCCCAGCTCACCCAGGGCACCTGCATTCAGGTGGCCAACTTGGGAAGCAGGAGCGCTGATGGTCACTTGGAGGATGCTATGGGTCAGGCATGAAAGTGGTGCACATCCCGCCCTCCCATTGCCACTGGCCACACCTCAGCCATGCAGCACACTAACTGCAAGGGAGGGTGGGCAACTCCACCTAGATGTGCACCCAGGAGGAAAGGGATCTGGGTCTGGCAAAGAGCTAGTGAATTTCTGCTACCAGGACCTTCAGAATGACCAAGAAGAGTCCCTCTGGTTGGCAAGGGAACCTCTGTAGCAGTGGGGGTCCTGAGTCTTCCACACCTTCCCGCAAAGCCCTCCACTCTCTCTGCTCCCCACTCTCCACTCTTTCCCAATTAGAGACCCACAGAGGGTGTGAAGCCACCTCATGGTGTCATTTTATAACCATTGATTAAGCCTTAAGTTTGGGTTGTAACTCTCTCAGCCTTGCAGCCACAAGATATAAAAATTCCCTGATTTTCTAACCATGTCTTGAGCCGCACATTTGGACTTTGATCTTGTCTTTCCTTTACACTGTTGGTGCTGTTAGCACACAGCCTGCCTAACAGCCCTTGACTTCAGGGTAATCTTTATATTCTTCTATGGCAAGAGCCACCAGGTCCCGAAAGCCTTGCCCTTGATGGGCGCTTTGTTCTGGGGACCACAGGATTAACTGTCTCGCCATGGCATGCCGTGGGCTACTGGTGTCCTGTCCCTTAATACTAGCTGGATTTTCACTGTCCTCTGGCCACTTGCCAGGCTTCCATCACCCCCATTTCCCACAGGGCTTCTTGTTCCATCGACCTCTAGTCCTGTTTTTGTATCAATCAAGGTTCTTAACTGTAAGCAACAGAAACTGAGTCTGGTGACTCTAAGCAGAAAAGGAATTTGTCCAAGTTACTGGTTAGCTCCCAGGAGTTCTGGAAGGTTGGAGGATCAGATCTGGAAGAGACCCTACTGCCTCTGCTGGGCACAGATGCCACAACGGGCATCACCAACGAGGGATGGAGGTGCCATCACCTTTGAAAGCCGGATATAGCTGCTGCCACTGCCGCCATCAATTGCTGAGATGACCTTCTCCCACCGGCAGCTTTACCTTGAGTTGGGCACGTGGCTCTAATTGGAGGAACCACGTCATGTGCCCAGGACCTTGCTGCAAGGGAGGTTGGGAAAAGGAGGCAGACAGGGGCATTTTCAGCTTCTTTCAGGGAGGCAGCCTCCGTCTTCAAGCTGGGGGATACCTCTAACACAGGAATTGGACTCCGATGTGGGATGGCCAGGAGAATGACTCAGGTCCACTGCAAGAAGCCACTTGGTACACCTGGGCCCCTGGGCCCCTGGCCTGCAGCACTCGCCCTGTCATCCCACGTTCTAACCAGGGGCCTCGCCAGCCTTTGGAGTCTGTGCAGGGTAAGGTGGGTAATGGAACATCCCCATGCAAAGGCAGTGTGGCCTGGAGGTCCTGACAGAATCAGGCTATGCTTGTAGCCAAGCCTACCAGTAAGTGTCTTTCAGTAAGTCCTCTAACTTCTTGGAACACGTAGTGATTGCCAGGTAGGCGACTGAGATCTCATTACTCCTCTCAAGTGGCTCTCCATGTGACCCTGGGCACATTCGGTAGCCTTTCTATAAGATGGGGAGCAGCTACCCTGCAAGGTTGTTGTGAGGATTAAATGAGATGATGGATGTAAGTTTGTAGCACAATGCCTGGCAAATAGCTGGAATTCAATCACTGTTAGCTGCCGACTACAATTTTTTTTTTTTTGCGGTACGCGGCCTCTCACTGCTGTGGCCTCTCCCGTTGCGGAGCACAGGCTCCGGACGCGCAGGCTCAGCGGCCATGGCTCACGGGCCCAGCCACTCTGCGGCATGTGGGATCTTCCCGGACCGGGGCACGAACCCGTGTCCCCTGGATTGGCAGGCGGACTCTCAACCACTGCGCCACCAGGGAAGCCCCCGACTGCAATTTTAATACTGGGGATGATACAATTATCCTTTTCTTTCTTTCTGGGAGCTCTTTGCAAATAAGTGAACTATTTTGTATCCACCTCATGAATTCAGGGTGGATGTGTCTGGGAGTCAACTCAGGGAACTGTGGGGACCCGTTGTTCAGTATGTCCACCCCCTTCTGCTCCTCTCCTTTTTCCTTATTCTTGTCCTTCCGTCAGCTTGGCCTCTCTGTTTCACCCTTCTTCTGTCTTCCCACCGGACTGCCAACCTCCCCATCCTTGCACCATTTGTTGTCACTCATTATGACTCGCGTTCATTAACTGTCCTACCCATGTTCCGTGCAGTCAAGCACTCACAACCTGGGGGCATACAGGAGGGTGTCCCTTGGGAAATCTGTCTGGGAATCTTTGTGAGAGGTGAGGATGGAGCAAAGACCTCCACCCCATTTCCTGATTCTTGGTCCCTATGATGGTTAATTTTATGTGTCAACTTAATTGGGCCATGGGGTACCCAGACACTTGGCCAAATATTATACTGGGTGAGTCTGTGAGGGTGTTTTTGGATGAGATTAACATTTGAATCAGCGGACTGATAAGTTTCCTCCTTTTGTAATAGATTGAGTAATGTGGACAAGAGCATTTGGTCTTTCCAAGAAGAAGAGGGAGAGGATAAGGGAAGAAGTAACAGCAGGAAAGAGTGTACAGTCCTGGGCTTCCCTGGTGGCGCAGTGGTTGAGAGTCTACCTGAGGATGCAGGGGACACGGGTTCGTGCCCTGGTCCGGGAAGATCCCACATGCCGCAAAGTGGCTGGGCCCGTGAGCCATGGCCGCTGAGCCTGCGCGTCCGGAGCCTGTGCTCCGCAACGGGAGAGGCCACAACAGTGAGAGGCCTGCGTACCGCAAAAAAAAAAAAAAAAAAAAAAAAAAAAAAAGAGTATACAGTCCTGTTCTGGTCATCTTGGGAAAGCTGTCTCCTTCAGCTGCTGTCTGCTTCAATTCCTGGTGAAATTTGATTCAGAGGTCTTCAGCGCTTGATTATATCGGACTGGATGTCAGTTGGAGCCTTCTTTAACTGTGAGATGTATACCCAAGGCTTGTCTCAAGTTTGGCTGCCATCTGGGTAGTGAGGAGGACCTGGTATAGGCCCTTCCAAGGACATTTAAGGGCAGTCTTTGTTCTTACTGATGTCAAATCAGAAGGGTGGGAGAAAATTGGAAACAGTTTGGAGATTTATAGTCAGATATTTGAGGAAACTAGAAAAGTTTAGAATCCAGTTCAGCTTACAGCTGTATAAAAAAACCTTGAAACTTTATCATTAACAGGACAAGAATCTAATGTCTACAAAGTTGTAAACACAATTTCTCTCTCAATAATTATTACCCTTTTTATCAAAGATAATCATAGTAAAACTAATTTGTTTGTAGTAAATTTGGCTTGATTATTTACAAAAATACAGCAAGAATAGTGATTGACCATATAAGCCCTTTTTTTTTTTTTTTTTTTTGGCCATGCAGCTTGAGGGATCTTAGTTCCCCAACCAGGGATTGGACCCGGGCCATTGGCAGTGAAAGCACAGAGTCCTAACCACTGGACCGCCAGGGAATTCCCTCATATAAGCCCTTTTTAAGATTACTTTGCTGGAACCTTGTAATCAAGGTACTAGGCTGATTTTTCCAAGCAGTTCCTTAAAATTGTCTGGTCATACCTGAATCTATGCATATCTCTCTTGAATTTGATAATCCAGTCAAAGCCTTGGTAATATAGCCAATATTTCCAATTGTTTTCTATTACTAGGAGAATAGATTCTTATTGAATTTATGCAAATACATATATTGCCAGGAAAAATAAGAATATTTAATAAGAGTTTCCAAATTCTGGAGGAATCAATTAGGGAGAAAAAGATAATGTTTCTTCTTTGTTTACAAAGGTATATTTTACCAAATTGCTGTAAGTCATAGATGCTGAAGAGAAGTTTCCTTAAATCTGGAAAAGTAAAACATTGGAGAACCAGCATAAAAAGTCATAAAAGTTACAATCATCCTCATTAGTTAATTTAGTCTCCTGTAACTAATTCTTGTTGATCTTGATCTTGGGTTAGCAGCTTTATGAATCAATCAGTTTTTCATTAAAGTTTTAGAAGTTTTTACCAGTTCAGCATTATGATCTTAAAGTTATAAGAAACCTACATTCTAGGGACTTCCCTGGTGGTCCAGTGGTTAGGACGCTGTGCTTTCACTGCCAAGGACCTGGGTTCAACCGCTGGTTGGGGAACTAAGATCCTGCAAGCCGTGCGGCATAGGAAAAAGGGAAAAAAATTGTGAATCACTATATTGTACACCTGTAACTTATATAATATTGTGCATCAACTATACTTCAATTTTTAAAAATTTTTTAAAATAAAAAATAAGAAGACAACTTTTCTAAGTAATCAAAGATCTGATAAAGACAAAGCACAGAATCTTATTGTTTCTTAGGCAGATTACCTCAAAGGCAAAGAAACTTTGTCGTCTTTTATTTATTTATTTATTTTTCGTTACCTTGGGTCTTCGTTGCTGAGCGCGGGCTTTCTCTAGCTGTGGTGAGTGGGGGCTACTCTTTGCTGCTGTGGACAGGTTTCTCATTGCGGTGGCTTCTCTTGCTGCAGAACACGGGCTCTAGGCTCACGGGCTCAGTAGTTGTGACTTGCAGCCTCAGTAGTTGCGGCACACGGGCTCAGTAGTTGTGGCACGTGGGCTCTAGAGCGCAGGCTCAGTAGTTGTGGCGCACGGGCTTAGCTGCTCCGTGGCATGAGGGATCTTCCTGGACCAGGGCTCGAACCCGGGCCCCCTGCATTGGCAGGTGGATTCTTAACCACTGCACCACCAGGGAAGCCCAAGAAACTTTGTCTTCTTAACGGAGAGAAAAACCAAATTCTAATTTTGCACCAGTGTAGTTTTGATATTAAAATTCATTTAAATTTATTTTAATTTTAGCCAGCTTGACCATACATTAAAATTCCTTTTCAAAGATTCGTTTCCCATAAACTTTCTATAACTTGTTTCCATTCAGCTTTGTTCTATCTTTTTTGTTTTTTGCTGATGATTTCAACTTTATTAGTTCAGATGTTATTGTCTCAATTTCAAAAACTTACAAATCTTATCTAGAAAAGAAATGATAAAAGGCAGTTGTTACAGAATAATTACAGATTTACGTTTAGAGGCTCACATAATTACCTATGCATTCCATTAAATTAATATAAACTCCTTCCACATAATATAGTTAAAATAAACCATACACTTTTTGAAAATTACAGTATGAGATTCACTTGTGTCAAAGGTTCATCCTGACATTGCTCTGCTAGACTGGGAATAATAGAACAGGCAGGGGCAATAAGATCCCCCCATTTTCAGAAGAAAGTTGCTCTAAGTTGAGTAGCAGAATAAAGATTTGAAAGATGGGACCCACAACCTATAAATAACTGGGAAGCCACCACCAGAATTTCCAGCTTTGCAAGTAGTTATAAGAAACGGGGGATGTGGGAGTTCTCTGGTGGCCTAGTGGTTAGGATTCTGGGCTTTCACTGCCATGGCCCAGGTTCAAGCTCTGGTCAGGGAAGATCCTGCAAGACATGTGGCAAAAAAAAAAAGAAAAAAATATATATATATGATGAAAAGACCCAGAATTGCCAAAGAAATCCTCAGGGAAAATAACAATGCTGGAGGTATAACCCTCCTAGACAATATTACAAAGCTACAGTCATCAAAACAGCATGGTTTTGGCACAAAAACAGACATATGGATCAATGGAACAGAATAGAGAGCCCAGAAATAAACCCACACAATAACCCCACACATTACGTCAGTTAATCTTCAACAAAGGAGGCAAGAATATACAATGGAGAAAAGTCAGTCCCTTCAGAAAGTGGTGCTGGGAAAGTTGGACAGCTGTATGTTTTTTTTTTTTTTTTTTTTTTTTTGTGGTACACGGGCCTCTCACTGTTGTGGCCTTTCCCATTGCGGGGCACAGGCTCCAGATGCGCAGGCTCAGCAGCCATGGCGCACGGGCCCAGCCGCTCCACGGCATGTGGGATCTTACCGGACCAGGGCACGAACCCGTGTCCCCTGCATCGGCAGGCAGACTCTCAACCACTGCGCCACCAGGGAAGCCCGACAGCTGTATGTAAATCAATGAAGTTAGAACACTCCCTCACACCATACACAAAAATAAACTAAAAATGGCTTAAAGAATTAAATATAAGACATGACACCACAAAACTCCTAGAAGAGAACATAGGCAAAACATTTTCTGACATAAATCATATCAATGTTTTCTTAGGTCAGCATCCCAAGGCAAAAGAAACAAAAGCAGAAATAAACAAATGGGAGCTAATCAAACTTATAAGCAAAGGAAGCACAGCAAAGGAAACCATAAACAAAACAAAAAAGATAACCTACAGACTGGGAGAAAATATTTGCATACAGTGCAACCGACAAGGGCTTAATTTCGAATATATACAAAAAGCTCATACAACTCAATATCAAAGAAAAAAAAAACCAGTCAAAAAATGAGAGGAAGACCTAAATAGACATTTCTCCAACGAATTCATACAGGTGGCCAAAAGTCACGTGAAAAGATGCTCAACATTGCTAATTATTAGAGAAATGCAAATCAAAACTACAATGAGGTATCATATCACACCAGTCAGAATGACCATCATCAAAAAGTCTACAAACAGGGCTTCCCTGGTGGAGCAGTGGTTGAGAGTCCACCTGCCGATGCAGGGGACACGGGTTCGTGTCCCGGTCTGGGAAGATCCCACATGCCGCCGAGCCGCTAGGCCTGTGAGCCATGGCCGCTGAGGCTGTGCGTCCAGAGCCTGTGCTCCGCAATGGGAGAGGCCACAACAGTGAGAGGCCTGCGTACTGCAAAAAAAAAAAAAAAAAAAATTGTCTACAAACAATAAATGCTGGAGAGGGTGTGGAGAAAAGGGAACCCTCCTACACTGTTAGTGGGGATGTAAATCAGTGCAGCTACTATGAAAAACAATATGGAGGTTCCTTAAAAACAATATGGAGCTCCTTAGCAACTTAAGTTGCTAAGACATGCAAGCAACCTAAGTGTCCATCAACAGAAGAATGGATAAAGAAGATGTGGTGTATATATAGACAGAGGAATACTATTCAGCCATAAAAAAGAATGAAATAATGCCATTTGCAGCAACATGGATAGACCTAGAGATTATCATACTAAGTGAAGTCAGAAAGAGAAAGAAAAGTACCATATGATATCACTTACATGTGGAATCTAAAATATGACACAAATGAACTTATTTACGAAAGAGAAACAGACTCACAGACATAAAAAACAAACTAACGTTTACCAAAGGGGAAGGGGGAAGGGATAAGTTAGGAGTATGGAATTAGCAGATACACACTACCATATATAAAATAGAGAAACAACAAGGATTTACTGTATAGCACAAGGAATTATATTCAATATCTTGTAATACCACATAATGGAAAAAAAACCAAAAAAGAATACGCATATATATAAAAAAAGAACCACTTTGCTGTATACCTGAAACTAACACAATATTGTAAATCAACTATACTTGAAGTAAAAAAAAAAAAGAAATGGGGGATGTGTATATCAACTATACTTCGATTAAAAAATAGAATAAAAAGGGCTTCCCTGGTGGCGCAGTGGTTGAGAGTCCGCCTGCCGATGCAGGGGACACGGGTTCGTGACCCGGTCCGTGAAGATCCCACATACCGCAGAGCGGCTGGGCCCATGAGCCAGGGCCACTGAGCCTGCGCGTCCGGAGCCTGTGCTCCGCAACAGGAGAGGCCACAACAGTGAGAGGCCCGCGTACCGCAAAACAAAACAAAACAAAAACAATAGAATAAAAAAAGAGAAATGGGGTATGTTCTTTTAAATAAGGATTGCTACTTGGCTGTAAATTTGAAAAGACAAGGCAACAAAGTATGAGCCTATCAACAAGTGATTATAGCCTGGCACTGAGAAGTTATCACTGAGTGTGTCCAGGGCAGAAAGGGTGGTTGTTCTTGTATTGGCCTTTTCAGCTGGCTGTAAGACCCTTTTGTTGCTCCATTTACTGTGGTATAAGAGTAAATGGAGGGCTTCCCTGGTGGCGCAGTGGTTGAGAGTCCGCCTGCCAATCCAGGGGACACGGGTTCGAGCCCTGGTCCGGGAAGATCCCACATGCCACGGAGCAACTAAGCCCGTGCGCCACAACTACTGAGACTGTGCCCTAGAGTCTGTGAGCCACAACTACTGAAGCCCGCGCACCTAGAGCCCATGCTCCACAACAACAGAAGCCACTACAATGAAGACCGTGCACAGCAACGAAGACCCAACACAGCCATAAATAAATTAATTAAAAAAGAAAAGAGTAAATGGACCCTTTTGTTGCTCCATTTACTGTGGTATAAGAGCAGTTGCTTTCAAATGTGTTGGATCATTCCACAATAAGAAATATTATGGCCCAGCATACACTTATGTATATAAAAACATATAAGTAACTGAAATAAAAGTTAAATAAACTGTATTTCCTATTTTCAGTGTATGTCATGCATGCACTCTATTTTGCATTTCATGAAATTATTCTCTTCTATTTATATATATATAAAAAACAAATCTATAATAAATTTATCTATAAATTACAGATAAAATTGAAGATATATATTATTAATTTATCTATATAGGTACAGACAATATGTATATGTTCTATTTAATTAAACGTTAATCAAATTCACCAATGGTCTGTGATCACAATTTGAAAAACAAGAAGTTACAATAAGTCCTGGGGCTTCCCTGGTGGTGCAGTGGTTAAGAATCTGCCTACCAATGCAGGGGACACTGGTTCGAGCCCTGGTCCAGGAAGATCCCACATGCCACGGAGCAACTAAGCCCGCAAGCCACAACTACTGAGCCCGCATGCTGCACCTATTGAAGCCCGCGCACCTAGAGCCCATGCTCCGCAACAAGAGAAGCCATCGCAATGAGAAGCCCGCGTACCACAACGAAGAGTAGCACCCGCTTGCTGCAACTAGAGAAAGCCCATGCACAGCAATGAAGACCCAATGCAGCCAATAAATAAGTAAATAAATTAATTAAATAGATTTTAAAACAAACAAACAAACAAACAAATACTAGGAATCACACGTTTTCCCAGCTTTGAACAGGAAGGGTGACTTACCAGAAAGCTTCAGGAAAACAGATTCCAATAAAGCTGGAGAGTTCAAAATGCAAAGAGAGCAGAGCTTGGATTCAGGAAAAAACTTACCTTCAAACTCCAGGGTTGACAAGAAAGCAGTGAGCTCAATGAACTCCATGGGTACCCACACCTGCTTGCTCACCAGCCTCTAAGTCATTAGAGGGCATCTCTGGATCCCACTTCTGACACCATGCAATGTCAACCTTTAAAATAAAACATCCAGTTATTTTACTGGCAAAATAGGTTTACTCAGAAATAACAGAGAATTGCAATTTGGGACAAGCATGCTATGATGTATCATAGGCAAGCCTGAAGAACAAAGGAGCGGTGCTTGCTTTTATTAAGTTTTAGGGGGAAACTGGGGAGAGCTGTTTGGAACAAAACTTCATTGGAAAAGAACAAGCGTTCAAGGTTGTGGCAGTTTCTCATTGGCTGCAAGTCGTGGTAAGAGAGTTGCTGCTGGGGCAGGGGGGAGGAAATTTCCTTCTTTTTTTTTAATTTTTTTAAAGCAGGAGAGGGAATTCACTGGCAGTCCAGTGGTTAGGACTCTGTGCTTTCACTGCTGAGGGCCTGGGTTTAATCCCTAAGATCCCACAAGCCGGACTTCCCTGGTGGTTAAGACTCCATGCTCCCAGTGCAGGGGGTCCGGGTTCGATCCCTGGTCAGGGAACTAGATCCTGCATGCCGCAACTAAAAGATCCCGCGTGCCGCAACTAAAGATCCCACATGCGGCAACAAAGATGCCACATGCGGCAATGAAGATCCTGTGTGCCAAAACTAAGACCCGGTGTAGCCAAATAAATAAATAAACATATATATTTAAATTTATTTATTTTTTATTTTATTTTTGGCTGCTTTGGGTCTTTGTTGCGGCACACAGGCTTTCTCTAGTTGCGGCAAGCAGGGGCTACTCTTCGTTGGTGCGTGGGCTTCTCATCGCGGTGGCTTCTCTTGTTGCGGAGCACGGGTTCTAGGCACACGGGCTTGAGTAGTTGTGGCATGCAGGCTCAGTGGTTGTGGCTCGCGGGCTCTAGAGAGCAGGCTCAGTAGTTGTGGTGCACGGGCTTAGTTGCTCTGTGGCATGTGGGATCTTCCTGGACCAGGGCTCAAGCCTGTGTCCCCTGCATTGGCAGATGGATTCTTAACCACTGCTCCACCAGGGAAGTCCTAAATAAATATTAAAAACAACAAAAAAAGCAGAAGATAAAATCCCCATGTGATTAATGTCCTCCTCTGTCAAAATAATTCTTATCTTCCCTCTTCCTGCTGGTTATACAGACTGCAATGAATGGTACATGTGTGCGAGTTCCCTCTTCAGAGCTTCCCAAGTCTGTTTTAAATGAGATTTTCTTTATATATTTTCACAGTGCTCATGCACTGTTGCCCTACACAGTGGACATGGGTGTGTTTTTCTGTCCTCTCCGGACATTGCAAATACGAAAGTCAAAGAAACAGACATAGAAAGCCAGACAACATGGAAGTACAGCTGTTTTCTTGGTGCATGGATATCTGTTTACTGTGTTCTGGAGGGGATAATTGGACAAGGCAGGATCATGAATGGAAGAGAAGGGCTGAGGGTGCAGGTACAGAATTGCCAGCTTCCTCCCAAATGAACACTCGATCTGGATTGTCAATGCCTCAGGGACATCGTTGCTGGTCTCCTTGTTCCTCACCATGAGCAAGCAGGTGCTGGATAACTGCTCTTGGTGATTGTGTTGCAGGAAGTCTTGTGAACAGGAAAAGGAGAAGGCTCGCATTTGTTGCTGTCTTGGCAGTTAAAAGCGGGCCATGGATGATGATCACAGATTCAGGAAGAGAGGGGGTGGGCTCAGGGAGGGGCCTCGAGGTCACAGGTGAAACTCTGGGGTCTGATCCAAACCCACAAGCAAAAGCTGGAGTTTATTTAATGGAGTTCCATTCATTTATTCAGCAGATAGCAACTGAGCACCTACTAAGTGGCCAGGCCCCAAGTGAGCTGCGGGAATACGGCCAGGAGCAGATTCCCCTCTGTCTCCCACGAGCATAGAGCTACGTGCTCAAGTGGTGAACACTGAAGGAGCCCAGAAAGGAGACGGTCTGCCCGTGCCTGGTGCACAGATGGCTGCCTTGCTCGACTTCTCAGCCCTCCTCTAAATCGGGTTCAGCTGACTCTTGACTCCCCTGCCACCAAGAGAGAGGGCAGCGGGGTGTCCCCACCCCAGACCAGGCAGGCTGCTTGCTTTAGCCACCCTGGCCGTTTCAGACGCAGCCAGCCCAGGAGCTTAGACCAGAGGCAGCTGTGGGGCGTGGGCCTGGCAGCAGGCAGGCCTGTGGGCGGGCAGACAGGCAGCATGAGAACACTCGAGAATTAACCCAAGCAGGGACGGGTGTCTCCTCAGAGGATCACGGACATGCCCTCTCCTGCCCTTTGACGGTACCACCCCCAACTTCCGAGGCCTGGGCGATGGGGTTGATTCCCGTGGTAATTTGGGGGAAACAGTAGAGCAGCCTCCCCCTCCTCGGGGGTTTTTCGTTTTGAAGTTAGCCAAAGGGACTGTCTGTCTCAGAACCATGGTCCCCTGAGGATGCGGATGACCCCTCTGGAGCCGGAGCCCAGCTCTGAATAGGTGGGCCCAGGGCCTGGAGGCCAGGTCAGGCTGCCCACTGCCTGGGGATGGGCGCTCCACTGCACTGCCTCTCGGGGGGCGCTCCACCGCCTCAGAGCGGAGGCGCGGGGAAGGGCCGGCCCGGAGGCGAGCGGGGCCCAGGTGCACTTGGCCCCATTTTCCGGCAGCCCTCCCTCTCTCTCTCCTGCTCTGTCCCACTCTTTGGCTCTCTCTTCAGATTGAGACATGGCTCGGGAGCCCAAGCCCGGCCCTGCCGGGCCAGGCCAGAAGAGGCCATGGGGCAGAGCCATCTCCTGGTGAGTCTGCCTGGGGTTGCCTACCGGGGAGGGAGTCTGATCACCAGCTTGTTTGGGGCTCTGGGCTCCCCTGGGACAGAATGAGAACCCCAGGAGGCTTGCTCAGTGCGCTGCCTGCCCAGCCGGCCAGGCTGCTCGTCCTACTCTGTGGTACCGGAGGAGGTCCGGTCTCCCTTGGCCACAGGTTTTGTCTGCAAACTGGGGGGAGGGTCAACCCAGCTCATTCCAAGGCCCCTTCTAGCTGACACAACCCAGCCACCCTCCTGCTGGTGGTGCCCTCTCCTCTCGCCTGGACCCGGGGGTGTGAGTCCTCCAAGGGGAGCCTCACCTGTGGGGTGCTCGGGGGCTTTTTCTGGGTATACATGTTTGGGAAGTAGACAATGGGAACCTTTCTGGATGAAATCTTCCCTCTAACTTGGGAAGCTTCAAGGAATTTTAAAGAAACCTTTAAACATGTTTAGAAAGGAGCTCACCAACCTCTGCCAGCCAACGTGCCATTTTCACAGGCATAACGAGGGTGTGTGTGAACCAGTGGTCCCTTAGTCCCCTCAGCTGGGAGCCTGTGATGTCTGTGATCAGCTCCTGGCCTGTCTGTGGGCATTTGAGTGGTTTCTGTCTTGCCAGTGGTGGAGGCAGGGAGGCAGTGGGGCAGGTGGTTGCTGTTAGGTACAGCATCGTGTAAACAGCCTGCTGCCGAAGGTTCTGGTTTCTTTTGGGTTTTTGTTTGTTTGTGGGGGTTTTTTATAATTTTTTTATACTTAATTTACTTTTCTTATTTATTTTTTTATTTTTGGCTGCGTTGGGTCTTCGTTGCTGTGCGCGAGCTTTCTCTAGTTGCGGCGAGCTGGGGTTGCTCTTCGTTGCGGTGTGCGGGCTTCTCACTGCAGTGGCTTGTCTTGTTGCAGACCATGGGCTCTAGGCGAGCAGGCTTCAGTAGTTGTGGCACATGGGCTCAGTAGTTGTGGCTCGCAGGCTTAGTTCCTTCCATGGCACGTGGGATCTTCCTGGACCAGGGCTGGAACCCATGTCCCCTGCATTGGCAGGCAGATTCTTAACCACTGGACCACCAGGGAAGTCTGGTTCTGGTTTCTTTTGGGTCTCATCTCCTCAGAAGTGCGATGGCAGGGCTGGGTAGAGGCTACTCTGAGAAGCCTCTGCACCTCCAGGTGGACCTCGAGAGACATTAGGCCAAATCTCTCCCTGCCTGCGGCAGCCAGAAGATCTACATCATCTTTGCCGGCATGGACTGCTTTTTCACTGTGTTGTTTTGGGCTGATGAGTAGATGTGTACTCGTAGTTTTTAAAGCTTGCGTTTCTTCAGTGATGCTGAACTGCATATGCGGTGTGTTGGTTTGCCTCGAGTCTCGTGCATGAGACTCTCATCTGGGAGTTGATACAGTTTGGTAAATTTCCGTCTGAGGGCAGGTAAGTGGTTTCTTCCCATAGTTCTCTGCTGTATTTTTTCACACGGCCGCTTTGAGGCTGGGTTAACCCTTCCTCAGTTCTTCAGTTCCAGTTGTCTTCTCCAGATTTCATGTCCCCCCACCCCCTTGCCTAGCAGGCTCGGACCCAGTCCTGTAGGTGCAGGTGGGAGAACAGGGGAGCAATGGGCAGTGACGCCAGCTGTCCTGCAGGAGCTCAGATTCCATTCGGAGGGGTGCCTGGCATTCAAGGCCTGGGGCAGGGGTGGCTTCCTTAAGACCCATGTGTCCCTAGGGGACTCCAGTGGGGAGAATGAAACCCTTCTCTGGGGACCAGGGCAGCATGTCTGGAGCAGCAGCCTGTTGCTGTGGCTCTGGCCCCTTTGGATAGTCACCCAAAGAGGGGTGGTTCGGGGATGGGGTTCTGGTGGCCCCTGAGCTGTTGGATGACTTCTCTGTGAGAACTGGTCAAGTCCAGGCCTTGTGTCTTGGGTCTCAAAATGGCATTTGTCAACCTGGAGGGAAAGGTTTGTGGTGGAAGGACTGCCCCAGGTCCCCTCCCCGCCCCACTCCCCCCACTTGGCCCCTGAGGACACTGAGGGAGGTGGCTTGACCTCTGCCCACGGGGTCATACTGATGGTGCATTTTATTTCTCTTATTGTGGGAAGTCCCAGCTTGCACTGTAATCATTAGCCCAGACCAGGGGACAGATGTGACTGCAGACCCTGTGTGACCAGGCCACTGCCCCTTAGGGAGAGGATCAAGGCCACACGCCCAGGGCACAGGCCTCAGCCCTGGCTGATGCCCTCCCTGGGGGCAGGGGCAGAGAAGGGATGACCCCAGGCCGGGAGGGACCCTCTACCTACAGCAAGCTGGAGCAGCGAATACCACCTAACCTCTAACCCGCAAACATCCTGCCTTCGTCTCAACTCCGGTAGCTCCCAAGTCTGTGCTCAGCAGTCAGTGAATTACCATTCCTTTACCATTAATTTTTAGGTACTCTACAAAGTCATTTTAGGAAAAAAAGTGAGGAAAAGGTGTTTAAAGAAAAGTGTGCTTCTTGCATTGGCCTCCCACGTGGCAGGCAAGAATTCTACCACTGAACCACCAATGCTGTTGTAGGATAGGGTTCATCGAGGTAGCTCAGGTGGTCGGCTACTGGTCCCTCCCCATCTCCCTCCCCTCCCCTCCCCTCCAGCTGTCTGATCTCTGATGAGGTTTCAACCCAGTCAGGGAGAGGGGGGCCCCCATAGCCAGCCCAAGGCGGCCGGACAAGCGAGAATTTTCCCGGAGTGGTCATGCTCAGCTGAGACTTGTACTCAGCTGAGACTCGTAACCTTGAGCTGTCCTGGCCCCCAGCTGTCCCAGCTGGGTTGCTGCTGACCCTCAGGGAGCTGCCTGTTTCCTGCACCGTGCCCCGGACCCTGACCCCAACCCCAGAGCGCCGAAGGGATGGGTACCTGCCCTCCCACTTTCCGTTCTCCAAGGATGGGCCTCCCACCGCCGGAATCAGCATCCCAGCAGCTCCTGGGCCGCCCACCAGACTTCCTGAAGCCAGAAAGCGGGGGCGGGGTTGGCCGGAAGTCTCATCCACAGGCTCGGGAACCCACGGCATGAAGGCGAAGGGGCCCCCTAATGTTCCCTATTCCGCTCCAGTGGCTTCCATAGGCCTTGCCCCTCATCAGCTGGGCCTGAGCTGGTGGTGTGGGCGCACAGTCCCAGAAAGTTATTTCAGAAACTTTACTGCCCCCAGCTTGCAGCCCCTCTCCTCCCCATCAACTCCTCACTTGCCTTAACTGAAGCCTCAGGCTGCACCCGAACTGCCTGCAGCTGTATCCCGACAGGATCTTCCTGCCCAAGCCGGACCCAGCTGTCCCTCTGCACCCATCTTCCTTTCCCTCCTAGGCACCAGTTCCCTGGAGGTGCATGGTTCATGAGAGCAGGGGTGAGGCCAGGCAGTGACAGCCTGGGACCTTCCAGACTCAGCCTCTTTCCCAGGGCCTGGAGCGAAGGGAAGGTGGCCTGGCCACGGCCCTAACCCTGCCTGTCTGGCCCTTCCAGTGCTGAGCCCTGCATCCTGGCGATTCCCACGCAAGGATTAAAGGCTCTCTCCATGGCTTTGAGCCCTGACTTAACTCTTCTCTTTCATCCTTTGCCAGACCAAGAACCAGAATAAGATCAGCAGTGCCTGGGTCAGGCAGAGGAGCCTTTGGACAGCCCAGACCTGGCTGGCCAGAAGCCTGTGGGCAATTGCCCCCTCCTGCCACCTGGAGGCACCTGGAACGTGCCCCTAACAGAAGCCAGCTATGGGGAAGCTGGTTTGCTGTGGTCTCCCAAAGTGACCTTGGTCAAGTCCCTAGGGGCTCTTCTGGTGAAGAATCCTGGGATTCTAAGGAAAAGCTGCATACCTCAGTTTCTCCAAACTAAACTGGAGTCGAGGCAAGGATTCTGGCCCTGGACAATGACCCTTTCCTCATTTATCTCTATTTCACCAGCAACTATGACCTGGATTACAAGCTGTACAGGGAAGATTTCCCCTACAGGTAGGTGGGTGCTGCCCCCTCAGTCCTCTGGGCAGGCAGGTGGGGCTAGTTGGCCTGACTCCCTCTCCATCCTGTCCATAGGGTATATGAATACCAGAGGATCCCTCCACTAATCAACCGTGTGCCTATCAAGATCCGGAGGACCCATATGGGCATGGGGGTCAAGCGCAACTTCAGTCCCCACAAGGCTCCCAGGAACAGTCAGCTGACCCACAAGATAAAGCGTGAGTGAGGGAGCACAGCCCTCACCTGCAGGGCTAGGGGAGAACTGGGCGGCCCCTAGCAGTGAGGATGGGTTCAGGAGTCCTCCCAGCACTGCCCTCTGCCTCCCGAACCTGACTGATACCAACTCTGGCCCCTCTCCCAGCAGTCCAGACTGCGGAGCTGTACTCCATCAGGGGAGAGCTGAGCCAGATCAAAGCCCAGGTGGACCGCCTGTTGGACAGTGTGGAGCGCATGGACCAGCTTTCAGGTCAGGTCCCCCCAAGTGTGGGCCCAGGCCACACTCTTAGCAGGCTCCAGGTTTTCCCACTCCTGAAGGTACCGGGGGTCCTGCCTCCGGCTTTCCCTGGGTGCCCGGCTCCTCCTGGGTGCCCGGCTCCTCCTCGCCCTCCCTGGAGTTCACTTCTCCCCACTCCCTCTGGGTGCCTCTGTGGCTTGAGGACCCTTTTGGCTTCTAGATTGTTCCATGACTCCCACCCACTCAGCTGTCTGGAGCCAGAGCAGTGTCCCAGCCCATCCCCATCTTGTCCTCTTGGGCCCTAGAGACCCGAGATCAGTGCTGGGCATCAAGTGGCATCTTTGGGGTTAGCTGGGGCCTTCAAATCTAGCCACTGACCAGTGACCCTCCCTGTGCAGGGACAGAGGACTGTGAACAGAACAGGGGCTCTGGGAGTAAAGGTTCCTCATGCAGAACCACTGAACCCCAGCAGGAGCCCAGGGGCCACAGGGCCCATCCAGAGGCGGACAGCTCCCAGAACAGAGACCTGGAGGAGCCAGTGAGTGGCCTGGCACCTCCCCCCATTCTCACCCTCCTTGTGTTTGGGTCCTTGTGGCCTGCTCTGTAAGGGAGGGACTTGGGTTTGTGTGGGAGACCACGATGGTGGTTGCGGGGAAGTGTCTGACTTCCATCACAGGCAATGCCCAAGAGAAGATGGGGCCCTGCCCTGTTTATTATCCCCTCTTAATTTGGGCTTGGTTGGCTCAAATGGAACAGGGGCTACAGCTGGGCAGCTGAGCCAGTTCTCGGCTGAAATACCATCTCCTCCTGGAAGGTGGGTTGGGAGGGGGCTTTGAGCATTGTACACGGAATATCACAGGTGTGCCCCGTGGCCCCAGATCCCTTGCCCAAAAACCATCTGGTAAGCCTGCCCCTGCCCACCTGCTGCCCCAGGGTCTTTGGGCTGTCTTGCTTTGTACCATACTCCCTAGGAAAGCTGCAACACACTGACCTTCCTGGACTGAGAATATCCAAACCTGGATCTGATAACAGCCTTTTGTGCAGCTTCAAAGGGCCCAAATGTTCCCTGCCCTACCATTTCCTCCTCTCCTATTGGTGGTCCCTGAGATGGGCCAAGCCCCTACTGTTGCTAGGGTCATCTCAGCAAGGCTGGGGCTGCTGGGGGGTTAGCAGTGAGGAGCTTCCTTTCCTCCACTTGCCTAGCTCTGGCCTGTGGGCTCCAGGGGACACTTACTGCTGCCCAAGACTGAATCACATCCAGGAAAAGACTGGGGTAGGTGGAGAAAATGCCTTCTCCTGTCTGGTGGTCCTCGGTTCGTTCCCAAGTCTCAGGAAGAATCTACAGTAGCCCTGAGATGTCAAAGCTGCCAAGGAAGGGAGGCGGGGATGAGAGACTGGGAGTTGTTAGCAGATGGCCCTCCCTTTCCCAGCCATACCACACCTCTCAGCCCTCTGGGCTAGAGCCCTGCTTCTGCTTCTCCTACAGGTGAAGAATCATGCAGCAGACCAGGAAGACAGCCAGTAGAAGGCTGTAACCCCTCCACGCTCATCAGCTCCAGGCACCTTCCCGAGTGGTTCCTTTCCTTGCCTTGAGTGATTTTCCAAAGGCCTCTCAGTGGCACCCATGCAACCTATTCTGGAGCAAGGGCAACGGAAATGGAGGCACGGCTCAGCCAGACCAGCCAGGAAGCCTCCCCCCAGTGCTGGCTTTAGCTTTGGTCATGTTGCCAGACGACAGTCTGGGGACTGGCAGGGAAGGGAAGAGGCCTGCAACTGCCCAGCACCAGCTCACCACTCTCGTAAAGCTGAGGCCCACTCGTGGAAGGGGCAGCTGGACGGGGCCCAACTGGGAGCACCATCAGCCCTCTCTGACTGCAGGTACTGTTCCAGCAGCTCTTCTCCCTCTCAAAGCCCCCAATCCTGCCTGATGTCAATAGGGGTATCCTTTTTGTGTCACTTCTATCTTGTTTCTTGCTGACGTGATACCATGTATTTATTTCAGATCTGCTTTGGAAATATGTTTTATATCACTGGGGGGAAATAAAATTTATATTTTTTTTCTCTTGATCAGGGGTTCTCGGTGTGGTCTCCAAGCCTTATTCTGGTCCTTTGGCTGTCCCAGGCCAACCCTTCCTAGAGAAGCTGAGCAGGCCCGAGACACACAAGCTCAGAAGCTCACACCAAGCCAGGGCAAAAAGGGCACCAGGCTGCCCCGCTTTTCTCCAAACCAGACCTGAGCACAAACCTGCAGGGCTCAGGAGCCACAAAGGGAAGATCCTACCCTTGTGGTCAGACAGGCCAGCTCTGCCCTACAAAATGGCCAGACTCCATCTCCAGCATCCAAAAACTCTCACTCCTGGCAGTTCAAGTGCCCTCTCCCAGGAGCCAAGACTGGATGAGGGACACTAGGACACATATAAGATAATGCTGTCCCAAGCCCTTGACCCCAGGAGTCCGAGAACACACTACCCAGCTCGGAAGAGCCTTGCTCTCTTAAATCCTGTACCAAGAACAACAGAAGTTTTCAGATATAAAAGAGTTTTTGTTTTAGCTCAGATATTAAGTGGGAAAGCACAGTCCCCTTGTCCATTCTCTCAAAAGCAGCCCAATGATATAGGAGGGGGTCACTGGCTGGCCGGCATAGGGTCCATCCCTTACGAGACACTAGCTCCAGGTTCCACTTTCCAGGTAAGTCCAGCTTAAGTCCTTGCCAACTTGGGGGTCAGGCTGCTTTCGCAGGTTTCTTCAACTGAGTCGTGGCTGGGAGTCAACTCAATTAGAAAAGTTCCTTTAACGGAACAGTTTGTAAAAAAAAAATCATCCCAACACAGCTGTCCAGTGCATCAGTTCTGAGCACGCCTCCCCAGATCCTCTCCCGTGCTCCGAGTTCTCAGCTTGGCGCACGCAGCCTGCAAGCCGACGGCGCGGGTCCTTTCGGGGACAGCGGCAGCTTGGTCCTCGGCGTCCGTCGTTGCTCAGGGTTCTGCTTCAGGGCGGCGTGGCGGCGCCCCTCCGGCGGGCGGCCCGTACTAAGCACTGCTGCAAAACGGGGTAGAGGCGCTGGCAGCCCTCGAGACCCAGGCGCACGGCCTCCGCCCAGCTCTCGGTCGGGCCTCCCTCCCCGCTGCCCAGCAGCCCGGCCACCTGGTTGAGCACCGGCATAAGCGCCACGGTGAGGCCGGCGGCGGCGCGTTCCTCCTCTAGCAGCGTGGGGTCCAGCAGCCAGGTGGGCTCGGGCCCCGGAGCGCGGCTTAAGCCGCAGCCCACCACCAAGTCGTACATCTCGATGCCCGCGTCGGCCAGGGCGATCGCGGCAGCCGTGAGAGCGGCGGCCAGCGCCGAGCCGCCGTCCTCGAGCAGCAGCGCCGACACCTCGATCTGCGCGCGCGGGTAGCGGCCCAGGCGCACTGCCGGCTCGAGCGCCTCCTGCAGCGCCAGCGCCAGCTCACGCTCCTCGCTGCCACCCGGGGGAGCGCGGCGCCGGCGGCCCGAGAAGGGCGCGCGGCGAAAGTCGCAGAGCAGGCGGCCCCGCAGCGCGGCCGGGGTCTCGCCGCCCGCTCCGGCCGGGCCGCCACCGCGCTCACCGCCCTCTACCTGGCGTGGGCCGGACACCGCGCACAGCACCTTGGTGCCTCCCGCCTCCAAGTAGGCCGAGCCCTTGGCCTGGCTCAACAGCCCGGCGCGCGCGTACACAGGCCGGAGCCGCGTCGGGTCGCGAGCGGCCGGCACCTCGTCCTCGTCGGTCGCGTACAACTGCGGCGGCTGCGACTCCTCGGGCCCGCGAATGCGGCGGTTGTCCCCGGGCATGGCGGCATCTGACGTGCGAGCCTCCTTCACCCGTCGGCCCAGTCTCGCGCGCCGGCTCTTCCTCCAGCTCAAAACCGCGCACTCGCGCGAGGACTGTCGGGATAGCGGCAGGCCGCCCCGCACCGCCCCCTGCCGCCCCGGAGGGAGAACGGCGAGCGCTGCAGAGTCCTGGGGCCGCCGCAAGGACGCCCAGAGCTCCGTGGATGGATGGACAGATGTACCGGGCAGGCCTGCAGAAGTGGGACCTAGGCCGGCTCAGCTGACCTCTAGCCTTTGCGCTCAGGGCGTAGGGCTTCTTCCTTTCACTGTGAAGCTGTAATTATTTTAATTTTGCACTTATGTGTGTGACTGTTTTATCCATGTTCCCCACTGCCTTGCCCAAGAGGGCAGTGACCTTCTGTCTTGGTCACTCCTGTACTGTCAGTGCCCTGGCTGGCATAAACGCTTGTCGAGTGAATAAATGGAACTATGTCTCTCCTGCCCTGGATTGTGTGAGCTCTTTGTATCCCTAACACTCCTCACCTGGCATGCACATATTGCAGCCAAAGGCCTCAGCACCCTCCGTCTGCTTTTCATACTCCTCACCCCCAGGCCTTGTGACTGCTGGCCTCTGCTTCTTCTCTCAGCACAGACCTGCTTTTCCTCCTCCCTCAAAGTCAGCAGGCCTGAGAATGACCCAGGGCGCCAGAGCCAGCCTGCTGTACTCAGGGGACATGAAATCAGCCAGAGCGGGCACAACCAAGTACTGTACACTACTGCTACCAAACCCAACTGTCTTCAGACTTCGGTGAATGGACGCAGAACCAGGTCAGAGTCTCCAACCTCACCGTCCAAGTGAGGTCCTGGAACCAGGAATGACGTGGCAGTCAAAGGAGTGGGGGGAGGCAACTGATGTACCCTCAACACCTCCTATAGCAAAGAATGCCTCTGACCTCACACCCAACCTGCACATCAAGTGAGGAAAAGGGATATGGGCCTAAGAAATGAAGATATTCTCCTACAAGGGGCTCTATTCTGTGGGCCACCTCCACAGATGTCGAGGAAAATCCAGCGGCCATTATTCCCCAACTTCAGGGGTCTGGGGCTAGACTCGGCAAGGACTGCGACCAGAAGCCAGTTGGAGCCACAGCATTTACTCTACAGACACCCAGGGAGCCACGGGCTGTCACACTGGGGGCACCCGTTGGGGGGGTGGTGGGGGGAGAGAGGGGAGGAGGAGATAAGAAATCACACGGCATTATCGAGTATTGCACATGGTCCTTTAATTCTCTGCAGCAAAAACGACTCCTCCCTGCAGGCCCAGAGCCTCGGGTCTGCAGAGAACTCTACAGACACAATCCTGGGGTAGTGGTTCTAGACAGATGGCGCTGATGTGCTCGGGGCAGAAGCGTAACGTGGGAATTGAGTCACAGGCTGACTCCCAGGTTAAGTTCCAGTTACTGCTGGGTTAGGAGGACAGATGGGGCTGTTTAAAGGTCCCAAGATTAGAATGTCCTTGTGGGGGATGGAGCGCTCCTGGCTGGACGGATCCATCTGGGTGCGGGGGAGATGCCTCTTCGTGGAAGACACCCTTCCCCCTCAGTTCTTCACATCTCCCAGGTGGAGCTGGGCAAAGGAGGTGGCCAGCTGCAGCGCCTCCTGCAGGCAGCCCACGTTCTTGCCCGTGGCCTGAGCGGACACATCTTTGCCACCACCTTTGCCATCCATCAGACCTGACACCTGTTGCACCCACTCACTGGCTTTCAGGCCCCGGTTGGCTGCATTCTAGAAGACAGGAAGGAGAAGTGGGGGTCAGGACAGAGGACGGGATTGAGGGAAACAAGGAGAGGGGTGGGATGGAAAAAGGATGGGGGAGCCTGACACCCAATCCTGCCCTGGGTAATGCTGCCAGAGCTAAGAGAGATCCTACCGTGGGTACGACAGCCAGGGCGAGGCATACCGAGTAGCAAAGCCAGCACGGTTAAACATATCCACCAGGGAGGGGAGAGCCTGAGGGGAAGGGGTGCTGGGGAGGTGACAAACAGGTGAGCAGGAAAACGGCCACTTCTAACAGGGGTTGCACAAACACACATGGGTCTTGGCAAACAGGTGTAAGAAGAACCGAGCTCCCTGAGAAAAGCTATGGCCACTAGCACGGAGCTGCTGTGAGCAAGACTGCAGGGCACTCTGACCTGGGGGACTTGACACAAGCATGTGATCTTGCCAGCCTCATTATCCACTGTGAAGAGCATGGCAGATGTCTCAGGGGAATGCGTCTTGAAGAGCTTCAAGGCTTCGTTCAGGGCCTGTGGGGAGAACCTGGCATCAGGCCATGGCCCTGGGGAAGGGGGCCACGCTCTCCACAAGTGCAGCGGGTCCACAGAGCTCAGTTCTCCAGAGTGCTCCCACCCCCTACCCCCTTCTAAGAGCAGGTGCTGGTCCCCGGAGCCTGGATGGAGGACTAAGCACAGGGCCTCGCCCACGCTCTGGCTCGGAGCTTCCCCTTCCACCTCAAGGAGCCACAGCTCTCCAGCCACCAGCTCTCTCCATGGCTCAGCCCAACCTCAGTCCCAGAGAGTGGGCTGTCAGGCAACTACTCTGCTCAGAGCCACGAGGCTCCCACTTCAGCCACCAGAAGACTGAGACCCCGAGAGGAGGAGACAAGCAGCAGACAGGCACGGGGCGGCGCCATGGAGCCCCAACCCTGGCTTGCCTTGGCCGAGGCGCCGCTCTCCATCTCCAGGATGACAAGGGGCTGGTTGGGGCTGCTGTCAATGAGCTGCTTTGTCTTCTCCAGTACCTGCAGGGAAGGGAGTCCAGAGGAGAGGCCTCAGGTCAAAGGCTCAGACTCCGAAACCCAGGGAGCAGTCTGCACAGCCTTTGCTGGGTAAATCCTCCCGGATCCTGCGCTGGCAGGACTCACCCGCTTCTGGACATCGGCTTTGTTAGCCCGGTCCAGGTCATCCATGATTTTCTTCAGGGATCTGAGATTCTCCCGGAATTCGTCCTTCTGCCACTGAGGGATGACTGCGGTGGCCAGAGCCTGGAACCAGAACAGGAACACCACTGGGAGCTGGGCCGCGCGGAGCTAGGATGGGAGCCCACCCACCCTTCTGGCTTCTGACACCAAAGTCCCCCAACCAGTGTCCAGAAGGAGAGAGAAAACAAGAACAGAAAGGAATCCACTGGCCTTGAGACCAGCCACTTTATGAGCAGCTGCATCAGTGGTGAGGAGCAGGACTAGAGAGAAAGGGGCAGAAGAGCACTGGGATCCTCTGTTAGACCTGGTCCCCGCCCCCCCGAGGTGGTGAGCACAGCCTGTGATGGGCTAATGGGAAGCCCCGCATATTAACAAACACCAGGAGACCTGGAGACAGTGGGCTCCCACAGCGCCTCTCCCACCCCCCTCAACACCGGGGCCCACTGGTGCTCAGAAGGGGCTGCCCTGCCATCGGCAACGGGGGGCAGCAGATCCGGGAAGTCCCCTTTGCAAGGCTGCCGGACATGGGAAGTCAGTCCAAAGGCCCACCGCACCGAGAACCAGGACCTGAGGAGGGAGGCCGCCCCTACCTCGCCGAGGTCCGCGATCTCCCTCTGCACGTCCTTATTTGGCGCAGTCTGGGCCTTCACTTTGGCCTCCATGACAGAGAGAGATTTCTCCAAGCTCTCCGCTTTCCTGAGCGCCTGGGAGGAGGACAATCAGAGTTGTAAACTGTGGGTCAGGCAACTTTCAGCTTCACGACTCTGTCTGTAAACGGTGGCAGACACTGATGGCAGGCTATGGAACAACACACCCCCAGAACACCAGAACTTTCTCTTCCTTCAGGAGCAAGTGTTTGCAGCCTCATGCCCCAGGAAGGAGCACCCTCCTCACACACCTGGCCAGCGGAACTCAGGTTCAGGGGGTGACGGAGAACTCATGAGCCAGGAGCCCTTCCCACCTATGAAATCATCACTCCTCAAGCCTCGGCACACGTCAGGCGTGAGCTACAGTCCCCACCCCCAGAGCAACTGTCCCCGTACTCCATGCTTCTCAAACCGGGTACGTACCCCTAGGGAGATGTGGCTAAGTGCTGGGGGCACAGAAGCCACAGCAAAACCATGGCCTACCCTCCTAGACACAGACATCTAATGGCAGAATTTACCTATATTTTAAAAGATTAAATGTAAGACAGCTAGAACATTTCGTGCGGTGCTGGCTTTCTTCTGCCAGGCGGGGTAACGGGAGGACCCTCTGGAGGGAGTGCTGTACCTCCGATTCTGACCGCAGCGGCCACGTGACCATCGGCACCGTGGATCCACAGATTGGGCCCCGCTTGCCTTGCTCAAGTAAGCCACAAGCCAGCCTGACCCGCTCACCTTCTGGGCTTCGGCACCTGTGACAGCAACAATCCTCCGGATGCCCTTGGCAATAGCTTCTTCACTCACAATCACAAAAGCTCCCGCGTGACTCGAATTCTGCAGATGCCTGAATGGCAGAAGGCAAAGTTCACGGTCCTCACGGCACCCAGGAGCCCTTGGCTGGCAGGCAGGAGCCCTAAGTGGTAGTCGCTCCCAGGGAAGCTCCCTCAAGGGGATGAGGAGAAAAGGCCCTTCGTGTTTATTTCAGAACACAGCTGTGGCCTGGAAGGGGCAGGCAGTCAGAGAAGGCCTGGCTGCGGCCGACACTGCGCAAGGCACCACGCTCCTGTGCCTCAGTTTTCTCATGCGTGAAATGTGGATAGTTCTCCCTCACCGACTGCTGCCTCCTGTCCCTGCTCAACAGCCTGAGAATATCAGTGGATTCCCTTTCAAGTCTTACCACAGCACCTCAGACAACCCCGGGGGCTCAGAGAACCTCAAGTGCTCATTTACTCTCAGCCACTCCGCAAGGATGATGTAAAGTCTCCAAAAGCTGTTTCCAGTGCTCTAGAGAGTGTCATGTAGAGAGGTATTAAGGCAGATGAGGGACTCATTTGAAGGCCCAATGCTACTGGACAGAGGGAGGCCTGGAATGCGACCTCCCAGACCCCTGCCCCGTCCTCCACGCACCCACCTGCTCTCTGCCTGCCTGAGGCTCACAGGAGGCCCTGGATGGGCTCTACCATGGCCTTAAGGATGTTTTTTTTCCCCCTGATTTCTTTGCAAGCAGGAACTTCCCAGGCCACCAGACGGTCCCAGAAAGACCCCGAGGGCTATGGAGGACTCCAAGTTGGCAGAAACATGTGGCTGCCCACAGCCAAACTGAGCCCGGTCTACCGTGGGGCCTGACTCGGGGGCTCTGAGACAATGAGGTTAATTCCACAGATGCTGCTCAAGCCTGCAAAGGGAACTATGTGAGGCCCTGGGAATGGAAAGGGGCTAGGACCAGATCAGAAGCTCCAGGGCCCTGCTGAATCATGAATTCCCAGGCCTTCTGTCGTCATCCGTCCAGGGAACGAGAGCAAACCGCTGTAAGTGTTAAGATGACATTTTTCACCTTCCCTCCTTGGAAGAACATTTCATCACACACCCAGGAGATGGCAACGTTAGACACTGAGGGGTCTGATGGGAGCACGCAGATGCTGATTCCTGGGGATGCTGTCTGGCAACTGCATTTCTGAGGACGCTGTTTCAACCTCAGACAAACGAGAGCTGGTCTAGCCTATTACCCACACCTTCCAAGGGTAACACAAATTAACAAAAGGCAGGTCCCGCCACTGCTCCCCCTGAGGTACTCACGTTCCCCCACAGAACTCAACAGAAGTGAGCGAGCCAGCAGGACCGGAGGGGTCATCCAACAGCTCAGACACTGGGACCCCAACAGAGACGACTCGCACAGGGTCAGGGTAGGTCTCATCAAACACAGCCCGCAGGCCCTGGATGGCTTTAGCTGCTGCCAGAGGACAATCCTGGGTGTAGACGGGCTGCCACGGAAAGAAGATAGGAAAAAAAGCTGGGGAAAGGTCTTCTCTGAAGGTGCAGGAGGAAGCAGCAGGGAGAGTGCAGTCTTGCAGGCAGGGCCCTGGGTTTCTGGTCCTGGCTCTGCCCGTCATGTGCCCCGAGCCTCCCAAAATAAAGCCCCGTGCGTAAAGTCAAGGGGCTCAAAATAGGAATTTCCAACTACTTTGTTAAACCGTGAACCAAATCTTAAATGGATGTGCTATATGTAAAACAGATATAACTAAAAGAGCTCTGGTTGTCCTAAGGAAGGGGCGGACCAAAGACCTCCCTGAGGCCCCCCACTGAACACCAGCACTGCCCCCTACCCAGCACAGTTAAGAATCACTGCTTTGAACACATGTGTTCACAGGACAGACTACGGCTTGACAGAGTGAGAGCATCTGGGCGGGGGCAGCTCCGTACATAGAAAGCGATGGTGCAGGAAGGAGTGGAGTTCATGAGCCAAGAGCTCACATGTAACGCAACCTACCTTGGCTGCTTCGATCGTCTCGTTTGCAATCTCCTCGGCCTTCTTGATCTGTTGGGTGGACATGGCTCCCTTGGCGGTGAAGTCAAACCGGAGGCGGTCAGGAGCAACCAGGGAGCCTCTCTGGTCAGCCTCCCCAAGCACGGAACGCAGGGCGAAGTTGAGGATGTGGGTGGCTGTGTGGTTGCTCATGACAGGCCTCCGTCGGGGCTATAAAGGGCAGAGCAGGCTGGTGGAGAGGTCTGCAGCGGACTGCTGGTCGGCCCCCAGTACCTGCTCTCCCCTTCTTCCCAAGTACTAGAGTTTTTAGTTGCACCCATGGCTGCCCAGAATAAAGCCTACAGCTTCCCTTGCCGCTAACTGGGGCCATGTAACTAAATTCTGGTCAGTGGGCTGGGAGCAGAAGTGATGTGTACCCTTAAAGGAACACACCCTCCCCTTCCACTTTCCCACTGCCTAGAACAGGAGTTGGCAAGTTATGGCCTGTGGGCCGAACCCGTCCTGCAATCCATTTTTTTTTTTTTTTTTTTTTTTTTTTTGCGGTACGCGGGCCTCTTACTGT